>NC_072732.1:50427205-50734705 GCF_026930045.1 Uloborus diversus
TTGTTTTGTAGTTTATAATTTTCTATCTTGCATCTTGACAAACTATTACAGGAATTAATGTTTTGTGACCTTTTAATATCGGTACATTTTTATCCAAACTTTTAATATAACGTCATTCATTTTCAATTCATTTTCATGGAACAATTTCACTAAAAAAATTTCTTGAAAGTAAAAACAATTTTTCCGCAGTTTGGTTTGATTTTTCATCGTTCTTTTATATCTTTATATTTACAATTTTCTTTCACTTATATTGTTTCTGCTTAGTCGTCAATGATATTCAATTCTACCCTGCAAAAAAAAAAAAAAAAAAAAAAATCCGAAACGTTCCAGGAAATAATAATGGACAGCTAATGTGCCTAATTTTGCCACTGATGTACTTAGCAAGAAACAAGAAAGTTGCCATCGAAAAGTCAGTTATGTTCCTGGAAAAAACCAGGAGCCTTTAAAGACGACTTACATTCGTTAATAGTAATAGCTTGACACCTTCCTGATTTACCAGGAAATCTCCAGAAGCAAATATAGCCTGAAGCTGAGGCAAAATTCCGAAGCAGATACCGAACAGCTTGATTACCTGCAATTCTTGCAAAGCTAAAATATCCGGAGACGACACTTTGCCTATGTTTATGGAGGAAAGGGCCATAACTGACCTGAGAGCGCAACACCTAATAAAGAAGTTGAATTAATTTTCACACTGGTAGTCAAAAAGGTTTTCCCACAACAGTGAGAAATCTACATTCATGATGCTTGTAGCGGTTCAAGAAACTTAATCTCAAAAATATTTGTTTTTCACAGAAAACTGGTGGAAACCCGTAAAATCGCGAAACGTTGCCCTTAAACATTTTGTGAAGTTTGGAGAATTTCCTTACAGTGTACAAAACTAATATTGTGTTGCTTTTCTACTTTTATTGATCTGTTATGCTAAGTCCTTTTTTTTTTTCAGTTACAGGTGCGGCGGTGGCTGGTGGTGCCTCCGTTGGTGGCGTAACCGGTGCTGAATATGCAGCTTATTCTCCATACACACAGTATTCACCCGCTGCGGCCTACAGTGCATATGGCTATGGATCGGGCGGTATCATAAGTAAGTTATCCTCTACAGCTTCATTAAATTCTTATACAGTGCACACCCGCTGGTTAATTGAGTCAGTGTTTAATTGAATCAATCACTTTAATGAATCAAACAGGCAAAACAAAACAAAATAAAGTTTTATTGAATTAGCCACTTTATTGAATCAGTGCTGAATATGCAGCTTATTCTCCATACACACAGTATTCACCCGCTGCGGCCTACAGTGCATATGGCTATGGATCGGGCGGTATCATAAGTAAGTTATCCTCTACAGCTTCATTAAATTCTTATACAGTGCACACCCGCTGGTTAATTGGGTCAGTATTTAATTGAATCAATCACTTTAATGAATCAAACAGGCAAAACAAAACAAAATAAAGTTTTATTGAATTAGCCACTTTATCGAATCAGTGCTGAATATGCAGCTTATTCTCCATACACACAGTATTCACCCGCGGCGGCCTACAGTGCATTATGGCTATGGATCGGGCGGTATCATAAGTAAGTTATCCTCTACAGCTTCATTAAATTCTTATACAGTGGACACCCGCTGGTTAATTGAATCAGTGGTTTATTGAATCAATCGCTTTAATGAATCAAACAGGCAAAACAAAACAAAATGAAGTTTTATTGAATTAGCCACTTTATTGAATCAACCGCTTTGTGGAATCAAAACTGTTAAAAACAAACGTGATTCATATAAGCAGCAACCACTGTATTTGAGAAACTTTTACCTCCTTTTTTCAAGAAACTCCTGAAGCACTTCGTATTTGTATTTGATTTCAAGATTTCTTACTCTAGTTAATACTTTCCTTTTAACTAGACGCAATTAAAAAACAATATTTCAAATCTAATTAAATTTCCAAATGAATTACAAAAACTATATGGAAATCCTATCATATTTCAGTTTCCTCAAGAAAAGAGTTTTTGAAAACTGTTTTGAAAAAATCAGATGGTATTTTAATATTATCGTCCTTAAAAATTTTTATTTTATGGGTTCCAAGGGTAGAAAGAATATTATTTTTTAATAATCGAATAATGTTGTAGGACAATTTCAAATGATCAGTAAATCTCATGTTGGCTCTATCCTATGCTTTCAAGTTCCCTGTAACTAAATTTATTCTACAAGTATAAAGTTGTAGTAAAATTACAAATTATTTTCGTCGTATATTGTCGAGGTTACTTTTTACGAATTTTTTTCTTTATTATTTTTGCTGTTCGCATCCTCTTGTTATCGTAGAAAAATATATAATCGAAAAATATTTATACTCGTAGATCCGGTCGGGAAGTTAATTTATCTTTTAAAAGCCAATTTTCATCAGGTTAAATTTTTAAATCTAACTCTCATACCTCCCCCCTTTCTCTATTTTCTACTTAGGCACCTCTAGTGATTTTCAAAACTCGGAACTACTATTACTAACAAACGAATTAATGTAGTTTTTGTCGCTTAAGTAATGAAATACTTAATGAAAGAAAGATAAATTCCAGAAAACTAGTATCGCATATTCAAATTTCGCTTAATAAAACCACGCAATTAACGAAACTCCAAGGATTAAATCAAAAGATTTTTTTGCCTGGTAATGTGAAGTTCTTTGAAACTTTTTAAGTGCTTTTTGCTAATAACTACTAAAGAACTCATGACTCTTCCTCCAAAAAAATGTTTCAAAAGAGTTTGTTCCGAATTTTTATTTTTTTTATGCAAGAAGTTAAATTAATTCCACCATCTTTTTGATTGGATCATCGCTCGATTAATTTTTGCCTTAACAATGACATGTCTTCATTGGAAATCACATGTCTCACAATGATACTATTGAACTTTTATAGAAATGTTCGAGTTCATGCATGAAAATTAGGTTGTTCCATGCTTTTCGAAACGATTTATTATTAGTCCGTTTTCGTTTTTATTTTCAAAACTGCCTCTCTTTTAAACTGCATGATGAATTAAAACTTAAATTTTGGAAATTCAAGCAAGTGTCTGAGTTTTTCCATCAAAAAAACTCAAGGAACAAACTGGTTGAGTGAATGGGCAAAGATATCCTATATCGATATCTTCTCTGCTCCAGAAGAAATCAATGATTCGGGAATGTAAGAGTAAAAGAGAAAAGTTTTTAGTGGAAACCGAATAAAATTTCAAGAACAGAAGGTTTATCTTTCTCTGAATCCTAAATTTTTGTCTTTACTTTGAATGTCGAAAAATACATTACTAGAATAGGAGCTAAGACGGATTTGCATGAGTAGTTTATTATTAATTGAATGTTCACTGTATTACATATTGACTAAAATAAGCATCGTTTATTAAACAAGATAAGTGTGTGCGCTAAACTGAAATTGCATGTTATACGAAATAGTAACAGTATACTATTTTTTGGATGAGAAAAAAATACACCGATCCCCCCCCCCCCACACACACACTTAGGCTTTTTTTTTTTATCTCAAACCAACTCATATACGTACACTGTTGTAGGAAAATTGAATATTTGTGACTAATTGCTTAAAATGTAGCACTTGGCAAATTACTGCAAGTACGTTGCAATTGATATATGAAATTATTTAGTAAAAATTGGAGGTTTTTTTACACAGAACCTCAAGATTTTTGTGGGGTTGAAAATAAAAAACAGGCCCTTAACCCAAACACTCTCACCGGGAGACAAACACAGCATTTTTAAAATTTTCTTTTTTAAAGTTACCACTGCCGATTCATCGAAGAAAAAAAATTCTGAAACCGTACTTGTTTTATAAAAATTACAAGCTGTTCAGTTACGAGGAGGGTAATTTTATTCACTCGTCGGACTCACCTATACACTATTTGTATCATTCTTTTCCCTTATTAGTCTTAACTTAGTGAACTTAGTTTCATTTTTCTCTCTTTTTAGATCCTTCTTACTACTACACACCAAGTGCCGCCCGAACGACAGCTGGGACGAATCCAAGTCTAGCGGCTACTTCACCGATTAGTCCGAACAATTTCAAAGCAGAACGTTGCTAGTGATGTGAACTACCAGACATTTGTAAAAAAAATACCAAAGCCGGAATTGGAATCGGTATCGAATGCCGATGATAAAAGCAATTCTCCTTGAAAGGAAAGATATTTTCGATGTGCTTCGAAGAGTAATGGACTTGAGACACTACCTCCAATGGTCGGATTCATCAAGGACGGACTTGACCATCACTTCACTGCCTGCCTTTACATGAGTTCTGGCCCGCGTAAAATTGCGACAGGGATGTGTTTATGATTCGTGCATGCGCAGTATTTTTGGTTCTATAAATTCAATCAAATATTGTAATCCAGATGTTTTGAGAAACAGTTTCGTTTCGTTTTAAAGACAGCACGGACACTTCAGCAAAGTTTAAAAGATCTATATTTTTTTAAATGTTTATTAAGATTTTGAATGAAGTTTTTGACAAGTTGAATTGAGGTCTTGAGAAGCAAAGGGATGTAAGTGCACTTTTTAAAGTTTTGAGTAAAACGCGTGCAAAGATCAAACCGCGGGTTGGTTTTCATTGAAAACGTTTTCTTGCACATGCTGTATATTGCAGCACCTTTTAGAGGTGCTATTACCATCTCTTATTCCAAAACAAAATGAGAATTTCTCCTACCTTTTGTACCAGTTTTCTCCAAATTTTTAATGTTGACCCTTTTGCTTCTAGGTGCTTTAATTGTTAATACAAAGTCAAAAATTTTGTTCTTCGATACTGAATTGGGTAAAATTATGCAACTTGTTGATTTTTTTTTTTTTTTGACATTCTATGAAAGGACTAATTATTTGTCCGTCGATTTTTAAACGCACTATAATCTTATTTATAATAAGTCACCTAATTATAAACCAGCAAATTTTACAATAAAATTTTAAAATAAAGATATTTCTTATATCTTTTTATCTTACGTATCGTTCGCTGAAATTCTTTCTATACATAAACAGAAAATGTTTATTGAACAATGTTATTGGTAATTCATTTCATTGTTTTTAATGTCAAGTTTTGCATACGTCTGGAACTTAAACATTTATTGAAACAGGAATATTATTGAGTAATAGTGCTCTGTAACTACTGCACTTATTGGTGTGTGAAACATTTCTGCAAAAGGATAAATTTGTGTTATATGTCATTAAAAGAAAGTTCTCAAGAAAATGGAATTTCTGTTCCAACTATCAACATACCAGCATACGCGTAATAATGGCGTTTGTACGTCATAACATTCCCATTGGTTTCTATTTGATTGAGTTGTATTGTCAAGTATGGATCTGAATGTAAAATTATTAGTCATGTTGATATGAATATAGGCACTATAATATTAACTGCGGTTGAAACGAAATAATATTCATTAATGTGAAATCATTGATTGCAAATTATTATAAGGTTGAAAAAAGGTTCAAAAATATATTTTAATTTTTGCTTTAATTTTATTTTTTGCTATGGTGTACTAGCAAATGATGAGAATGATTTACGTAATGCCATGGTTAAAGTCCGCAAGGCATTGAGAATAGTTGCTTGCAAGTGATACTTTTGCACAGTGCAACCAAATATAGTGCTTATGACAATTCCAACTAATCAAAAAGTGCTTAAATTCCATTATTTTGAAACTTTCTTTCAAAATTTCAAAACTTAAAATTATTTTATCTTAACCGAAGTGTCCATTTCAATAAGAAAACTGTCGACTATTCGTTACTGCGCATGCTCTGTTATTCATATGAATACAAAGAAAAAATCGTTTGAAGAAAGGTATGTATGAAGATTCGGAAGACGCCCCCCCCCCATCTACTTAATAATGTACAGAACATCTTCACATACCTGAGCATTTTTGCTCAAATATGTGTAGACGAGCAACAGTGAAAGCTTCGAATTTTTATGAATAATTGTAAAGTGTAATTTACAGGGTAAGATTAAAGTAGATGGAAACAATGGACGCTTTCTAACCGTGGATGATTTTAAATATTTTAAGACCAAAGATTTTGTTATCATTCATCAATTTTCCTTTCACTTGTGTGTAAAATATCAATGTGAAGAGCATATAAGTATATATATATATAAATATATATATATATATATATATAAATCTGTGTGTGTATAAAATTATACATAATTGTATTTTAAGTATAGTTGCTTACTATCCACATTACTGCACAAAAGGAAAACAAAAAAAATGTTTTACTGAGAATGGTTCTAAAACTGTGCTTTGCTCTGATAGTTTTATCGAAAATATCCGGTGAAGATTTTATTTGATTTTATGTGAGTGTTTTATTTTTAAAATTAGGCTCTATTTCTTTAAAAAAATAACGTCGTGAAGGAGAACAAATGGTAATTACTTGATAGATATTTGAAAAGTGTGATTAAAGAATAAATTTTGATTGTGTCCTAGTTAGAATTTAATTTATCTACTAAATGAAATTTTAAAAGATTTTGAAATTTTCAACTGGATATATTATTTTCTATTTTCACTTAAACTCCAGTTATTACTTTAAAATCTAAGGAATGAATTTTCTATCTTTGAAAATCAGTGCCGTAAACGATTTGAAATCTTGTAAAGCATAGAAAGTTTTGCATTACTTCTGTAAAGTGAAGATTTAAATTTTTAAATCCTAATAATTACTTTGTGATAACGGTACCTCAAAAATTTTCAAAATCAAAGTTCTTGCCGAATGTTTTTAAAACATGATGTTAGAGGATAATGTAGGACATTAATGCGTTCAATGTAAACTCGACCTTTTAACAGTTTGAGGATTTTGTCCTTTAATGTCTCGATGCTTGAGATATTTACTTAATATCAGTATTTTTACCACTATTTCTTCAAGTACAAATCATTTACTTTCTAAAAGCAGGTTTTATTTCTACTAATATAAACTCCTATTCCTGTTTTTAAATTTTTATCTAAAAATTCAATTTTATCATTTTAATCAACCTTGTTTCCCTTATCATCCAATTATCTGGATGTGTAGCAAGTCATTTTTCTCACATTTCATTATAACGGAATAAGTATCTTACTATGTTCATTTTCTAATTTTTATGCTTTATTTTTTCTACTTAATTTTAATTTCGAGATTTAAAACTTACTTTGATTTTTATTATCGTCTAGTCATTTTGTTTCATTTGTATATTTATCCTATTTAATTTTGACTGTCTTAAAATTACAAGTTACCTTTACTTTAATTTGTTCATTACATTGTTTTCTTCTTGAAAAAAAAAGGAAAAGAAAATTTTACTTTAATTCCTCATTTCTCTCGACATTCTTCATTACATTGTTAATTTCTCTAAACGTAGTATATTTTATAACTATAGCTTATATAGCTATTTTTCCTATCGTTTAGAACCAGTCGAATATGCATAGAAACAGTGACAAATGCGAAGTTTTCTTTCAGAACTTTTAAAATGTTTCTCTGACGTTTCTCTTGCAAAAATAAAATCCCCCCCCCCCCCCAAAAAAAATCAAATTAATTGATTTCTCTTAAATTGTATTACTAGTCGACTCTCGGATATTACCTCGCATATCTTAATATGCAAATACATTGAGTAAGCTAGTTGAAGGCAGGGAGTTGGAATATTTTATGGAGAAAGATTATGTAATATCAAAGGTTATTTATGTACATACATTTATTATGTAAATATTGCAGGAAAAGTTAGTGTTTGAATAATATCGAGAATTTTAATATATTATGATGCATATTTATTTTCAGTTCTTTATTCAGTCAAATTTATGTTTTGTAACGTGATATGTTGTGATTTTTATTTCATTAATGTCTGCTGTTTTTCAAACTGAAGTGAAGCGTTCATTAATAGTCAATTTGTGAATTTCAATCTAAATTATACACAAGAGGTCAAATCCAACTATGCAAATTATCAGGAGGGCAAATTCATCCAATTAATTTGATAAATACAAACATTTTATTTATTAGGATGCGTTATTTTTTAAAATAAATTTCATAAAACATCTTGAAGTAATCACTCAATTTCATTTTCGCGTATGAAATAAAACTCTCGTGTATGACTGTGAAGTCACGTTCATGACCGTTTTTTAAATAAATTTGATGTACCAAATCTCGTGCATAAACGTGATAGAACTTTTAAAGGATACTACTTAAAATAGAAGAATATTTCGGCCATTGTCGTATTAGTTGGAATCCGATATCTCGTGCATAAACGCGATAGAACATTGAAGAATACTTTAAAGAAGAAGAGTATTTCGGCCATGATAGTACGTTCTTACTCGTTGTAATATAATACCTCGAGCATAAACATAATAGAACTTCATCAACTACTTAAAAGGTAAGAATATTTCGGCCATGGTTGCGGTGGCACATTCGTATTTATAGGAAGTACATTTTCAAGGATGAGGTATGTGGTACATCGGACATGATTGTGATAGCTCCACGGATTTTTGAAGTACATTTTCGAGAATTATAACTCATACGTGATCATTCATTTGGGAAATTTTCGGAAGTGATGTCTCAAGCATGGCTGCTATATTCCGTAAGTTACCGCCCTATAGCCAGGGCTAAGGCAGAAATACATGAAATACACAGCCAGCTTAGTCAATTCCAGCCGAGGACTGAAGTTTCGGGCTTATTGGCACTCATCAGCCCGGCTTAGGAAGTGACTGAGCTGGAGGTGGAAAACCTCTTAAGGAAGCCAAGAGTGTCAAGCAAACTGATAGCTAATATAGAATTAGCTCATGCCTTGTCTTCAATCTTCGAGTTAAACCGAACCATTGCTCCGGTCACTCGTCTGTTGTGGCTAATTCTATATTAGCTACCAGTTTGTTTGGCGTTCTTGGCTTCCTTAAGAGGTTTCCCACCTCCAGCTCAGTCTTTTCCTAAGCATGGCTGATGAGTGCCAATAAGCACGAAACTGCAGTCCTCGGCTGGAATTGACTGAGCTGGTGGTGTATTTCATGTATGGCTGTTATGTTTTCTTGCTCTGTTGTAGTAGTTTGAAATTTGCTAAGCTATGTTATATGAACCAAACGCACAGGACGTTATAAACTTATTTCAATTTAAAAAATGACCTCTTCAGAGTAATTTTTTAAATTGTCTTCAGGAGGAACTTTATTTTATTTTGTTAAAGACAACAAATACTATGTGTAAACAAACACAAAGCACAGTTAAGTTGAATGATTTATTTATTTATTAATGTTTAATTAAAATTTCTTTTCTTTCATATATATTGTGGATACTAAGCAATTATGAAATTCTCCAGCGCTTTTGTCCATTTACGTTGTAAGAAAGGGAAAAAGTAGCCAGTGATCTTTTATAATGTGTTGTGATTTTAAGAAAATGATGATGGTTTTTTTTCCTTCATTACTAATTTTGTTTGGTTTCATTTTCCAAACAACAAAGCATTGTCCTTTAATATGATGAAATGACATGTTACTAGTCTATAAATCTTGTCTCCATTTGAAATTTATTGTTTACTAAACTTCCCCTTGAAATCATTTAATTTTCCTCGTTGTTGACATATTTTGTAATAAATTCCTGAGCGCGTTATTAGTACAATTATTTCGATTTCGGCAACAGGGCAAAAGTTCCTATAACCATCTTTTCAACTCTATCAGTAGCTCCTTCCAGCATCTTGTTCAATACTACTTAATGAATTTATAATTATTCAACGCTTTGGTGTTGAAACAAAAATTCTTGTACGATGTAAAAACAGTTCGTTGGACACATATATATGCGTATATATCTTACTGCGAAGGACCGAAATTGGAGGATGTTAATATTCACTGGTGATTAACCGGGAATCTTCGACCTTTCATTGATGTCTTTCCTGTATGCATACTGACATTCATTGGTGAATGTCAAAATTTACCAATTTTCTGTCTTTTACATCAACATATATGCATAACAATCCGGCTGCCAACTAAATGTTTAAAAAAATGCATCGAAACTTATAAAAAAACACTTGTCTTTTGGTAAGTTGCAAATTTTAAAGGTAACGAGACTCGATGACTGTAGTTACGTAACCTACCAAATATGTTTTGAAAAAATCCCTAAATTTGGTAATATTAGATTATTCAACAAAGATTATTCTAATCATAACCTGAGAGTTGTAAATACGAAATGTGATGACATTAATGAGTTAATTCTGATCGACAACAATTGCCATCTTGATAATGTCTTGAACACAGTTGCATGTCATTTCATTGGTATTCCTTTATCAACTATGAACGACATCTTGGTATTTTTTGCAAATCATTCTCGTATGTCATTTCATCATTGCTGTGCTGTTTTATTACCAATGACATCTTGATCGGTTAGCAAGTCAATACTGAGCATATACTTGCATGTCATTTCATCAATTGTGTACTGTCTCTAACATAGTCATGATACAGTATGCAAAACTTCCATACGCTTTATAATTTATATAAATCGGAAAATCACGAGCTTACGTTCGTTATCTTTTCCCTCAGTCTTGCATTTTGTGATTTCTACTTTAATTTTGATAATGCGGCAAGTGTAAACGAGCATGTACAACTGAATCGCTAACTATTTTTATAGCTGGCAATGCGCATCATGTCAATTAAAAGTTGGCGTAATATTGGTCATGTGACGAAATTCCAGCTTTGTTCTTAATGTATATATGTCCGTCAAATTTATCCTATAGCTGGCGATTATGCTGTACTTGTCTGCGTTTGACTTAGTTTGTATGAAACTTCTACTTAAAGTAACACACATGGATTTTCAAGAAATTAGTTATATTTTCTTCATGTGTTCCATAGTTCATTTACATGTTACAATGCAAATAAAAGTTTCCTATTATTTCTCTGATAAAATTTGTGGTCTCTTTCTATTTTGCACACGAATGTATTACGTTACTGATTTTTTAAACACATATTCTATCCAGTGTGTATGGGAAACAGCAGGTTTTACAAGTTATTTATTTTTCATTTTAAAACATTTTGATCATCTATCTTACACAAGCTTAATTGCACAAACGTTCTATTTTCGTTTCCGCTGCAAATAAAACATGAAAAGAATTTTGAATTCCAGCATTTTACTGCTGTTTGGGGGAAACAAAAACACACTTCGTCAAACATCTCTAAAACTCATTTTTGTAGATACTGCCGTTTATCAGTTCTTAGCAAAATTGGACATCAAATCTTTAACTTATTTTTGTTTGATTTTTTTTAAACAAAATTCTCTATTGGAGTAATAGTTGTCAATGTTTAAATTATTACACATAATACTTACGCTATAAATAATACAGTTTGATATTGTTAAGTACAAATTAAACATGAAACTACCAAATGTGATTAAGATTAACATTGAAATTACTTTTTCATTGCATTATCTTTACTAATAATAAAGCGGAAAGTCTCTCTGTCTAGATGTTTATAGGATGTCTGTGACACGCATAGCGACTAGACCGTTCTGCTGATTTTCATAAAATTCCACACAAAGTTAGTTTGTAGCATGGGGGTGTGCACCTTGAAGCGATTTTTCAAAAATTCGATTTTATTCCTTTTCTATTTCAATTTTAAGAACATTTTTCGGAGAAAAATTATCACAGGATGGACGAATAAATTACGAAATTATCATGACGTGGAATGGGATAGCGAATGAACATAGCCAATTGGCGAGAAATTCGTCATCTATTATTTGTAAATATACAGGCGAACAAAATGACCTTTTAATTTCCAACTACGGGCAAAGCCGTGCGGGTACCACTAGTTGCTTAAATAAACCATGACTTACTGTACAAATGGAGGAAAAAATTATTGACGTGAAGTAGAATTGACGAAAGAAAAAAACTTCAGAAAGTAATTACTGAAAAATATAAATATCATCACGAAGTATTGGTAATTATTAGTTGCATCTACAAAATTAAAGAACATTCATATGATGTTTCATAAGCTATTACTGAAGTTTATTAAAGTCCTTTATTTTTACATTGACAAATTTCTTCTCTTTTTTAAGCATGAAATAGATGTTTTATAATCTAAATAAGGTAAGTAGGTATATTAAGTTTGTTAAAGTTTAAAAAAAAAAAAAAAAAATAAAAAAAAAAAAAAAACCGGAAATGCAAACAAAATTGTGTGTCAAATTTCCAATTTTCATTTAACTAAGAAATTGTATGTGAAAAAAAAAAAGTCCTTAAAATTGATCTTTATGAAAGGTATAGTATGATTATCCCTAAAAATTAAAACCCGTAAAAATGAGCGTTATGAAATGAATAGTAAAAACTGTTACATTCCATATACCAGACAGTCCGGTAAGCACATCCTGAGACTGCAGTTTCGTTCTTTTTTCAGTCTCAGGATGTGATAACCGAGCTGTCTGGTGTTTGGCATGTAGTTCTATCTTATCCCTGGCTTAGGGCGGTAACTTACAGTTAAAAACTGTTAGTTTAAAATTCATTTTAATTGAAAAGAAAGAACCAGGAACCCGGAGTAGAATTTTTTTTTTTTTTTTTTTTTGCTTCTCCAGCTCCAACCCCGCTCCTAAATAATAAGCTATGGCTCCAGCTCCGATTCTAGCCGTGGAAATGCTGCGGCAGCTACACTTTTACACCATATATCTGCAAGTGTTTGATTTTAATTTGCAGTTTATATAAATAAATAAATAAATAAATAAGTTATATATATATATATATATATATATATATATATATATATATATATATAATATATATATATTATATATATATATATATATATATAACAAAGGATAATCTAACGGACTCACACAAAAAAGTTTTGCTTTTTGGAGTTGTCATTTGATAAAACGATCAACAGCGAGAGTTTTAAATTTTCTTTAACAAGATACTCTCTTAAAAAATTCCAGCGATTTTAACTCAGACTGAGTAAATTTTCACTCCTTTCCAGTATCGAAAACGCACTTTCCTTATAGGAGTGAACTTCATTCCTTTTGCGGAGCGGTTATTTTCACTCCTTTCGGATAAGCTAATTTCACTCAGTTTTGATAAGTGTTTTTCACTCTTTTTTAAGACTAAATAATTATCCTAAATGAGTGGCTGCTTTCCGTTTTGGAAAGCCGCTATTTCACTCTTTTTACTTCCTTTTACAAAAAAGGAAGTATTGTATTCGCGAAAAAAATTTCACTCAAAAATCGCCCTTAATTTCCATTTTGCTCACCCCCAAACGAATGTTGAGTTTTTTTTTCGATTCGACCACATGCGGAAAAGTGCCTAAGAATGTATAGACACGCGAAATATCCATTTTGACCATCACCGAGGTAATTACAACGACTTTTCTCGTGACGTCTGTATGTATGTGCGTATGTGTCTATGTGCGTATGTGCGTATGTGCGTATGTATCTCGCATAACTCAAAAATGGTATGTCCTAGAAAGTTGAAATTTGGTACATAGACTCGTAGTGGGGTCTAGTTGTGCACCTCCTATTTTGGTTGCATTCGGGTGTTTCTAAAGGGGTCTTTTGCACCTTTTTGGGGGGAAATCATTGTTAATTTCGATGCAAACTCAAGTGGTGTTATAATTTGGCGGTCACTTGGCGATATATCGCCAGTCTTTTGGTTGCCAAGTTTTGTCGCCAACTTGGCGAAAAATTTGGCGATTTTTTTTTTTTTTTTAAATCTGCTTTCAATGTGGCCATTGCTAGTGATATTTAAAGAGTTAGAGAGAGAATCCCATTAAAATTGCAATAATAGGGAAATAGCATTAAATTGGTGAAAAAGGAAGTCATGTGATGCACACATCAGCTCGTTTAGAATAAGATTGGTAAAATCATTCCACTCTCATATGGTGAAATTTTTTTTAACGTGTTTTCATGTGCTTATGCTGTGTATTTCAATTTAAAACTGTTATTTCATTTGAAAAAAAAATTAGTTTTTAAGTAAAAAAAATGAAAAAAAAAAAACTGTTTTTAGTGTTTTCGAAGAGGATGCTCAAAAACTGTATGGTAAGTACGAAGAATTTTCTTTTTTATTAAAACTTTAACTGGTAATATTTCTTGAACTACTCGTATATCGTTACAAATCACCCACGTGAAATATTACGTACATTTCCGAATCTAAAGATTGAAATAAAATTTAAAAACCCACACAGTTCTAAATAAATAGATTTAAAATTTTTGAAACTCTATATTGATATTCTCGGTGTGCCTTTTAACATTAATAATGTTTTAAAAGTTACATCAGTCCAAATGAATTTAAAAAGTCCCTCATAAATTGTGACAAGATACGTTTGAATTCAATTTTGTTTCTTCGGGGCCATTCATTAATTACGTAAGGACAATATTGGCAATTTTTGACCTTCTCTTCCCCCTATGTAAGGGTATGTAAGACTCCCCCCCCCCATCTTACGTAAGATTCTTTTTTTTTCTTCACAATAATAAAATAACAAATATTACATCACTGGGATCGTTCTTAAATTAACTATCATTATTATTTTTTTTTTTTTTTAATTTTTGAGTAAAGAAATGTTTACTGTAAGGAATCTAGACCGAATGTTTTTTCGACAAATAATTTTTGTATATGATGAGATAATAATTAAAAATAAGACATACAATCATTCAGTGCCATCCTTTTACATGTTTCATTCTTTGAAATACAAGCAAAAAACAGCTCATCCTATAATACATACTTTTACCTTCCTGAAGCAAATGAAATATAATATTTGCCAAACCACTTGACCACGGATTTCTAATATAAAATATCGGCTTGGAAAATATTACGTAAGAATGGATCTACACCCCCCCCCCTCCAAGCAAGGGTATGTAGAGAATTGTCCACCCCCTCCCCCTCAGGATCCTTACTTAATTAATGAATGGCCCGTTACACATATGAATGAGTGTATTATACAAAGTTTATGATACTCTTTAAAGTTTATTATACACAAAAACAATATTTGATTAATTTAAAATATACGCAGTGGTTGGAGCAACGAACATCGGGAGCGGATTCGGTATCCGACCTTTAGATTTGCGCATGATCGGGTCTGTAACACTTGCCTAAAATATATATACAGTACACACACACACCAAAGATGGTAACGACTGTTTCAAATGTCATATTTTTGATTCGAGGACCGAAACAAAATTGTTGATGAAAGTTTCATTAATTTGGAAGAAAAAATTACAAAAAGTTCGCTGTAAGATTGCACGTGGGTGATTTGTAACGATATACGAGCAGTTCAAGAAATATTATAATATTAGCAGTTACAAGTTTTAATAAAAAAGAAAATTCTTCGCACTTACGATGCAGGTTTTGTGCATTTCCTTCAGAAACCTCATTCGGCAACAAATATTGTTTTAATTAATTAAATGAAGACATTTAGATAGCGACATCTACTTGGTATTCGCGACCAACGTTAGTTAAGTCGAACGTGGAGGTATAGAAGCTTCTCCCTAAACAAAATCACGTGACAGAATCGAACCAATGAAAATGTTTTTGAGTCCTTCTTTTAAAGAATGTTTTTATTTTTCGCTCATCAAAAGGAGGGTTTTCGAATTTCACGCCAATAATAAAAAGTTTTAGTCTTGGTTTTTTCGTAAAGCGACTTTTTTCGATAAAGCTAGCACTCAGAAAGAATGAATGCACCCGCAATAGATTTCACTCTTTTTAAGAGTTATTTTTTCGTTCTTTTGAATTAAGAGTGTATGATGGTTGAAGCAATTGTAAGTTTTAATTTTCTTTTTTCAATTCGTAAAAATTCGTTTCATACTCCAAACCTTTTAGCCGCACACTTTTATTGCTTTAATTTTTTCATGGCAGGGTTTCCTGGATAAAGGGATTACTAATAACAAAAAAGTAAGTAATTAAAAATGCCTACCGGCTATTAGCTATAAACTAAAAATGTTTATTTTCAGTTCTGTTTAAAATTTTTTTTTTAAAAATAGGAAAATTTGAAAGGAAAGAAAGGAAAATTTGCTCCAGTAGTTTCTGTGCTTCTGCTCCAGCTCCAGGTCTATGGACATTCCGTTAAAATTCCCTGCACAAAAAGATAGATTATTTAATTACATAAAATAATAATAAAAGTTTTCAATGCATTAAGTAGTGCGTAATACAAAATTTTAGTAAAACTATTACTTCAATATTTCTTATTAAGGTCTACTGATACTGGAATGTTTTTAAGACTACAGCTAATAACACTGCGTATCATAAAAATGCTTCTGACACTATTCCTGCTCGTTCTTATGTAAAATGACCGATCACCATTTTCGTCCTCATATACCACTTTTTGGAGATATTAGTGCTATATTATAACTATGTTTAATTCAATGTTTAATCTAGATTATTTTTACAAATGTAACTTGAATAAATATAAATATTACGAAAAGTTTCTTAACTGACGAACTGCAGGGGGACTCCTATGCAACATACGACGCTTGAAATATTTTAAATTTAATTTTTGCTATTTTTTACAACGAAAACGTATTTTCGAATATGGGGCTTGCATGAGTAAGACCGAAACTAATTTTAAATCAAAAAGTGAGTGAAAACGTTTTTTATTAAAGAAAAAAATGTTCTTTGTTGATGTTTTCAAAAATATTTTTGGGCAGGAATACCCACCTAAGTCTCCTTACATGTTCATGTTTTGGAACTTTTCACCTCTGAAGAATGGTTAAAATAATGCTCAACTCCCCTCTAAATTCAAATAATGTCTCTGAAACTGAGGAAAATCGAAGAAAAAAAGAGGAAGATATATCCACAAAGTTTTATGTGATAAGAGAAAACGTTGGCGTATTAAATTTCAGAAGGTCATATTATATAAGATTTAACAAGAACGGCGTCAGGAGCGTTTAAATAGTTCTTTTTGCCACGCAGAAGGGGAAGAGTGGGTATAGTGAGACACGAAAATGTATTTACATTTTTCATTTTTAAAAAGCACAGAAATCGATTTCTTTCAAATGATACAATATTTATCACTGCAACACGTATTATAACACTAGATCTAGAATGAGCTGCAAATTAAAAAAATTATAAAATTTAAAAAAAAAAAACCGAGAAAATAAAATAAAATAATAAAATAAAAACAACGTACAATTTTGCCTCGCTGTTCCCCAGAAAGTGGGACAGTGGGGTTTCAATAAACATTAATAAAAGTGTATCGCCGGCTATTTTATAAATGGTTTTGGGAATTAATAGAGGTGAACAATTGAACAATTTTAGTAGGATTTAGAAAAAAAATATAAATGTATAAAAATAGATTTATAAAGAACTTTAAAAGTTTAAAATCACAATGCATTAACTTATGCAAGCATTCCCTATCCAAACATTGATTAAAATCGAACTTATCTGTATTTTTTTCTGTAAATAACTTTTACTTAACTATGAGTGTGGTTGTATTCTTGAAACTGGAACTGCAATGTCGAGATCTATGTTGGAAAGCCCGAATAAAACAGAGAGTGAATGAAGGGCATGGAAAA
This sequence comes from Uloborus diversus, assembly GCF_026930045.1. NCBI lineage: Eukaryota > Metazoa > Arthropoda > Arachnida > Araneae > Uloboridae > Uloborus > Uloborus diversus. The sequence goes on from NC_072732.1 coordinate 50,444,606, forward strand.
AAAGCACTCTACATTTTGAGTTATTTGATATACATAATCGAAACGAACGAGACAGAAAATTCTTAAAAAGAACAGGAGTGACACATGAAAATGAAAAGAACAAAAAAGGAATTAATAAACGAACGAAAGAAAACTGTTAGAAAATCTTACTTAACCCATTAAAGAAAATAAACTTTGCGGTAGACAATGGACGTTTTAATGCATAAAAATTAGATAGTGACGTAAATAACATGTAGTTGTATCAAGTTTTGTGTGAAATTCGTTCCGTAGATATGTATTGTATAAATGGATGGAACGTATGTGTCTGTATGGTCCATTAGAGATGCAAATCTACAACGAATTTCAAAAATTTGGTTACGTTCGTTCAAAAGTGTTGGATAGCTAATGATATTAGGTACATTTAATCCTCAATTAAAAAGTAATCTTGGATAAGAAGCGTGACAGTAGAAATGCGATGCTTCCAATCGATGTATATGATTTGCGATGATCTTTACTAATAATAATTAAGATGAAAGTCTGTATGTCTGGATGTCTGTTACACGCATAGTGCCGAGACCGTTTGACCGATTTCATGAAATTTGACACAAAACTAGTTTGCAGCAATGAGGTGAGAACGTAGAAAATTCGATTTTGTTCTTTTTCTATTCTAATTTTAAGCAACCATTAATGGAATTAATTCCTCTGCTAAAAATACCGATCGAATTACCATAACATGGGTGAGCAAACTATTATAACATGGACGAGCAAAGTTCACATAGCGAATTAGCGATAAATTCATATTCCATTATTTGTAAATATACAGGCGAACCAAATAATCCTTTAAATTTCTTCTACGGGCAAAGCCGTGCGGGTACCGCTAGCTTCAAAATAAAATTGATGTGTATTTTAAACAGTAATTATCGTTTCATTTCGCTTATATTACTATTCTAATGTCATAATAATGTGGAAAGTATATAATTTATAACTTACTCGGACTGGAACATACATAAAATAAATTTTGAACTTAAGGGACACATGTGATCAGGTAAAGGGCAGTAACTGCATTTTTTTTCTCACTTTTTCGCATTTTTGTCTTCTATTGTACGTTAGATTTACTGTAAAAACTTGCTTATTTGATTTCCACTGAGAAAAAACGCGAAGAAAGTCTGATTCCAACATTTTTCTATTGTTAATATTGAATCCAAAACGCTTTTCTTCAAATATCTCGAAAATTCATTTCTGCAGATACTCTTGCTTACCTGCCCACGGCAAATAGTCTTTAAAGGGCTAAAAACAGTGCATGGCAATCCTTTTCTAATGAATACGATGATGAAGTTGCGAACACTTGGGGAATAAGAGACACTAATGGGACCGGACATTTTGTCCCTTAAATAGAGGTGTCCCTTCTTCGGAGGTGCTTTAGTTGATGTGTTGATGTTATTTCAGCATTATTTTATAACGAACCTAAACTATAAACATTCAAGATTAAATACTGAAAATGTTTCATAGTATGTACAGTAGAACCTCTCAGTAAGGGATACTAAGGGGGTCAGACATTTTATCCCTTAAATAGAGGTGTCCATTCTTCGGAGGTGCTTTAGTTGATGTGTTGATGTTATTTCAGCATAATTTTATAACGAAACTAAACTATAAACATTCAAGATTAAATACTGAAAATGTTTCATAGTATGTACAGTAGAACCTCTCAGTAAGGGATACTAAGGGGGTCAGACATTTTGTCCCTTAAATAGAGGTGTCCCTTCTTCTGAGGTGGATGAATTGATCCATGCTGTGGACTAAGTAGTATACTATCACAATAAGCAATAACTATTAACACTTAAGATTAAATACTGAAAATGTCTCATTATGTTAAATAAAATTCATAATTATTCAATTTTCTAAGTTTATATTATTTTATTAATTAAAATTTAATTTAAAAAATGTAATGGCAAAGTTAAGTAGCATACAGAAATAATTTTGAAGTAATTCATTACATGTATTTGCTTCATGTTATGTAATTTACAATGTAATACTATGTAAATTACATTTAATGTTCAAATTTTTTAAGTTTCATGTACAAAGCTAATTCGTTGCTGTGCACTCTTCGTCAGCTGTGAACCTATTTGAATAAATTGTTGAGAGGGCAAATTATGCATCTTAATTTCAGCAAGTTTTTTTTTTTTACAATACATTACTTGTTTCCTTCACATATGTTTATGTCAAACTTAGCTCTATTAATTTTTAGAGGAAAAGTAAAACTTGAATTCCAGTAAATTCACTCTTTATGTGCTTATACATTATTTCTTGAATTTTTTTTATGACTGTCCCTTAAACAGAGTGTCCCTTAATTAGAGTTTAATACATGGAAGTCCCTATTCAAAGGGACTGGGACCAAGAAAAATGTCCCTTAAATAGAGGTGTCCCTTATTCGGAGGTGTCCCGAAATGGAGGTTCTACTGTATTACGTTAACTAAATAAAATACACACTTAATGAATTTTCTAAGTTTATATTATTTTATTACTTAAAATTTAGTCAAAAACTTGGTAACGACAAAGTTTTGCAGCATAAAGAAATTATTTTGAAGTCATTCATTACATGGATTTGCTTCATGTAATGTAATTTACAATGCAAGACAATGGAATTAAAATTAGCGTTAAAATTTCAATTTATACAATACAAGGCTAGTTAGTTGCTGTGCACTTTTCATTGGCCCTGAGCCTGCTTGAACAAATTTCTGAGCAGGAAAATCATGCACGTAAATTTCAGCAAGACTTTTACAACACATACTTGTTTCCTTAACCTATGTTAATGTTAAACTTTTTTCAATTTATTTTCAGGGGAAAAGTTAAAATTGAGTTTCAGTACATTCACTATTTCTTTTGCACTTACTTTTTTGTGATATTCACTTCCTTTTACAAAAAAGGAAGTATTGTATTCGCAAAAAAAAATTCACTCAAAAATCGACCTTAATTTCCATTTTACTCACCCCCGAATAAATATTGAGCTTTTTTTTTTTCGACTCGACCACACGTGGATAAGTGCCTAAGAACGTATATACACGTGAAATATCCATTTTGATGATTCTTGAGTTAATTACGAGTTTTCTCGTTGTATGTATTTCTCGTCTCATGTGTATGTACCTCGCATAACTCAAAAACGATAAGTCCAAGAAAGTTTAAATTTGGTACGCGGACTCCTAGTGGGATCTAGTTGTGCACGTCCCCTTTTGGTTGCATTCGGGTGTTTCTAAAGGGGTCTTTTGCCCCTTTTTGTGGGGAGATCATTGTTAATTTCGATGTAATCTCAAGTGGTGTTATAATTTGGCGGACACTTGACGATATATCGCCAGTCTTTTGGTCACCAAGTTTTGTCGTCAACTTGGCGACAAATTTGGCGATTTTTTTTATATCTTGTTTTAATTTGGCCACTGTTGGTGATATTTAGGGAGTAAACTATTGAATCACATTAAAATGGCCAGTAATGGGGAAATGACATTAAATTGGAGTAAAAGGAAGTCATGTGATGCACAAATTAACTCGTTTTCTCTGTGACTGTCCCTTAAATAGAGTGTCCCTTAATGGGAGGTAAATACATGGAGGTCCCTATTCAAAGGGACTGGGACCAGAAAAAATGTCCCTTAAATAGAGGTGTCCCTTAAGGGAGGTTCTACTGTATTTAGATTATGGTGGATATTACTTGGATTACAACCAAGATTGAATTGCATGGTTCTATGAGCACCACAATGCTGTGCAACTACAATGTACGAATGGGTACATTGTGATTGCCCAGGTGATCAAAACGAAAATAATGAAAAAGCTTATTTGTGCGAACTGTTAACTTTAGCGTTCAAGACGTCTGATATACCCCGTCGTTCAGCACCCCATCTTACTCTTGCAAATGCGCTGTAAATATATTTGTTAATTTCAATTTTGAGTAAAATTTGCATGTATAATGCTCTTAATCCCTTTTAGAAATTTTATTCTTCATTATTAAAGATGAATCTGAAATGAATTATTTGCGAAGTTCAATACTGTCAAAATACCAGCTTATTAAGATATATTTTTTGATTCAGTTGGACCTGTCAGAATTATTGAAATCAATAAGAAATCATTAAATCTTTTTATTTCCAGTTTTAATTTCGAATAAGGCTGTACACAAATATGCTCGAGCAACTGATTTACAACTTAACTTACTTAAAATAATTCATAAAGCAGAACTGTCTCGATTTAAATTTTTTTTTCATACACTGTTTGCTGAATTTTTCATTTTCTGAAAAATTTCCTTGGACCAGTCCATACTCATAATAAAATGTCTTATGGCATTTAAGCTCTGTGCGCTTCTTCTAAGTGTCACCACTTCATTTTGTCGCTATACTTATTAGTTTCTACTGAATTCTCTGCACTTTACACATTTAGTAAGAAAAATACCGTTTCGTTGATAAAAGATCGTGCATCACGAGAAATTCTTGGAATTGAACCCGAGTATTTCTGAAATCATCCAGTCAATGTCTGAAGAAAGTGATCTTATAAACGATTACGGCATTTATGACCTAACCAATAGTTCATAATATATAATTCCCGTTCAATGAACCGGAACTTTTGAAAAAGCTATCTCATATGAAGAGTAATCTTATGTCAATGTCTGACTGCATTAATCTTTTCTTCTAAAACTGAAATTCATTTGAAGGAAATTAAGGAAGCAGCAATGAGATTTAAAAAAAAAATGCTTTGGATTTCATTATCAATCGATTCTTTTATCTTAATAGATTAAGCTATAATCCATCAAATCGCCGTAAATATTAAAATCAAAAGAATATTCATTCCCTAACAGTACAAATAGCTTTCCGTAACAGGACCCGAAGAAGAACCCTCATCCAAGAGAACAGGTGAGCAAAAAGGGCGCTTTGTTCTGTTTCGAATAACGGCGAGCGGTGCGCTGGTAAAGAACACGGGGATGCTCGAGCTCACGGAACGGCGACAGAGCGTGATGCAGGAGTGGGTAGATATTTCATGCCGCACCTTGTGGTCTTTCGTCTCTTGTACACGTCGTGTGACAGGGTTACGGAGCTTGGAAATGGGTTTTCTGGATCTTCATCATTTTTGCTCGGAATGGCATTCCGTTGGAATCCTGGAATTAATCAAACTGGTACGAGAGATGAGACATTACATGCGGAATGTTATGTGGTGTCACATATTTTGCATGTTTTCCGTTTATATGTGATTTGCTTATTAGTGTCTTCAGTGGCAACTTTAGGGTGGAGCTAGTCGGGACTCTTTTCCGGGGCAGAAGTTGTGAAGGGCAGCAAATTCACCCTATTTATGAGTAAAATAGTTTATAGTAAATATAATAGTATAATTAAAACAGTAAATATATTTCTGCAATTAACCCTATTTATTTATTTATTTATTTATTTTTTGCTAAAACTAGATACAAAAATTTGAAGGAAAATGGGTAAGAGGCTGTCCATTAATAATGTCACACTTTTTAAAAACATTTTTGACCCCTTACCTCCCTTTGCCACATGGCGTTACATTTCTCTATTCCCTTCTCCCCCCCCCCTTTTCACATGCACGCTACTTTTCCTAAACATATTCTAATAAAAAATGCGTGATGTCACACTTATTGTTACCCCCCTCCCCCCTTCTTGTCACACCTTCACAAAACCCCACCCCCTAGAAGCGTGACACCATTTATAGACAGCCGTAAGTGAAACATTTTTCAGTTTTTGCCCCGATTCGGAAAAATCGTAGATCCGGCACTGGCACTCTTTTGTTACAAATAATAAAAAATACAATGAAAAGCAAAGGAAAATATAGATGAACTCATCAGTCGTCGATGAATTTCTTTAATTAATTATTTTTATTTAATTAATTAACTTTTTTTTTTGGAAACTGCGTTCCCTCCTGAGACACACCAATTGTTTTAATTCTACACGCACATAGAAAATAAGCCTCAAAATATAAGTCAAGCTTATTTTCGCGCTTTGTACGTTCAATAAAAACTTAACATCGTGGAAAAAAAGAAGGGGGGGGGAGCAATATGAATTTTTAAAATATTACACTTGAAATATACATATTTTCTTTTACATCATCTTCCGTTTCATCCTTAAAAATTTGGGCTTTTAAAGTAATTTATCGCTATTAATGTCTTTACTGTTTTCGTATATTTCATTCTCCAAAATGAATTTCATTCCTCTAAAAAATGTCAAGACGTATTTTCAAGCCTTGAAAAATTTTGAGCAATATCTCTGCTGAGATGTGAATTACCAAAAAGCAGTACTAAAAAAAGTGTAAACTCAACACTGAGGTAACTATTAAAGGTACATAATTATTTCTTAAAGTAATATCTATCTAACCTCAGGCTACGAATGGAGTGAAATCTAAAAAGTAACAATTTCTTAATAAACTTGAAACATTAAATTTAAGTTCGAATCATCTCAAATTCGACGTAAACGTAATGTGGCAATACTAATTTAGAAACTAGGGGGGAAAACGTATTTTTAATAGGAAAGAAATTTTAGAAAATAACTGATGTCTTGATTAACAAAAAGTTTCCGTGATAATGCATTTTTTATATTAAATGAACAAAAAACTTGGAGTTAAAAGAATTCTTAAAATATTTGTTGCATTGATTCTGTGTTGTTTGAAGATTGAGTTTTTTTTTTTTTTTTTTTAATTATTTTCTATTTTTTATACTATGCAGTATAAAAATACTTACTACACAGCCAAGTGACTTAAAAAAAAATGTCTTAAGTAGTGCTTAGTAAAGAACTTTAGTTTAAAAAAATCTCTTTCAAAGAGTGATTTTTTTTTTCGGAAACTGCAAACGATTCAGAAAATTGTAACTGCATCTTAATAAAAGAGCTGACTTATAATGGGGTCGTTTCCAAAATTTTAAAAATATTTTTTTTTGAAAGGGCATGCTTAAAAATATTGGATTTGATCACTTTTAAATAATTTATTTAATTTTTAAAAAACTACTTAAATCGGTGCGCTTTCATTGTTTACACTTCTGTCGTGTGACATCACAAATGATGAAATGCCATTTAATGTTGCCATTCACAGAACAAAATATTTAATTCACATCTTTACTCATGTGTACTGGCAACGATATGGTTGATAGCAAGCGTAGAGCTCAATTTCAGTTCGCTGCTTAATTATTATAGCGTGGAAACGTCGTAGAAATATGAGCCAAATTGCATCATTTGTGACGTTATAAAGACCACGCCTTGTTTGAAAAATCGGACATTTTAAAAAATTAATTAAAAAAAAAAACTGTTGGGAAAATAAAAGTATTTTCTGGGTCCATGTATTTTTTTTTTTTTTTTTTTTTGCTCATTCTATCCATTTCAATGACTAAAAGTAGTACTTTTGACTAAAGGAAACCACCCCATTGGCATAATATACATGAAAATAAGTTACTGTCAATTTCGTAACAAATTTTAATTCAGAATAACGTTTACTGAAGTTAAACACAACATTTATGAAATTGCATTGAACCAAAACAACACGCATTACGTTTTTAAACTCAATGCAGTTAACCCTTTTAAAACTTTTAGCGGAATCGCTATCATTTTTTTTGTCGAAGAACTTGAAAATAAATTACAGTTGATGAGAAACAGCCTGATAAGTAATGAGTTGTTGCCGTTCTAAAGAAAGTGAAAAATTATCTTTTCAAATTCTCATATTAACTTTTAATTTATAATAAAAATCTTTTCAGAACAAATCAGTTCTATTTTTCTAGTCAATTTTCAATTTTTCTAAACTAAATTTCAAAGCCTCGGAACTCTTTCCCAGAAGTTTGGCATCATTTAGAACAGCAGTCAGGGTACCAGAGCAAAAAAAAACCATCCCCCCGATAGAGATGTTTCTTCGTCCTCAGCAGGTGAAATTATCAGGAGATGTCTCCTGGCCATGGATATATGTGTACTTCTTTGTTGTTCGCAACTTATTTATTTCGGTTTCCCTGTGGAATCAGGTTGACGAATGAGAGGCTTTGACGCTTCATTTTTCTTTTCCATTGTTTTGTCTATCCACTTGCTCCTTTTGTCGCATTTGGACGACTTGTTTCGCCGAATAGATTTTCATGCTACGGTTTTTCTTGAGGCCGCGAAAGTTTACTCAATACGGTTAAAGTTAATAATGGAGTTCTGGAATGAGCTTGGTACGAAGGGTAATTATTTAAGTTTTTAAAAATATTATGGGAGATAAGTTTACTATTATTTTTCATTTCACTTTCTTATTACAATTTTCTATTAGTTAGTAAAAAGCAGTGGCGTAGCAAAGGGGGGGGGGTAAAAACACCCCCCAGAGCCACTGGATGAAACATAAATTTAAATTCCAATACAGTAGTTTGTGCATATGAAAGGGCCTTTTGATTTAAAAAAAAAATGCATTTTTGATCAAAAAACCCCTCCAGAAGGTATTTTTCATCAAAAAAAAAACCCCTCCTGGAGGCACTGTTGATCAAATTGTTATTATTTTTTCACTTTCTCATTTATATTTTCTATTAGTTAGTGAGTAAGAAGTATGCAGTAACTAAATGACTGAACTACCAATGTTTTAATGCACAAAATATTGCAAACTACTGCAGACACGTGTTTCCGAGTTACGAGGAACCTTTTTTTCAATGCAAATAAGCATGAGCTTTCAGATGAAAAGTCATCCGAGGAAAGCAACACGGTGGAACAGAAGACAGTATGAATAACAGAAAATGGAATTTAGCAAAACAAATAAGACAAAGTGACACATGGAGCTGAAATTTATTCCATGCAAAAGCTCATACATTTTGCATTGAAAAAGGGGTTCCTTCTAAATCCAAAACACTTGTCTGCAGCAATTTGCAATTTTTGTGAATTGAAACGTTGGTAATTCAGTCATTTGATTGTCAAGCACAAAGGTATTTATTCGTAATTTAGTATGCAGTAATTTTTTTTTTTTTTCAAGTTTCAAAAGCACTTGATATTTACATCATGGGCCATCATGTATCGCAGATACATCATGGGCCATCATGTATCGCAGATACATGATGGCCCATGAGATTGGAGCTAAATATTGAATTAAAGTAACTATGATAACATTTTTTAAAAAGTATAAAGCAGTAAAATTACCAACAACAAAACAATAAAAAAACGTACAACGATTCAAACGAGAAAAATTACATATAAAAAAGGAAAAATTAATTTTAATCCTGAAATTTTGAATTCAAATTATGTTTTTCGCAATTACGAGTTGAAACCGGACCCTACTCATTGGTTACTACCCTACTCACTTGTTTCTAGACACGGCTCCTGTCCCTCCAAGCCTACCTCTCCTCTTGAACGGAGACGTGTGTATTAGTTGTGTATGTGTATGTGTAGGCTTTTGTGTGCGTAGACCTGTGTGTATGCACGTTGGCGTATGTGTACGTGTTGTAAAGGCGCGTGTGTGTATGTGTGTGAGTGTGTATGTGTATCAGCGTGTATGTGTGTAGGACATGGACGCTACCGACCAGGAGCGGCTACCGAGGGACGTCGTCACGCCTGCAGGTGACGGTGGGGGTTGGGAAAGGCACGGACATCAAAAACGGTCAAATGAGAACAATATGCAATTTTGATTGCTCAAAATACATGAAATACAAACTAATTCAGTCACTAAATGTCAGCAGCATAATCTACCTGACACGCCAATATCGGTTGCAAAGATTTTCTTCGTTCAAAGAAGAACATTTGAGTAGATGTTCTTTGTTCATCAATATATTTTCATTGCATAAAGTGCAGTTGGAACTACTATGTATGGCAATGCGATGCAGGTGGTTAGCAAGGCCATCGTGACCAGTTTCCAAACGTAATGTTGCAACTGCAATAAATCTGGGAGAATGTGGAATTTTAAAAATCATCTCCCTCCATTTATTGTTCTTAATTCATTCATGACATTTAGTGTTGTAATTTTTCTTTGTACATTGTTAAAACTACAGGTTGCATTTCGCACCTCTCAAGGGTGAAAAGCTTGTTCACCAGCGGCACCCTATACGGTGCTGAAATTGCACTCTTAACACGGGAGAAAAACAGGCACGCTTAACCCAGCGTGCACCGCGGTGAAAAATGGAACCCTATAGCAGAACATTGGCACCCTTTCTGTTTCCTGTTGCTGACCCCCACCCCCCTCCCGTGTTGTGTGCATTTTTGAATACAATTGTGTACGTTATTATTTATTGTTTTGAGTTATAAAAAAACTAAGTCGTAGTACATTTTCCACATTGAATAGTTCTGAAAATGATTAAAACTTGTATTTTAAGGCATTTGATCACATTTTAACTTTCCAACATAGTTTAAAAGTGTTCATGACTTTAATTTGTCTGTTCGTGTACCTCCACTTGGATTGCTCAGTAATTTTAATACGTTATTGACATTTACTGCAGCACGATCGTACGGAAAATGAAGAGCGTAGGTATTTGTGAATCATTTACAGGAACAACCATAAATATTCAATTATATTGCAATCATGGAAAAATAAAATCGTTTCATAAATGTTTATATCCTTATGGAAGGTAAATAAGCACTTTTTTTTTCAATGTAAAATTTTTCGACAGATAAAAGCCAAAAAAAAATTTTTAACGATTTTTTCGTTCTCACTGGAGTGACGAAAAAAGCACACTCATTCGCTTCAAACAATTACGTGGACGAAAGATTATAACTTAGACACGAGATAATAAATAAATTTAAAAAAATCGAGTCGGAGAAAAATGTCTTTTTCAAACTGATTTTTTTTTTTCATGCTCTTCTAGAGGTTTGTTTTGTTTATACGCAGCACGGTTAGAATTTCAGTTCACTTACTGATTGCATCACATTGTTAACAATAAATCTCTTAGTCAAAAATCCACAAGATTGTTGACAATACAAGCAAGTTATACCACATATTCAAAATTAATAGTTGAATTAGCTTTTCAAATATCATCTGATTTAAGCGTTTTGATTATTAAATGTTACTTATCCAGTGCTGTTAAGATATTTTTAGGTAAAATTTATGCATGATAGAAATAGCAAGGCACGTACATAACAGCAAACTGAAGAATTAACGTACTACTTTCAAACACTTTGAAATATGTTCGAACGCTTTAAAAGATACACTATGATCAAATGCCTGTACTTACGCTAGATTTTGAAGAGTAATCGCAGAAGTATTGATTTTTAATCCAATTTCGTACTTCATTCAATGTGGAAGTGCATCTGCGTAGTTACTTCGTCCGCCATTGATTGTGGTTGAATGATGTCAGAGCGCATGCGCCAACGTGTCAACCTTGCATTTAGAAGGTCCGTCTTCACATCTATTAGCATCGTTCACCTTGATCACATTTCCTAGCCTCCATTGCACCCTGAGGCACCGTGTTTTCACCCCAGGGAGCCGAATGGTATTCCAGAGGCATCCGTACTTTTGACAGTGTAGTATTTTTAATTATTCTTTTCATTGATTTTAATAGTGTGCATTAACGTTAGAAGTATGCATTTTTTGAAAGTTATGTTAGGAGCTGTAATGATGTCACACTTTATTACTTTATTTCAAGTTTTTTTACTCCCCCCTCCCCGTTGTGACAAAATGTCGCACTTCACTATACCCCGTCCTCTTTCCTTTGTCACATGTAACGCTATTTTTATTAACCTATTCTTATTTTCAAAAATTCGTTATGTCACATTTCTCGTTATTCCCTCCCTTTCTCTTCGTCACAAATTATCGCAATTTCACGAAACGGATTCCCTCCCTCAAAGCGTGAAATCATTGTGCCATTCCCCTTACAACTATATTTTTCTCAGACCATTTTTCAAATTAAAAAAAGGTAAAAAAACTTCGAAGGCAAGTTTTTTTACTTTTTTAAACTTGAAAACATTTTGCTGAATGCAATCAAACATTCCTGTTCGTTAAAAAAAAAAAAAATAGCATTATTCAATATTTAAAAATCAAACATTTTAAATTATCGATTTTTTTTTTTTTTTTTCATTTTTTAATTTATTTTTCAGATTATCCTTTTTTGTATAATAACGAAAACACAGCACAACTATATATTTTGAGCATATAGTTTGATGTACCACTTGTGAGTAAAGAATTTTTTTTAAAAACACAAAACTCAAAACTTTTCCATGTTAAGAATAATCTTATTCCAAAACATCTGAAGAAGTTAGAACGTGCAAGAAGTTGAACATCCAGGAAAGTCTGGAATGAAATATCCATCCACCCGGGCTCTACGCTCTACTGCTGTTCCATGAGCTTGAGCATCCGATTCGGATTTACTTATGTTGCGTTTTGTATTAGTCACGAAACGCCAGCCGATACTGGAAAGTCTGCTATTTGCTCCTTGCGAGGAAAGCCGTCTTTCTCCAGAATAGATATAATGTTTTAATGAAAACAATCAAGCCTAAATGCAGTTGAACTCTCTTAATGCGACGACGGTTAGTACGAAATCGCGATTAAAACGAACACTTTGCTCGTTTAGTTTGGTTTTTAATTAGGGACTATCCACAAATAATGTCATGTGTTTACTATGGAAAGGGATTGGAAAATTGTGACAGCTTGAGACAAGAGTAGGGAGGGGGTTCTTGAAATTGTGACAGTTTGTGACAAGGGAAGGCAGGGATTTGTAAAACTGACAGTTTGTGACAAGGGAAGGTAGGGGTTCGTAAAATTTTGAGCTTGTGACAAGGGAAGGCAGGGATTTGTAAAACTAACAGTTTGTGATAAGGGGAGGTATGGGTTCGTAAAATTGAGTTTGTGACAAAGGGAGGTAGGGGTAGGGGGTTTGTAAAATTGCGACAGTTTGTCTCATATGGGAGTGAGGGGTTCGTAAAATTGTGAGTTTGTGAGAAGGGAAGGTACGGGTTTGTAAAATTGTGACAGGTTATGACAAAGGGAGAGAGGAGGTAACAAAAGTGTGACGTCAAGATTTTTAAATAAGAATGTTGTGTGAAATGGTTTATGAAAACAAGCGTGACCTGTGATAAAGAGGAGGAGGGGGTAAGGGGCAAGGTGAAGTGCGTCTTTATGACAAAATAGGGAGAGGGTGGGTCTAAAATTAAAAAAAAAATGAGACATCATTTATGGACAGCCCCTTGCGTTGAAAAATCACACATAATAGTGCGCTAAAATGAAAATATCAGCAAAGACAAACTAAAATTTCTAACATTGTCACTAAAACTTTTTGTGATTGATTGAATGCAGTAATATTCTTTTTTTTGGAAGTTATTCATCATTATGGGAGGTTGTATCAGACCCATTATGCATCGAAAAGAAATTGTTAAGTATTTTGCATAGAAAATGAAGCCCTTTCTTTTGTTTAACTGCGAACATTTCAAGTTGTTGGAGATAAAACTCTGTCTTTCATTGGGGATCACAACCTGTTTCGGATGGATAATCACCTTTATTTTTCTTAGAGCATCAAATTTTAGAAAAAGGTGAAATTTTCCTGAATGTTTTTACAATTTGAATGTAATAAAGAATTATCGACATATATATATATATATATATATATATATATATATATATATATATATATATATATATATATATATATATATATATATATATATATATATATATATATATATATATATATATATATATATATATATATATATATATATATATATATATATATATATATATATATATATATATATATATATATATATATATATATATATATATATATATATATATATATATATATATATATATAATAAATGGTGGTGATTGATTTTTAAGGGGAGTCAGTACCCACTATATGCGTAATGTTAAATTGCTAAATTTTACATACCTTTCAATTTTTTTTTTAGTTTTTACCAAAACTATCTAAGAGTCTACTGAAGTGAAATTTTATGGCACTTCCGTTTATTTCATAATTTATTAAATTTTAACCAATACTCATTTTTTTTAACAAAGAGGCTGTTTTTGTCCATAAAAACAGCTATTTCGGAAAAGGTGTGGTTCCTAAAGCAAAAATTTCACTTCAGTATAATTATGAAAACGTAAATAAATGCTGTTTTCTAGAAAAATGAACAGGAATTTTTAAAAGTGATGTTTTGAGAAAATCGCGTTTGAAAGTAAAATTGTACATTCTAATACATTTCTGCTCCATTAATATTGAAGTTGAGTTACTTTTAATCTACATAGAAACATGAATTCGGTGCTGCTTGAAAGCTCTTGATTTGAATATTTTGAATAGCTAAAACTGGAGGGGGGGGGATCTTTTCACAAGTTTTAAGGTACCAACTATCCTTAAATATAAGTAAGCATTTACTTATTTTCACAATATCACTTACTTAAGGTTGTTAAGAATAACGGCAAATACGAACAAATTCTTGGATAATTGACATTTCGTACTAATCGAATTCAACTATATTTATAAGTCTTAGCGAGAGATTTTTTACCGCTTCTTGTCGTATTTTATGCTACTGACGACGCTTTTGATGAGTAACAACAAGTAGTCTTAATTACTCCACAATGTATCACCGTTAGGTATGTTCTCGGTTCCGGATTCTCGGCAAAAGGCACATCTTCTCTTATAGGGTGTGGTTGGGGTCGGAGCAAACTGTCCCTGAATTCCTATTTGGCCGGGTCATCTCAGGCATCTCAAACTGATAACCCACAAACTTGGTAGGCGCCGGGGGGGGGGGGGGGGGCGAAAGGAATGCAATAGACAATTCTGACAAATTAGCAACCAACGAAAAATAATAACAAAATTTAATGGTTTTTAAAGTTAAATGCTTTAAAAAATTATAAATAAATACCATCACTTTTACTAGGGCAGCATGTGTAATGTAACTAATAAATATGTTTCAATTCCACTTTCATCTGAATAAGCCTTATGCAGTATAGCCGCGATTGACCAAAGACACCGGGACAGGACTTCCTTTGGTAAATCAAAAGTTCCAGATAAAAGAAAGGGCTTTATGATAGCCTTCAGAAGATCGCAGAAATTCAAAATCTGAATTTAAACATGTATAAACTTACAAAATGAAGACATTATATTTTCAAAAATAATTTCAGGCAACTAATTTATTCTACAAATTTCAAACAAGTATAGTTATAAGACATAACAAAGTAGACTTTAATCAGTTTTTAAAGGGGCGAATTCTTCCTCATTTCTAGTATTAAATGGACTTTGTCCCTCCACTCTTCTACGTTCACGATTAACGATCGAAAAATGAGTGTTGATCAGTGTTTGACGAAAGAAGAATTAACTAAAGAAATGTATGTTTTATATTTTTCTCTTCTTAGCATTCCAAAAAAAAACTTAAATGGAACTTTGAATTGGGGAGGGGGGGATCTACTGTGACCATCTGTTTCGATTTTGAGCAATAGCGTTAAAATCCAGTCAAGCCCAATTTTCTAAAAGAAAAAGTCAGTTTTAGACGAGCCGTTTACCTAACTTCGCCCTCTCCCCCGCTCAGCTTCTTTCAATCCCACATTTTTGGTGCACCAGCCGCCTTCGTTCAGAATTATTAAGTAGAATAGCTGTGCACTATATTTTCAACTTAATTTATTTATTTATTTTGTAAAGCGTAGAAAATGTGTTTCGTAACCTGAACTGGTTGGGGGAAGCACCGAATCTTTAAAGTCAAATACAGTAAAACCTGTAAAGTTGACCACCTTTGTAAGTTGACCACCTGTCTATGTTGATCGCTTTTGTCAGGAACGGAATTAGTCCTATCTTGTATAATGAAGGAAAACCTCTTTAACTTGACCACCTTTCTATCTTGACCACCTGTCTATCTTGACCACTAATGTACCCCAAATTTGGTTTGGAGTATTGTAAAAAACCCTTTGTAAGTTGACCACTTGGTTTATTTTTTAAAACTTAATTTAGCAAATTATTTAATTTTATTATTTTTTTATAGCTTTCCAAGAAAATTTTTGATGCCAGACCAGCATTTTACCAACTAAATAAAACAGCAGCATAACTAAACCTCCTTGTAAGTTTAACCACATTGGAAAACTACTAAGAACCCGTTTATTCTCCAAACTTGTTTTTCTTTTGTTGTTCTATTTGAGATTACCTTTTGTACTCTCTGTTCAATGAAAACATGTGTCAGTAGAAAAGTACAAAGTATTTTTTTCCAGTTGAAATATTTTGTGGCAACACTGGAATTGTACTAGAGTAAAAGTTACTTGCATTGCAGTATTTCTGGTGCAAGGGATTAAGAAATAGGACATTTTCATTTTCAACTGACTTTCAGAACTATGAGAGTCCAGCTTTTTGCTCTTTATGTTATAGTTTTACATAAAATGGCTTCAAAAAGAAAGTTAGTTGAACTGAACTTGAGATTGCTAAAAAGTATGAAGTATTAAAATTAATTGAAAAGGGAAAAACCCAGAGAAAATTAGCTGACACATATGGAATTTCCAAAACTAGTGTCTAATAAGTGCGCCAAACTATGAATTATTATATTAGCTGTGAATTTTTAGGAACTATTAATATCAAATAACTTTTTATAAACAATGTTTTTTTTTTGATCAATTTACTGAAATTTTAAATTTACATGACACATTATATGTCATTCAGAGAAAATAACCTCTAAAGATATATGAATAACATTTTAAATTATTGTTTCAAAGTAATGTTAAACAATGAAAGTGAGTTGAACGGAAAGAGTAAGTGTCAATTAGTCAAAAAATGAATACATGGTGCAAGAAATGACAAAAAAAAAAATCATTACCCCCTTTATAAGTTGATCACCTGTCTAAGTTGACCACCAAAGTACTGCACCGCAAGTGGTCAACTTACACAGGTTTCACTGTATAGTAAAAAATTTTAAGTGACGCAAAGTTAACTCACTCTAAGTGAAAGTAAATTGTTTTATACTTTTGAAAATTGACGTGAAACTGAAAAAGATGAATAAAGGAAATGGCGTATAAGTGAGCCGTAACTATTTCTGAAGCATCTCAAATTCTCCTTTTCCAAAGATAATAAACTTTCTAGCGCTACCTGTCGCTAAGTCTGTTGCCTCAAGCACAATTCAAAAAAATTATGTTCGAAATCAGCTCTTCTCTCACCTGTCCTCACCTTTCATGGAAGAACACACACCACAGTCTTTGGAATCCTGCTGGCAGGATTCTGTTCCAAAACATACCCACACAAAGAGATTCATTCAAGTCTCACTACCTGCAGTTAATTACTTAGTAAAACTTCAACGGCGTTTCTCTTCAAAGAGCACCAGCTACTACTCCATCATATGCGTAGTTGAACTTAAGAACTACTGTGCTTGGAGACGAGATTCAAGTAAGGGACTTGTCTCTGAAAATCTAAATAATAGAGATATGCCGCCGATTGGATTCATGCCCATTTGGGAGTCACAGAAGTGTGTTTTGTAGTGTTTAACGGCGATGAAAAAATGGTTTTAGATTTTTTTGCAGATAAGGTGAAGTGTTTGTTTTTCTTCAAAAAGACTGATTCATGTTATTTTAGGGTGGACGTCTTGAAGCATCAATATCTTGACTATGTTTTACAAAATGTTTTGCTGCAGTTGATTCCTTGGGGGGAATATATATAAACTTTGGGACCCTTCAGGTATAAATATGAACTATGTGCATCTTCAAGTAAACAAACATAATTGATAGGCATGGATACTTAAATTATATTTATGCCATCATTTTTCAAATTCTTCGTCATTAAAATTTCAGTCATGTCAGAAATTCTTTCTTATTTATGATCAAAACAGACCTGATGTTTATAAATTCCTGCTGCTCCGAATTTCAACTCACTACATGTCAAAAGCTCCCTTCCTGTTGCTAACTCCTCATCGTAACAAAGCATCATTTCATGTTATAAGTTTGTGGTATTATACTACAAAAATACAATTGCTATGCATCTGTAAATTGTTAACAAATGCAGAAATTACTCATATCAAATTTTAGATTTGAGCTGAAAGTTTGTTGTTTTGTTCTGAAATTAACATGATTGTAGTCATACATTTATTTTTCTTTTTCTTCAAAAGACAGGTTTACTTTGCTACCTTGAGTTGATCGTAAATGATCATTTTAAAAAACTTTTAAGATTGAAAATGCAATTGATTAAAGTAAAGAAAGGAAGAAGAAGAAGCACGGGAAAGGGAAAAGAAATAAGAAGAAAGGGCCAAATTGTATATTAAAATTTTTATGGTCAATCTTTCACAAGTTGTGTATATCGTGCCCCAACTTAAATTTTGCAATGGTGAATGAGCACCAGACCTCGGCTTTATGGAATTTGGTACGTTACTTTTCGTTACTAAAAGGAATAATTTCAAAAGAAAGGAGAAAATTGAAAATGAAAAATACGTAATCATTTTATGTAAATCCAAGAAGTTATTGAAATGTGATAACGAAATTAAATTCAATCTAACCAATTGTTGCAGTTATTTTTTAGTAAATTCGTACTAGTGCAATTTTAGTAGAAGCAATATTACTCAAGTACAATATTTTGATTTGTTTTACATAGGAATAAAGTTCAACAGCCATGATTTATAACAAAATATATAATGAACTAGTAGCCTATACGTCAAAAGATTCAAATTAATTTACTTTTCAATAACGAACAACCCACTAAAAAAAAAAAAAAAACAAACAAACAAACAAACAAACAAATATATTTTTAAAGTTCAGAATTGCGTTAAGTGTTGCCTCAGTTCAATAATGATCTGTATAAAATAAAAAAAAAGCCTGTATCATTTTTTAATCAGCACAAAATTCAAAGCACTTCAAAAATTAAACATTTCGTAATTTCAATCACTCAGTATACCCATCAATCCCGTGAATTATGATTTCATCTTTCATCCTCGGTCTCTATAAATTTTTCATTCGATATTTATATTTGTCCCAGAGACCAAACAGCAAATTTTCTGCATTTCTTCCTTTAAAAAAAATAAATAAATAAATAAAATTTTATAATTTTTATATAAATAACAGTTAGTGCATCATACATGTGGGAGTTATGCATTTTTAACAACTCTTTTCATCCCCCCCACCTTTTTTTGATTCCTTCTTTTTTTTTTTTTTTAGAGACTAGCTGTCTTTAGACCAGTTGCTTTCGTATCCACAGCAAGCAGTTGGCCATATACGGAACAACCATTTAATCTCGGATAATCCTTGCTGATTAACCCTAAACTTCTGATTCCGACCAAAAACAGAGCCCCAGATGTCGCGAAGCCGGCTGAAAGCTCCCTTGGGTTGACAAAGTCGGGGGAGGAGGGGGTGCTCGGCATCACGATTAATGTCACTCTTCCCCCCTTTCGTTCCATTGGGATCCGGGCTTGATCGCAGCAGCAGCAAGAATCTCCATTACCGATGGAGACCTAGGGATTGTCGAGGAAACAATCAAAGGCGAGTGGACCCTTGGGGCCCGTGCCCTCAGTGTGTCTCGATACTCGATGGGGCGGGTTATAGATGGTGTGAGGAGGGGGTGGAAGAATCTCTTCCTCCACCGTGCCATTTAGGTCATCTAGATGATTGTGACCTTTCACCTTATGAAGGCGACGAATTAATTCTGCAAATGGCTGTGTAGTTCTTTGGAGTCGATATCCTCTTTATTTGTTGATTTACTGCTCGCTTTTCTTGCGAGAGATTTTAAGTGTTTTATTCTCTTTTGACGTAGGATGCGGAGTAACAATAAGCGTGCTCCAAAAATATTTTTTTTCAAATGAGTGAGTAAATAAAAGAATGAATGAATGAATGAATAGATACTGAAAATATAATCGAACAAATATTTTTACTTATTAATTTAAGTATGACAAAAAATAAATAAATGAATAAAATTGTGAATGAATAAGAAAATAAGTGAATGAATGAATGAATGAATGAATCAATTAATAAATGCAAGCAAATGAATTTATTAATAGAAGAATACGTAACTGATTTAATAAATAATTGAATGAGTAAACAAAATTAAATATTTCACTTCGCCCTACATGCACTTGACTAACTGCACAAACCACTTCAAATAAAACTAAGCTCAATAATAAATTAATAAACACTGCACCAAATAATACTCGTAGTGGGTCTCAATTAGTATTTAAAATGTAAATGACATGAACTTTATCACCCAACACAAATCCTTGCATTTTTGAAAAACGCATTTATTAATTATAATTTTTAAATCTTATTTCATAGATACACTTTTCGAAGTTTATAGTGAATATATTTTTTAAAGTATTACAAAATTAATAAAACTAAAATATTTTTATGCTTCAGAAAACGGTAACAATGATAAAATTTTTATTACATTTAGCTTTAAAATGTTTAGTTGTTTAAAAATAAATTATTATTTTTATATGAAAATTAGAAAGGAAAAAATGCTTTCACAATTGTTTTTCAGAGACGGTATCGTATTTACTTTTTATTTGAAAAGAAAATCGTACCAACAACTCGATTAAAAGATTCCGCAGATTACATGCTTTACTATGCTGTTTTCATTTTCATTTTATTTAATTAGACTTGGTTATTATACATTCCTAAATGATATCTTTTCCCGTTAGCTTGGGATTTTATCCCAAACGGTCTATAAAGAAAGAACGATGTTCTACAGTAAAACTTGTATGAAACCATTATTTTTTATTTGGGACAGTAAATTTGTACCTACAAAAAAAAAAAAGGGAAGTTCTCCTCACCCTCTTTACCTAAAATATTTTTTCCACAAAATATTTCCAACTTGATTATCAAAAATATTTTTGATCAAATGAGTGAGTAAATAAAAAAAATAAATGAATAGGTGATGAAACAATAATTGAGAAAATATTTTAATTTATTAATTAAAACATAACAAAATAAATGAGTGAATAAAATTGTGAATTAATAAGAAAATGAATGAATGAATAAATAAATAAATAAATTACTACAAATGAATGCAAGTGAATGAATTAATCAATAAAAAAATACGTAAGTGATTTAATAAACTATTGAGTGAATACACAAAATGAAATATTTCACTTTGCCCCACATGAACTTGACTAATTGTACAAACCACTTCAAACTAAAATAAGCTTAATATTAAATTAATAAATACTGCACCAAATAATAATGGGTCTCAACTAGTATTTAAAATATCAATGACAAGAACTTTATCACCTTACTAGTGGTACCCGCACGGCTTTGCCCGTAATAGAAAATTAAAAGGTCTTTTGGTTCGCCTGTATATTTACAAATGATGTATGGTGAATTTTCTCGCCGATTGGCTTGTGCCCATTTTACGGTTCCACGTTATGATAATTTCGTAATTTACTCGTCCATCTTATGCTAATTTCGTTCTTAAAATTGGAATAGAAAAAGAACCGCATCGAATTTTTGAAAAATCGCTTCGAGGTGCACACCCCCATGCTACAAACTAATTCTGTGTCAAATTTCATGAAAATCGACCGAACGGCCTAGGCGCTATGCGCGTCACAGAGATCCTGACAGACAGATCCAGACAGAGAGAGATCCTGACTGACCGAGATTCGGACAGAGAGACTTTCAGCTTTATTATTAGTAAAGATAACAAAAGTTATTATTGACTTTCAAAAAAATATTACAATAAAAGTGTCAATTTTTCAAAAAATCTTGTATTATCCTTCACATTGATCTTCAGAGGCATCTCTTTCCTTACTGGAACAGATAATATGTGTTGCTACACAATTAAAATATCACCAGATAGTTGGCACTAAAAACATAGTAAATATTTCACCATTTCTGTTTCACTTTGCTCCACATTCCCCTACTTTCAAATTACTTAAACATTTCCAGATGATTCGGAAGAAGGAGAATCGCTCTCAACCAGTACTGCAGCCAGAATTACCATATGGAGAGGGAGGGGGAAGGAGTTGATCAAAACAATCCTTACATGCATATGAACTACAGTACTTGAATTGGCAATCTTGTTAAAAACCATGACTTTTGGGGGTGTTTTTGATCTCTCCCCCCCCCCCTTTCATCACGAAACTGCTCCAATTACTTCCAAATCACCAGTTCGACGCACAAGAATTTTGGGATTACAGGAACCTTCTTATCAGAACAAAAAGCTCTGAGCTTTGGCATATAAGTAATCCAAATAAAGTTCACATTCAAGCTCCATAAGTGAACTGGATACACCGAGATTTCTTATATAGCTCATCTCACAACATTTTGTATCAATGAAAGGGTTTCCTGTGTCTTCGAAACAGATGAACTGTAATACAGTTTTTGCTTCTTCGGTACTGACATTCAGTCTCCGCTCAACGGTGAACGTCCACTTGTACTTCGGCACCACTGTTCACAAGAATTTCATGAAAATCATAAGTGAAAAACAAAACTAGAAAATAATAAATGTAAAATTTTATATGAAAGCACGTCATTGAAAAAAGCGAAATATGAGTCTGTTGTTCATTTTCCACTTTCCAACAAATTTTAAGAGAATGGTTGATTCAGGTTCGGTTCTGTTTGTTCGAAGAACTCCTAAAGCAGCGTTTTGAGCCTTTGTCATCCTGTACACCGGTAAAATTGGTAAAACCATTCATGGACCGATACACGCACACACACACACACACACACACACACACACATATATATATATATATATATATATATATATATATATATATATATATATATATATATATATATATATATATATATATATATATATATATATATATATATATATATATATATATATATATATATATATATATATATATATATATATATATTTGTACAAAGCAAATGTAATAATGTAATAGATATTAAAAACCCTAAAAAATTAGTTAATAGTATCATTTTCCCTATCACTTATTTAAAACATGCATAATGAAAAGGTATGCCATTATTTTCCTATTATCAATAAAGAAAGGAACCTTTAAAAGGTGTATCGTAGAATGAATTTTAAAAAAAAGCAAAAATTCTGTCTAGTTTTTAACGAAAAGAGTGACATGGGGCGGAAATTTCAATGTCGCGAGCCTTCAAAACACAATTTGGGATTCTAGACCCTAAAATTATGGCATTAAGGAAAAAAAATTGCACAAAAATTTTTCATTATTTTTTTATCAGAAAACAGAATTTTGCATAGACAGATAAAAATTTGAAGACCGTTCAAAATTTTCTGCGAAACGGTGATCAAGAATTGCTGCCTTAAAGCACTTCTGTTGTATATTTTCATTTTCACTAAAACTCTTGTACTAATTGAAAACTGCACAGTTCAAAACGCATTAAACTCTATGAAGTACATTAAACCCTTCAAGATTCCTGAAAAAGAAGGGAACTTTAAATTGAGTAATTGTTATGCAGAACTACTGATTGAAAAGAATGTAATTGAAATTTAGTCATACATAGAGCGTAAAAATTGTAATATTGTTCTCTTCTGTGACAAGCAAAAAAAAAAGGCTTTTAAGTTTAACAATATTCATTCTAGAGAACAAAAAGTTCAGTGAAACATTCGTGGCTAAAAAAGAAGATTTCGTTCTTGCTCCTTCTTTTTTTTCCAAAACATACAAAAGCATTCATAAAAAAAAAAGAAAAAAATCCCTACTTATAAAAATACATTACAAAATTGTGCAACGACCTTTCGAAAATTAATAATCGTTTTAACGTATTTAAATTCGTAAAGCTTCTTTAATTTGAATGCTCAGAAGCTGCTTTTGAATAGTTTTAGAGATACAAACTACTGTAAAAATAAATTTTAACTGAATTAATTTAGTATATGTTAATTTATGTTCAGTCTACTGTAATTTAAAATTGTGTAACAGAAAGGGTATTGTTATCATTTAAATTTTTGTTGTATACATTCAATTTTTAAACGGAAAAAAAAATCAAAGTAACAAATATTTTACTGCTTTAAAGACCTATAAATTTATCATCTTTAAAAATATATATCACATTAAACAAAAATTTTCTTACGAATTTGTTTAATTGTAATTGTTTTTTTTATAAAGCTGTGTCTTTACACGTCCGAAGTTTTTATTAGTCTAGAAGCATTCAATATTTAACATTGTTTCGATTTCTCGACGAGTTCGATACAAATGTGAAGATACTACACTACACTTTTGCTATAAACTAAAAATTTAATTAAGCTAAGTAATTAAAGTAATTTTTTTAATTCAGAAGTTCAAGAAATTTTGGGTTTTTGAGTTTAAAAATATTTTATTTGTGCAGATACTTCAAAGAATAATAGAGTTCCATTCGTGGAAAAGCTTTCTTTCTTTCTGAACATCTCTTTTCCTGTTTTGAAAAGAATTTTTTAACTTCTGAAGAAGGGGAGCCGCCGTATTCCGTCCACACCCCTTCTATGAGTCGGCAACCCATTTATCTTCTGGGGGTCAGGAAGCATCACCTGCGCCCCCATCGGCGTGTCCATCAATTTGCTACGCCTCATACGTCACTGCGGCGGGTCCACCAAGGCTGAGTGCATGAGAGCAGGCGCATCATTCGACCAAAAGGGATTGGTTGAAGAATGAGCTCTTTTATATTCAACAAATAATGAACTGAAGAAATAAAATCGCCAGTAAATGGGCTAAATATGGGAAAAGTTGAGAAAAATACTATGCATTAAATATAGATCAGTCTATCTCTCTCTCTCTCTCTCTCTCTATCTATCTATCTTTCTCACTTCCGAAATTTATGTCTCTATCACCCCTTATCAGGAGATAAACTTTATTGCTGGATATTTTAAAAATTGGTATTGTCATAATTTTAACTCCTACTCCTTTCAATATTAGTTAAATTCCTCCATTATTCCTTTTGCAATATTTGTCAATCATTACCTCTTTTAAGAATTAAGTTTAATCATTATCTCGTCTTTTATTAAAACCAAATTATAGCATTACGGACTGAATTCCTTCATCATTTCTTTTTAAAGTCAAATTAAGTCAATTAGTTTTAACAGTGATAAAATCTCTCATCTGCTCTTTTAAGGAGTAAATTGCTTGCTCACCTTGTTTTGAGATGAGCATCTTCATCCTCTCTTTGAGACTTTTTAACTTTTTCATCTTTTTTGAAAGTCAACTTTTGTCATCAGTATTTTTTAGAAATGAAATGACTCATTTTAATCGTTTAAGTACTAATGTTGTCTTTGTTTGGTGTATGTGTCAAAATACTCCAAATGCATAACGATTTAGTTAGCTATTCTTCCGTTGTAATTTAAAAGCCAGTAACTGCAAATTTTTCTTTCTTTTTTTTTCATTTTTGTCATCTACTTTACAATTGTATTGCATTTATATTGTAATGTACCCCACTGTGCCCATGCGTGGGGTACATTACAATGTACTCCACGCATGGGTACAGTGAGACAGCATACAAAGCACAGAGAGACAGCATATAGGGTTGAGTGAAGGATAGTATGTTCAATGTTTAAAATCAAAATTAAATTATAATGAAAAAAAAAGATTAAAGTTTCATCGTACATCAAAATAAATATTTAATTTTCAGACCACTAAAAAGATTGATTTCGTATTTTATCATTTCTTTTCGTAGGAGCTGTTTTCAGCAATTTACTAGTTTTATTTTAAACGGATGTAACATTTTGTACAGATGTTCAAATAAAAAGAGTAAAAATGGTTTTTCTTTTGCGCAAAAAAAACTAATATATAAGTCTCCATCATTATCAGCTATCTTTAGCTCATTCCCAACATAAAAAAAAAAAATCTGTTCAATGGCAAACTTCACGTGTCCCACGATCTCGCTCTTCAAGCTCAGAAGGTATAACTTTTCACATATGGCAATATGGTCTGATAAAATATCAGATCCTCCATTTAATATTTTCCATATTTTTGACTTTTTTTGAGCAATCACGATGGCTTATTGCTTTTAGTTGACTGTTTTTGATGTCCTATCATTTTTCCCACCGCCATCCTCCACAGCATCACCGTCGACCGGGTCCTCACGATGCTGCACCTCTAGCGAAAACCGTCTCCAGGTTTCGTCAATATCCTACACTTATACGCATACATACACGCACCTACACACATATACATATATACACCTACACACATACACAAACACATACACACACAAACACACACTCACATACACACAACTACCCACACACTCATGCCTGCACACAGACACAAACACACATGCCTACACACACATACACATACCCCCCCACACACATACACACAACTACCCACACACTCATGCCTGCACACAGACACAACCACACATGCCTACACACACGCACACACATACCCTCCACACACAAACACACACGCTTACATATACACACACACTCGTGATTGCGAAAAACATAATTTGAATTCAAGATGACAAAATTCAAATTAATTTTTTTTTCTCTAGTTTTTGTCTTTTCTTCTTCAAAATTTTGTTTTCAAGGAGTATTACTTGTAGTGATACTTTTACCCTTTTTATGCTTATTCTTTATTACTATCTTTTCTCTCTAAGAACCTAAGAAAACACTCACTTCTACACTAGAGCAAGAAGGCTCTTTTGTATCAGTTTTATCTATAATTTACACATTATTAGGATCTTCTTTATCTGAAATGTCACTTGGAATCAGATGTTGGATCATCATGTCTCTATTTTCACCTTACGTGGTTTACGTTGCAATTTTGATGAGGTAAAAATAACTTAAACAGCAAGTGGACAACTCTTAGATCATAAAAGCATTTTTAAAAAACATCTCTTTTGAATATGAATTCAGGAATGGGCACAATGAGACTGTCTCATTCGGCCCCAATTACGACTGTGTCACTGTCCCCCATTCCGTCTTTTTCTTCTAATTCAAAATTTTCGTTAAAGAGTTCGTTTAAAGCCTATCCTAAATGTTGTTACTGATATTAGCTACATAGGTAGAAAAATGAAAGTGATCAAATGGCTAATTTTACTTCATAAAAGAAAATATTATCAATCGATGCATGCGAGAGTCAAAAAAGAAACATTGCTTGCCTGAAATCAGAAAAATAACGATCATTTGACGGCAAACACAAGCAACAGCTTCGTATCCCAGAATCCACCTGGTCAATTGCTGAAGGTTCATGGGTACCTAGCATCATTTATCGATTATAATTTAAAAATCTTAAAAATAGTTTTGTATCACGGTACCCCGCGTCTCACTGTGTCCCACCTTGCCCAATTCATCTTTCATTGAACCACAGTTGAAATTCTGAGTCATTTTACATTTGCCGATTTAACATTACTAACTATACTGTATACGTTATCATTAATGATAATATTCTGATAAATAACTCCCGCATCTTCAAATGGAAGCAATTGTAGAGTTTCTTGTGCACAAAATGAGAATCGTTTTGCATGTGTTAATTATGCATGAGAGATGGACAATTTTTAGTTCAACAATCAAGAAACTGCTTGATATGTGCAATTGCATTTTTAATGAGCAATTCTTAGTTGTAAAAAGTTTAAATAGTCAAAAAATAACAACCATATTTTTTATTATAAATAACAACACCAACAACAACAACAAAAATAATTATAAAAATAATATTAAAAGTACAACAACAACAACAACAATAATAATAATAATAGTACGTAATAATTATAATAATAATAACAATGATATTATTAATAATAATGATGATAATAATAATAATAGTTATAATAATAATAAGAATAACAACAAGAACAACAACAATAATAATAATAAGAATAACAACAACAACAACAATAATAATAATTATTATTATTATTATTATTAACAACAACATAACTATTATTATAATTAATTTTCTTATTATTATTATTCAGTTGTCGTTGTCATCATTATTAGTATTAGAGATATTTTTCTGAAATATTTCATCTTTTCTTTATAAAATTAAATGTTTATTCTCGTAAAATGTAGCCTCTCACTATTGAACATGGAAGGAGACACTGGCGCACTTCACCATGACATTCCAGAAAGCTTTCAAAATGTGCCCCTCGTTCAAATTTTTATGAAAAACAGAATTTTTTGTTAATTTCAATAAAATGGAATAACAACATTATTTTCCCAGCTAGAGAAAACACTTGATGTGTATTTGCGTAGAAAATCAAATTGTTGTAATTTTTCTCATTAAGATGAATGTACTCATAAGTCATAATTCCCAAATTTCAAAACTCATTCGCGGGGGGGGGGAGAACTACCATTCATGATAGAATTTCAGAATTTATATTTTGTTTTAAAATATTAACATTTTTTTAAAACAAACAAACAAAAAAACATGACATGAAAAATTCAACTTTTTGAAAAAAAAAAAAAAAAAACATAATATGAAAAAAAAAATAACATGTAAAATTCAACTTTTTTCAACTTACTGAGTGTTAAACGTTCATCCTTGCGTTGAAATTAAAATATGAAAGAATAACATTATAGCCCATAAAATAAAAATACATGAAAACACTTCAAGGCGTAAGCAATTGATTTAAAAACAACTGAAACGATCTACATTACTGGTTTTTTTCCCTCTAAAACTTCTTCGTACATTTTGACGTTTTGAACCCCCTTCCCGCTAAGATCTCTCTTGAATCAGAGATCCTCCACCCTGCATCATTCATATGGAGAAAAAGCTAATCGGATACAGGCTAGGTAATATTCTTCGTAACTATTGATCTTCATACTATGCAATCTGAAGAAGTTTGCTGAAAATATTTTGCTTAAAATTAATTTTCATTGGTGGTGCATGAAGAAAACGTAATTATTAGGTAATTTCAGTACTTCTGTAATCAATACCAAAGCACTGAGTTCTTTTCCTCACACAATTTTATTTCTTCTTATTATCGTTTTAAAGCAAGTCAGAAAAACATCACATTTAATTGCTTGGGCTATGTTTTTCTTAGCTGCCACAAGGTAAAGCCAACCTTATGACCCAACTGTAGTGTCATAGGGTAAAACTGACCTTATACTCAACTGCAGTGTCTTAGGGTAAAGCCGACTTTATACTCAACTGCAGCCCTATAGGGGAGGTTGGCCCAAAGCGGGTAGGTTTTCGAAGAACGCTCGAAAATTGTAGTTTTTAAGTTTTTAACGCAACAATTTCGCTTATATTTTCTAGCAGGATTCTTGAACTTCAAAATAAAAAGTAATTTTTTATTGTTTCAGACGCAATATATTTTTTATTATCAAACTTTACAAACATTTGAAAAACCCGCTTTGCCCTACCAGGGAGCCCAAAGCGGATAAACTTAACCAATTGTGATTTGATACATTTGCCAATCAAATATGAAGTTATAAATGAGTAAAAAAAATGACAGCTACCAGCCATTATAAAAAAAATATGTAAAAAACTTGTACTTATCCAATTTAAAGTCAGCATATTTGTTTATAAAGCATAAAAAAAACTGACAAACTAATTAATTGCCATCCAAAAATAATAATAACTTTTTAAAGTTATACTTATCCTACTGAAATAGAAAATCCAAGTCAGCACACGAGTCAAGAAATTATAAATAAATACGAGTATATGATTAAATCCTATACCCGCTTTGTCCGAAGGCACGTTTTTTATTTCAATAATCATAACCTTAAATTTAAAAAAGAAACAAACGAAATGACGATTGTAGATTGTAGGTGGATGATGTCAGAGTAACGTAATATTATTGACAATCAAAAACATAAGCTGATCTGCAAAAAATCACAAGTTACAAAACTTCATTTTTTTAGAAATGTATCATTTTTTTAATTTTAAGCTTGGGTGCTCCATGTCGCTTCTGCTTCGCTGGGACTGATTAAAACTCGGGGGTGTTCATGTAAACACGCCATACGTATGCATCGCCGCTTACACACCATGGGGGGGGGGGCATACAAAGGCCTACCCGCTTTGGACGACCTACCCGCTTTGGGCCTCCCTCCCCTACATTTCCTTTCGTTTCCAAAATTGGTTTTAAAGTTATTCTTCAGATAGTTTGGGCCTCCCTCCCCTACATTTAATTTCGTTTCTAAGAATGGTTTTGAAGTTATTCTTCAGATTGTTTGGGCCTCCCTCCCCTACATTTCCTTTCGTTTCCAAGAATGGTTCTAAAGTTATTCTTCAAATAGTTTGAGCCTCCCTCCCCTACATTTAATTTCGCTTCTAAGAATGGTTTTAAAGTTATTCTTTAGATAGTTTGGGCCTCGCTCCCCTACATTTAATTTCGTTTCCAGGAATGGATTTAAAGTTATTGTTCAGATAGTTTTGTAAAAAAGAGATCTGCAATCTTTCTCTGAATATGATTTTGCATTTCATTAACTAGTTCCAGGGGCTTAAAAATAGAAATTTTTTAAAAAATACAGTTGAAACAAACCTGAAAAAGATATGGGGAAATTCACATGAAAGGTTGAATAGCAACTATTTTAAATTTTTGTGTAAAATGCTAGCTGAAATTTATCAGATGCTTACTAAAATGATTTAAAATGGTTTTATAATTAAAGCCTCAACGAAAGAATGAGAATTTAAAAATATATAAAAAATCAAAGTCAATTTGCACCTTTAACGATCTGAAGTCTCTCTTCACCCCGCGGGATTCATTTTCCATTCCTCCCTACGCCGGTGGTTACTATGACAACCATCCCGTTGGTCACGTGCGGTTGGCGATGGACTCGGGTAGCTGAATTAAGCGCAAGATCGAATGAATGAATCATGAGGTGCGGCGGCCATTGGAGCGCGACCATTCGCCGGGAAGCCAACTATAGGGGCGTGGCGAGGATCCCACTTTCTGAGAAGCCCCCCTCTGGAAGACGATTTTTTCCACAAGACACGGTGAGTTGTCGACTATTAATCCCATGTTAACGAAGATGAGAAAGAGATATTAATGACTTAAGAAGAAAAGAAAAACGAACAAACTCCATGAAAGAATTTCGAGTTTCCTGTATCCATGGAACTGAATACAACTGAAGAAAATCACATTCCATCTCAATTTACGTCTTAGTGTCACTTTTTCCAGAGAGAGCCTCAAATCTCTGGGGGGAAAAAATGTCTTTTCCTGACAGAACCTCTGTTCTTTGGGGAAAAGTGTCTTTTCCAGTTCCACCTCAATTATCCGGAAAAAATTAAAGTCTTTTGTGAGGAATCTTAGTTCTCTGTTAATAGTGCTCTTTCCAGGGAGAACCTCAGTTCTCAAGAAAGAATATCTACCCTCACCCAAGTTAAAATATCTCACACACCCGTTTTCAAAAGAACATCCAAAGCTGGTCAAAATTGGCACAGGCATATTATAAACCAAACTGTATCAAGTTTTCATATTGTTTAAAGTGTCCAATCGTAGTGTGCATTTTGGGAGCTTTCCTCGAAGTCAATGACTCATTAGTTTGTTTTGTCATAGTCAAAACCATAGCTCAGGTTAATGTACATATTATACGCAGGGGCACCCCAAACTAAAATTTTGGGAAGGAGAAAATTTTGAATTTGCCGAATGAAACTCCGAATTTCTCCGAATGATAAAACATGAGCACAAAATCATTATATTTGTTTCATATAAATTGCAAATTTGAATGCTGTCTCCAAATTTTCCAAATCTTCAGACAAAATTTGGAGAGTAAGGAAATTTTTGGGAGGTCACAATGACCTCCCGTAACCTCCTATCGGAGTAACCTGACTGTCGGCAAACGCATGCTGTGGAAAATTATCTGCTCATGTTGGTCAAAATTGGAAGTCCTAGTTTAAAATCTCTACGATCTAAAAATTGCTCTCTTTAAGTAATACGATTATTGCGATGTAATGATAGGTAGTGTTGTTATTGTAATAACAAAAATTTTGCATATATGAGTTCTGGGATTACGAAGAACTTTTTCTTCAATGCGGAGAACGGCTTGAGCTTCCTACGTTAGGAAACGGACACGGAAGCTCTAAGCATCCTACAGTCCCGAGACACTTGTGTGCAATATTCTTGCAATTTTTTACCTTAAAGATTGATTTTTATCAGTTGACTCTGCGTTATAACTTTATTGTGATCAAGACAATGTAAATCTGTTACAGTATAAGGTGAGAGAAAGCAGTTAAAAATTGATTTGGCTGTTGATTCATAACACAGCTAATGAAGATGCCATTGCAAAATTTGTTAAAAAATAAATATTTGATGTTTTTCCAAAAAGTCGTCATGATGACGTCGTTCAGAGGTCTCAATTGCTAAAATATAGCAGAAACCTCAATATAACATTTCTAAACGTTTGGAGTATAAATTATTAATTTTAATTAATTTGTCTCTGAAAATAAAAATTAAGAGCATTTTCATTAAAAATTGCCTTTTTTCAACTCCATTTTATCCTAACTTTTGTGTTAAAACGGGTGGAGTAAAATGATTAAAACCTCGCCCGTTTTCACCACCCCTAAACTAGTAGTGTAGATAGCATGAAAAAATTCAGAAGCTTCGCAATCATTTGAACACATTTAAAATGAAAATGTACTGGTTAGAAAAGAAAGAAAAAGAAATTACAACTGTTTCATCCCACTTGTCCCATAACTTAAAAATTGCAGTTAAAATTCTAATATTTAGATTTGACTTAACTTAATCCATAATTTTCCTGGTTAATGGTGGAAAAAAAAAAAAAAAAAAGAAAAACCTTTCTAAAGTGCGAGATTCTTCTGAAGGGCGTTCTTTCTGCCGTGCCTAGAATGTTAGCTGGAAAGACAGTTTTACAGAAATCGGTTATAGGAACATCACTATTAATGGGATTTTTTCGAGACTTCACCAAATATCTCCAATGTCACCAAACTGATACTGTATTTTTAATTACGCAGAGTCAAAACATAAAAGTCGCCCTTTAAGGTAAAAAATTGCAAAAGTTGTTGCACACTCGTATCACGGGACTGCTAGGAAGTTTTGAGCTTCCTTCTCTGTTGCTTAGCGTCGAGAATTCAAGCCATTCTCCGTATCGAAAAAAGTTTCCTTGTTATCCTGAAACACATATATGCAATAGTTTTAGCTGTTACAATAATATCATTACCTATCACACACTAGTATCCATATTTTACAAGATATTGCCAAATGGCGCCAAGTCTAGTAATTTACTGGACCATTCTTAACAATTCCAGGCTATTAACGCAGCGGGTTTTTTTTTTTTTTTTTTTTTTCAGAAAACAAAAAGTACTGTTTCAGGGGAGAAACCAATAGTTTAAGACTATTTTCTTGTACCTTTGGTAAACATCCTGTTTAAAAAAAAAAAAAATTGCGATTTATCGCCGATGCGCTTGGTTCGGCTTTTGGTCTATGTAAACGTGTCCAAAGAGTCAGTTTTTGAGTGGATACTGCGGTAGTTGCTTTTGTATAATTTAATATTTGAATGGATCTGTATAAGATAGTCTACGGACATAAGTTTAGATTTATGAAGAATGCTCTTGAATCTTCACGTGATCGATATCTTAACTGCATTGGAGTTATTATAACTAGAGGAATAAATTGTCCTTTAATTGTGGGCGTTTAATGTCTTTTAATTTTCACGCCTAGAGCTCGCAAATCAACTGAAGGAGTGATCAGCTGATGTTGAAAAGTCGATGCTGACATACAGAAAAGAAGTCTTGTTTATTTCTGCCAAAATGTCTTGCTTGCAAGTTAACATTCTGTGCTAAATTATTATCACATTTTGTTTGTTTTTACCATTTTAAAATTTTTCTTTCTGGTTGATTGTTCTGCATTTTGTCAAACTTCCTTCAATAAAACTTCGTTAACTGTCTTTTCTTTTTCATAATTTCATTTCATTATTCTTTTTGTCTTTGATCTAACGTTGAACAAAATTAACGTTTTAAAAAATTTTCATACTCACGCTTCAGGGTTACAAGGAACCCTTTTCACAATGTAAAGATAAAAGCTTCAAAACGTGTGTTATCTGACTCATATTGCTTAGATGGAGTTGTACCTCTATAATGTGCAAATCCTCCTATGAGCACAAACTTTTCATTTTTATGCGACTAAGCAACAAAAGAAGACATGAAATACACCGCCAGCTCAGTCAATTACAGCCGAGAACTGCAGTTTAGTGCTTATTAGCACTCATCAGCTCGGCATAGGAGTGACTGAGCTTGAGGTGGAAAACCTATGGAAACCAAGAGTGCCAAACAAACTGGTAACTAATACAAAATTAACACTGACCAGACGAGTGACCGAAGCAATGGTTCGGTTCAACTCGAAGATTGAAGGTAAGGCAGCTATATTCAGTAAGTTACCGCTCTATATCCAGGGCTAAGACAGCGGAATGGGACTATTCGGCGCGGCCGTTTCGGCGCCGCCGTTTTGGCGCGGCCGTTTCGGCGCGAAACCCATTTCGGCGCGGCCGTTTCGGCGCGGTCCATTTCAATACGACCTGTTCAAAAATCGAAATTGTCAGCATGTAAATCTGCCAAACATTGCTTCAAAAGTCAAGATATCTTTTGTTTTTTTAAGTTTTGTAAAATGTTTTATGTAGTAATATTTTTAAAGGTGTATTTTGTTTTCTTTTTTATTATTAGTTGATAACATGTAAGTTTAAAAACATCTTCATAATTTTTCGAAGTAGATAAGTTAGGAAACAGCATTGACATTTTTCTATGAAATGTAAATAAAAAACTCGTTCAATTTAAATTGATTTTTTTTTTCGTTGCTGATCATTAATTTGTGCACTTACTTAAATATCTTTTCTATAAAAAATTAAAAAATGTCAACTGATAATAAGATGAATTTTTTATATTTTTTATTGGAAAAAGTTAACGTGTTGAGAAACTCACACGTAACCCTGCTCTCTACAAAGTTAAGTTGTGTAGCGTGCTTTAAATACAGGATATACAAGAAAAAACTTTATTATGTAAAGATTATTATTATTTATTGCTTTTAAGTTTCATAAAGACTAATATAATGAACAAAAAATATTTTAAACTTTTTTTTTAAATAAAAATAAAATATTTTGTGTCTTCCTGTAACTGTTCTATAGCACTAAACTGTCGACTGACTATTTCGTAACAGAAAAAAAGGCAATAATAAAAAATAATAATAAAACTTTTTTAAAAAAAAGTAATTTACAAAAAATTTATAAATTGATTACAGAAAAATAATAGTGTTTAGAACTAACTTTAAAAAATAAATGATTTTTTTTTTGTCAATAAAAAAAAATCAAACCTTGCCCTAAATTTACCTTGATGTCCGTACATGGGTTTGTAATAGTTAAGTCGAGCTTTTTGGTTAGTTTGAAACGTGTTTTCACGTGAAGAAGACTTATGAAATTATTTCCAATAGCTGCTACAACAAAGAAATAATCACCACAGAAACACAAAAAGGCTCAGCATTGATTAAAAAAAAAATCGACAAAGAGGTAGGATTGGTACTGGCATTATTTGCTTATTTCTCAAGATATTTTCTTTTATCTTATCGCAGTAAAACATACGTGGATCACATATGCCCCCTCTTTTCCCCCACTGTAAATTTTAAAATAAATTTTAACTAGCTTCTAGAGCGCTAAATTCATTCTTCTTCAGAAATCTTTTTCCTTCTTTGAACTAAAATTTCTGAGATTCATAAAGTTCAGAATGCAAAAATCTGGCGCCGAAACGGCCGGCGCCGAAACGGTCAGCGCCGAATCGGCCAGCGCCGAAACGGCCGCGCCGAAACAGCCGCGCCGAAACGGTCGCGCCGAATTGTAACAAACCCCTAAGACAGATACATGAGACACACCGCCAGCTCAGTCAATTCCAGTCGAGGGCTGCAGTTTCGTACTTATTAGCACTCACCAGCCCGGCATAGGAGCATATTCCTTAAGAGGTTTTCCACCTCCAGCTCAGTCACTCCTAGGCCGGGCTGATGAGTGCTAATAAGCACGAAACTGCAGTCCTGGCTGGAATTGACTGAGCTGGCGGTGTATTTTATGTATTTCTGCCTTAGCCCTGGCTATAGGGCGGTAACTTACTGAACAAAAGAAGAATTGTTTTTTCCAGAAATTAAATAAAATACACATACTTTTTAAGGTATCAAACTGATAAAAATATTTCAAACGCATTTTGATATCAAGGAAACGTTTTGAATTCTGGTATAACAGCTTAATTTCTCAATACTTTTGAAGATAAAATCGATAACTTCCATTTCGGATGGACAAACTAATTTAGGGCATCACACAAAGTATTTTTTAACAGGACAATGCTCGATCACACACAACAAGGGTCTCAGGCTGCATCCTCTTTCACTTATCAGAAAATATTATAGAATCGATGACTTTTTTCGCTTTGTAATATAAGCGAAACATTTAGCAAAAGTAGGGAGTGATATTTAGTGAATGCTTTGATACAGGTACTCCTGCTAATCCCGATCTTTTAGC
This sequence comes from Uloborus diversus, assembly GCF_026930045.1. Lineage (NCBI taxonomy): Eukaryota > Metazoa > Arthropoda > Arachnida > Araneae > Uloboridae > Uloborus > Uloborus diversus. The sequence goes on from NC_072732.1 coordinate 50,480,724, forward strand.
ATACATTGACTCTAAAGAGTTGGTTTAAAAGAATTTCTTCAAAATAAAAAGTGCTTTCTATCTATTTGATCGAACATTTGAATCAAAATTCAACAATCATCAACAATTGAAATGTAATTTGTGTTCTTTAGCAGTAAATGCAGTCGCTATTCTATTCGAAAAACTGATTGGAAAAACGCTTCGACTTCAACTTCAATCAAGTTGGAAAACATTCAGCAATTTAGAATTTAAGAAAAATATTGTCAAATGGGTTTTGTTTTGTTGTACTAGTCACATCTGCGGCAGACAAAAAAAAAAAAAAAACAGAGAGTTTCCAAAGAGAATCATAAAACGAAGCATTTAGAGGAAACAATCTGGACCAAGGGCGACAACAGGATGGCTTTAATGCTACCAAGGGAGTTTTAGACAGCAACTATGGACGCTGCTATTGGATCATTTTATGACGTCACTGCCAGAAGACTCGGTCTCCAAGGCGTATCTAAAGGGTATATGTTTTGTTTTTGGAAAATCCTTCCTTCTCTACATCTTCTATATCTGCATTTGGCGGCGGCAGAGAATGGCTATTGGTCAGAGATTTTTGTTTGACTTCATTCGTTCGTTTAAAACAGACGACAATAATGATTTCGATTCAATTTCGTCAGTGCTTTATTAAATTTCCGAAAAATGTTTTAATACAAAGCTATTTGTTTAAAAAAAAAAGACTAAATAGTGAAACAGTTGCATTACATAGGCCGTCCAAAGTAAAAAATAGACAATACCTTCTTGATGAAAAGCAAAAAGAGTGTAAAACAAAGTTGAAAAACACAAATCTACAAGAATTTGTTGACACTAAAGGAATATCATTCCATAAACACGCAATCTCCATACCTAAGAATAATTGATGTAAGTAACATAATTCCATAAACCTACAACGTCTATACCTAAACATCTAACGATATCAATAGTCAACGTTCTAGTGATATCAATTCACAAACACACAATCTCTGCATCTAACGATATCAATAAACAATAAATAAAATGTTTACGTGTGAGCCAAAAAATTTCAAATTGCATTCTCGTGTTTCGCAGTTACAGTGAACCGAATGCAAGAGTTTTGAGCTTACAATTAACAGTCACAGAGACTTTCTTGGTTACTCGCAACCCTAAAACAAGCAGATGCAAAGATTTTGCAATTGTCTTCTTTAATAACATTGTTTTTATTATTATTTTCAATTGATATTACACTGTTAAAAATTTTTCGGGAAAATTACGGTAAATATTACTGGCATCCATGTTGCCAGTAACTATCACCGTAAAAATAATATGTTACCGTAAAATTTGACGGTTTCCTCGGTAGGCCACAGCAACCAATTGGCGCTGGGATCGCTTATTTCTCCGGTTTAAATTAATGTAAAAATCAGCGATACTGTAAGTCCGCCATTTTACTGTAACAATTACCAGAAAATCTTCCTGAATTTTTAACAGTGTAGTAAATAACTAATAAGATAACTGTAGTCAGCATAAAATGTCAGATGATAAATTAATAAAGGTAATCTTTTGACTATATCTATAATCTATTCTACAATCTTCTATTTCACTCTATAATCTTCTATTTCACTATATAATCTTCTATATCCCTCTATAATCTTCTACCACTCTATAAATTTTATCTCTTTTTTTTACTCTGAAATTCTAAGGCTTGGTATAATCTTTTTTCTCTCCTCTCTCACTCTTTCTCTCTGATCTTCTATCTCAATTTAATCTTCTATATCTGCTTAATATTTTCTCTCTTTACATAATCTTCTATCTCTTGTATTTTCTCTCTTTTTGTATAATCTTCTATCTCTATTTAATATTTTTTATCTTTATATAATCTTCAGTCTCTATTTAAAATTTTATCTCTTTATAGAATCTTTTGTCTCCATTTAATATTCTCTCTTTATGTATAATCTTCTATATCTATTGTAAATTTTCTCTCTATGTTTATAATCTTCTATCTCTGTACGATACTCTCCCTATCTCTAATTATCTCTTTGAGTATACTCTTTCTTTAACTGTATACATACTCTCTCTCTTCCCCATACGTAGTATAATCTTCTATCTCTGTATAATATTCTTTCGTTATTTATAATTTTCTACCCCTCTATAATCTCCTAACTCCCTCTATAAAGTTTTGTCTCTATTTATAATTTTCACCTGCTCTATACTATTCCACGGCTATATTTTTGCCAAAAAGCGTTAGCTAATATTTTTCAGACACCAAGACTAAAAATAGCTGGTATTAAACAAATCACCACATCAAAGAAAAGACCTTTTAGTTCTTAATCCAGATCTCTATTCCTTCAATAGCTGAATGCGAGACAGCAAGACAGATCTAGTCTTCTGGACAGGAAATGGGGATGTTGCTCTTAGGGGTTACGGGGTGTGGATGGACCGATTCCGGAGGGTTCGGATTCGGAAGCATCCCCTTTGGGAAACGAAAAGTTCTAGTGACAGAACGATCATTGTTCTCAAAAGCAGATCGATATCGTTTGCAATTAAGAAGCAGTTCATTTGCCTGGGGATAGACGAGTATTGGGACCCATAGATTGGAGAAGAAGCTTTAGAAGGAAATTCGCTAAGTGTCTGATAAGTTTTGCGAAAGTATATAGTACTGTATTGCTTATATCTCGTCGTTTTATCATGTGCTTTATCTTTTTCAATGTTTGACTGGTTGATTGACGTTGTAATATTGACTGAAATGTGTAATATAACTAAATAAAATATTAAATCATTCAATGTACAAAATGTTTATAAAATCTTAGACTGGTTAAAAAAAATTCAGAATTAAAAAATAATATGTACATCAGATATAAAAGTAATTATTTTTTAATTTATCTCAAAAAGTTTTTTCACAACGACAATACTTCTGCACGTTTCGTAGTTCTGAAAAGATTTAGACAATACTCAACTTCGTGCCAGGCACTAATGCTGCCAGAATAATATTTCTGGGTGATAAAAGTTTTGTTATAACAGTCCTTATATGCATATAAACTGCTATATCTGTACCTCAGAGGCAGACTGACGCAAGTAAAAAAATTGCGCTTTCTTTTCCGTTTATTAATGCATTGTCTATTCCGCATCGAGCCATGTGAACGTAATTCTTAAACAAAAATCCTTTTCCATTTTTTACATGGGTCAAAAGAGCACACGTCCCATCCTTTGCATGCTCCAGAAAAAACTTTTTCCTCTCTCCTGTAAAATTACCATAATGTGACTTACATACTTCTGGCTCTGAGGTACGGATATTTATGTTGGCAACATGTGTTAAAACCAAAGGTTCAAGGTGGTTGACTCTTAGATCTCCGCTTCCAGTGTTCCTGGGAGTTTTTTTTTTTTTTTTTTTCGCAGACGCCATTCTAAGTTCCGATGCTAGCGCCAGTTACGTGCCAACGTTTGTACTAATAGAGAAAAAACTTGATGAGAGTAAGAAAAAAATAAAAAAATAATATGGAAAAATTTTAAATAGTTTTTTTTTTTAAGGGCATCACATCATCGGTACAAAGCTTTATAAACTCCCTGTGTATCAACACTCAGAGATATTCTTTAACGTCTCATAGGATAAGTCTGTTTTCAGTAGGGTGTATGTTTAGTAATATAGGGGTGTAAACCCTTCTTTTTTTTTGAATATCAAAACTTCAAGTTGATAAAAAATTGCCCCTATAGACTAACATATACCATAAAAAATTTTATTCAAATAAAAAACATTTACGTATGTTGTGCGAAGTCTGAATGTTATAAGTTAGTACAAAAATTCAATTTTTCTTTATGTATATATTAAATTAACAACTCCTGTATAGTACTCAACTCCTGTATAGTACTCAAAAATAAGCATTTTTTAAAGTTAAAAAAGTTCAATTTTTCATTATAACAAATTAATCGCATTCAGAGGAATAAAATATGCTTCTGACACTTTTCCTTCATGCTCTTATGTAAAACGACTTCCTTCCTTCCAAATACGACCACCGTTTTAACCTATCACCAACCACTATTTGAAAATAGCATCACCCCCCCCCCCTATTTTTTTTCTTTCAGTTTTCGACAATTTCACTGTCATTCTTTTGATTTTGAGGGGAACAGAGCATTAAATTAAACTTTAACAGTCCTTTGAAGGGCTAGAAAGAGGAAAAATTCAAAGAATGAACATATGTATCATGTTGGGGCTCATACGGGTATCTCCCCCCCCCCTCCTGAAAATTTTAAAAAGTTTTTTTTGACAAAAATAAACTTTTTTCTGGTTATTGTTTCAATTTTTTTCACTTATTTTTCAGTGTAAAATCAGTCGTATGAGCTCACGTTGAAAAAAAAAATTAAAAAAAAAACGTTGCATGCGAATTGCATCGCGAATCTTCAGTAGAGAAGCTTACATCACTGATGTAATTAAAATTGGAAACAAAATTAAATGTGTTTACGATAGAGAACTAATGTATACAAACGACTCTCGATAACTCGAAGTGTTATAACTTGAATATTCCTTTATCTCGACGTTTTTATTTGGTTCCAAAATAATTTAATGTTTTCCATACAAAATTGTCTCTATATTTCGAATGTACGCCTTTTAAGTAAAAGGTTTTACGTGAGTTTCACTTTCATTTTATACATAAAAGTGCAGCCAAAATATTAAGAATGAAAGAGTTTTTTTCATTTCACACATTGCTTTGCTTATCCGCTTGAGTGAGGGGGATAATTTATTTACAATAGTGCTCCTTAATGCACACAGTGTTGCAAAATTATGTGAGAAACAGCCAATTGAGCTACTTTTCGCTGTAGCTGACAACCTAAAATTTTACAGCTGGCTAATCTTTGAGATTTAAAGTTATGGCATAAATTTAAAAAAAACAACCTTTATTTTCTGGATTACTCAAATAATCTGCTTTTAGGACAAAAAGATATTTAAAAAAAATACAAACTGAAATCAAGCGAAACGATATTGGGTTTACGACATGCAAACTTAATGACGTTTTAAGATGCCATAAAAAACAGAAGCAGTCAAAAATAGCTTCCTTTTTTGAAGTATCTTAATAAAATTCATTTTCTGTGTGAAAATTTTTACGTAGTAGCCGAAAAAGAAAATAAAAATGATTCTTGATAAAGTTGGGAATTGAACTTCTGATAACTCTAACTTTCAATTACTCGTAGGTTTTATCCAGTATCTTTAGTTAGGAGTTATTGAGAGTTAACTGTATTTATATTTTTGTGTTATAGTGTCTATTTTATGTTCATAGTTGGTTATATATAGTATAATGTTGAGTCTTCATTTTTGGTTCTTGTAGTAAAATACTGCTGATATTGAAGCTTCAAAGTTATTTTTCCACTAGAGAAATTTTATGATTTTTTAGTTATTTAGTTTTTGTTTACTCATTTTGTTATTATTTTTACTTTTTTCAATATTGGTTCAAAAAGTTTGCTTCTCGATAGACAAAATTTTAGGGGACCTTAGCACCTAAATCTTACAACAATGTTGTAATATTGAAAATTGAAACAAAAACAAAAACAAAAAACACTAATAATAATGGTTTATACTTCATTAAAAAACGTTATGAGCACTTCTTTTTCAATTGAATGGAGAAAAATTCTAAAATTTGGGACACAAGTGTTCTAAGGGAAACATGGATTCGTTCCATGAGCGTTTGTTTCGTGCAAGTTGGTGTAGCCTTCGTGTAGGTTAAAGAAAAAAAACTCCTCAATGTCTTAAAATAAGCAGTGGCGCCATCTTTGTAAAGAAAGCAGAGTTATACACATGCAGAGGAGAGGAAAACAGGTGTAAATTATATATATATATATATATATATATATATATATATATTTAATGAATTGAATTTAACGAGAAAAAAATATTTTTCAGCTTCAATTGTTGTATTTCAAAACGCACTTCAAAGTCAGACAACCATATTTTATTTTCAATGCAAATAACTAAAATAGTCATCTTCTTTCTCTTTCTCGATATTTGCAAACTTTTGTCATTCTAACTAGTATTTCAAAGCTTTATCTTTTAAAACTGTTCTTTTTGAGAGGAAGAGAAATATAAGCGATGTAGTAAAAGCTGTTCGCGCACAGCTGTACCAATTTATTCTCTCAAATTTTTAGTTTAAATTTTATTTACTGCTTTAGAAGTCAAGTACGAAAACGATATTAAGATTAACTGCAATTTTCGAGTGTTGTTATCAAGAAATCATGTATTTATTTTACACACATTATTTTTAGTGCTGACCATTCTTATAGAAAGTCTTTTTAATGAAAAAAAAAACATTTTTTTATATTTTGTTACAAAATGCAGTTCTGTCACTCCACTTTATTAATTGGTAGATGCATTTAAAAATATCACAGAATTGTCAATTACTAAACAGAAAGTTAAATCAGAGATGCCCACCTAGGTGGGTCATGGCTCAAACTGTGCCATTGAAATTTTTAGGAAGGGGGTGTTTTGAGGGGGGGTTTCCTTTTTGGGGGGTGGCTCTTGCTTCTGGGGGGTCTTTACGATATTTAGGGGTGCGCCCTTGCACATACGGGGTGGGCACCTATGTCTAAGATAATTTAGCATTAAACCTTTAAAGATCATAAGCTTTGCGATAGAATGTGTAAATTCTTTATATAAAAAACTATTGAATGGCTTAGTAGTTTTTGTGTAAGTTGATGAGACATGCGTGTTTAAGCAAAGTTAACCTGACAGCATTATGACGGTTATGCTGATCCTAATCAGAGCATTACGACACTACCGGTTTAGGTTTACCCCAACCTAATCTGGAAAACCTAACCTATTAATGGTTAGGTTACTGATGCATAAGTGGTACACAGCTACAACTTTTTTTCTGAATTTAGTTGATTTATGAGAAATCTCAGTACAAAAAAAAAAAAAAAAAAAAAAAACCCTCAGAAATACTTGGGGATTTAGTCTTTCTCTCTTTCAAAGAAAAAAGCATCGAATTTTAATACGCTTAAAATCATACAAAATCACCGCAGCTAAGCGTTTAAAGTTAAAGAATAAAATTATAACTTTCAGCACCCAGTTCGAAGGAAATTGCCAATAAAAAAGAGATCAATAAAAATGTCACAGGTTTCATCGGCTAAAAATATTAATCTTTGCATAAATAATTGTTCAATGCAAATTAATACTATTTAATTGTTTATACAGCTTCAAATAGTGCATTCTCATCAATTATTATTATTATTTTATTTTATTTTTTTCATTCTCCGCTTAACACGGATTTCTGTTTAACCGGATATAACCCAGTTCCAAATGTGCTGGTTAGTTTAGAGTCTACTTGTACCTACAAAAGAAATACATAACAGTGTATTTTTTGCCAATGAAAGTGATGTCTCAATATGATGAAAAAAGTTTAATAAATTATTTGTATTCAAGAATTTAACTAACTAATTTTGAATATAAGTGACACATATGTTCTTTAGTCCTTAAAAAGTTTATGAAAAAAATTACCAAAAAAAAAAAGAAGAACTTAAGTAACAGTGTGAAATGAAAATATGGATGGATGAATGAGGAAACGTATCGTTACTATTATCTTTTCAATGACAGTTTTAGTGCTGTTGCTGAACTTACGAAAGTCTAGACAATATAAGAAGAAAACAGCCTCTTAGTGAGAGCATAAGTGACCGGAAGCAGAGTTTTGGTGGTTGTTCCTCACTTCCGGTCATCGTAACGAGCTCAGAAGGGGGTGAATGGTGCTCTCTTTCCGCTTCCGTTAGGGGTAAGGATAACAGGGTAGGATTCAACAAACAGAAAACTTCACTCTGCTGGTTGCATCGACACCCAGAAGAAATTCGTTGCAAAAATTTTAAATCTATGACATAGACATGAAATCTGAAAATGATTTTTTTCTTGTATTTATTGTAGAATTGGGAAATTATAAAAGAGAGAGAGCTCAAGAAGTGTAAACACTCTTTGTTCCCATATAGCTTTCATACAATTAACATAAAGCTTTTATTGTAAATTAACCTACATGTCTGAATTGGACATCATCAGCACACAAACTTTAACGATGCTTCTGGACTACTCCGCAAACTAAGTTATGTTGCTATCCAATATGTTACTTGCCCATGATTCATGGTTCATCGTTGTTCAACCGAAGTGCATTCAGTTTTAATAGACTTTTTTTTCAGTTAGCAACGGTCATTTTTAAATCAGCACGAGTAGAAGTAGAAGTAAAGTAGTGTTAGGTTGAGAGACAACGCAAAGTACAGTGCTGGCCAAATTATTAGACTAAGACTGTTTTAAATACAAATTCTTTATTGATTAAATAACTATAGACACATTAATAAACAGTGAAATAATTATCTAATATTGAGTATGCATTCCCTTGTTCTTGATGAGCATTTTAAGTCTTTTTGGCATACTTTTCACAAGGCTTACACCATTTCTTAACTTTTTAAAAAAGAGGTAAAAAATTGTTTATACTCACTATTATATATACTTACATACACATACTCACTAATTACCTAAAACTAACTTTAAATATAACAGAACACACTAATAAAAAGAACTAGAGAACTGTTTAAGCTGATTGAGGTTATGTTCCTGGTAAGCAGATAAACAAAGAACATAAATAAAGCAGACAGTGTTGCCACCTGCAAACATTAAATTATGCTAAAATAACGTAATAATCAGTGTACAGTATGTACTGTACTTTAACAGTAAAATAAATAGTATTTTAGTACAAATAGTGTACAAAAAACAAAAAAAAACTCTTTAGTCTTATAATTTGGCCTGCACTGTACTCGACATTCACCATTCTCTCCAAGCATGGTTCTCTTATTTGCCATTGCAACGAACTGTATTTGTTTAACAAGATAAATAACCGTTGAATTTAATCCAAAGGATTAACAAACAATTTCATCTCTGCTTTTTACAGGTAATAATAAACAATTAGTATTTACTATATTTTTAAACGAAAAGCATTTAAATGTTGGGGATTGCAAAAGTTTTTTTTTTTTTTTTTAGCCCGTTTTCGCGAGCTGACATCATTGGAGGCTTGCTGATCCCATTAATGTGATTGCATGGATTGTGAGTATCAAAATCTGGTCTCACTTGTTGATTACAAGAACTTAAGATTGTCAGAAAGTTTTTTATTAATTTTATGATAATCTTCCGGAACGAAGTTTGACTGCACGATTTCCTTTGCAATCGCCTATTTAGTTAACCAGTGCAGCGAGAACAAGTTGTTTTCTCTGCATCGGAATCATGCGAGCAAAGAAAAATCTTTTACAGAATTTATTGTATTTTTTATGGGCAACTAACTCACATGTGTTTGACCACAAAAACTAATCGTTAAGTTGTAGACAGCATCTTAATGCTTCAAATAAAGTAGTGTTGGCTCTAAAACCTTCCTATTTTGAGATAACATTTTATTCTTTGGTACCTATATTTTTCAGAGTGATTGTCATTGAGGCACATGTAAAAAGTATTCACTTTATTAAACTAGTTAATTATTGAAGTTTATATTCTGCTCATCATTAACAGGACAGTAGAATATTCTTCAGAAAATATGTGTAGAATCCACACCTAAACTTACATTTGAAACCTCGATTATGTGCATTGTTTTAGCTTAATACTGTGGAAAATTTACGTATGCATTTGATCAAACTGGACCCGATCATGAATGAGATTAATAAACAAAAACAAATCAAGTGATCCCACTAAATATTTCTTGAAACTTTTTTACCTTTTTGTCAAATTAATAAAAATTTATTTAAAAAAAATCATTTAAAAAATCTACTTTTTGACTTTAACTAATTATTCGAAATTAATTTTTGAAGGTAAAATTTAATAATTATAGCCCATTTTAATGAGACTTGGGTGATTGGGGGGGAGGGGGATGTAAGCATAATTATATGGCCCTTAAAAAGGTGGACATGGGCTGGAAAATGTGGAGAATATCTGGTGCATACCTTTACAAACTTCGTTTGGTTCTCATTTAATTCTGGTTAGTTTAAGTTTTTCTTGTCGTAACTGCAATTCAAAACAAGTTGCAAGAACTCATCATCAAAATATTAATTATATTTTTTCTCTCCATGTATGAGACTCATGATAAAATACAGAAAAATTAGAAAAAAATCGATATATCGTCAGTAATTGCGTATAAAGGAAAGGAAAATTATCCATCATTTTCTCGTTCCATACTAACTTTGAAATAAAAGTAATTTGCTTTCAATAACTAAAAATTCTTTTTAAAAAATGACATTAATACTTATCATCAAAACTTCAGAAATAGATTCTTCTTAGAGTGATGTTTATTAAAATTGCAAGAAATAAATATACTCAGCCTTTTTAATTTTACTCAACATTGAAACGTTTCTGAAAAAGTGAATTTCACGATCGTGCATATTTAGTGGCACTCTTTCGAAAATTAAAGTAGAAGTGAATAGTTTCGGAAAAACACGAATATTTTCAATGGTGTTTTCTTTTTTTAAGCATTGCGCTAAATACTCACATTAAATAGTTGAGGCAGATATTTAGCGATAAATTGAAAGGCAACGGTAGACTTTTTTCACGAATGAATCGGTGGAAAAAAGTGTAAATTGTATGAGTTGCAATCACCGAACAAGTGGCTTCAAACAACTACACTTGACGCTTAATTGCCCATGAAGAATTGCAAATAAGATCGTAAATGCCGGAAAGCAAAAGACGTTTTTGAGATTAAGAGTTTTAGATTATTTAGTTCTGGAAAGACGAGAAAATGTTAAATTCTTATTTTGCAGAAAAGTAATTTTTTCTCTCTCCGAACGCTCTGATGAAAATATTAATCTTGGATGAGTGTGGCTTTATTTATTTATTTATTCTTTATTATTATTGCTAGTATTGCTAGTTGCATCTCACTTAATTGCAAAAATTTTGAAAGCGTTGATATGAATACTTAAAAAGGGAACCATTTGCACTTAGTTTGCGAAGCTGATGTTTTGAAACTCTTATGAGTGATATTGTCAATGGAATAGTTACGTTAAAAACTGTTTAACGCCGATCTCTACACATCAAGTTTCACAAGAAAAGATCAAAAATAATAACGCTGATCTATTATCTTTCTAACATTTTTCTCTTTTTCTTCCTTATAAGACTCTTTTAAAAAAATAAAAGTATGGTCCCGCTTCAAAATATATAGGGGGAAAGGGGGCACATGTGAGCAATCCTTTTCTTTCTTTATTTTTCAGAAAATACTATCAATTTCTCAGCGCAAAAATGTTTTCCATGATTGAATAGTCTTGTTTTTGTGTCAAGGAATTTTTTGAGATTTTTTAAAAAGTTATTTCGTTGCGTTGCGGTATTTTTAAAAAAATGTCTTCAATTGTTCCCTGTAATGCTTACATGCGAGCAAGCCTGAGGCACATATGAACACGATTGAAAATAGCAGGACAAGCATCATCTTTTAAAGAAAAACTTTCATGTAAAACAAATACATATGCACCAATTACATTGAAGGATCTGTAACCTATACTGTGTCCGTTTAATTTATACAGCAATTGGGTCATTAAGAACATATTTTTTTACAAATATATAACTGCTCAGTGTCAAATATTAAAGTCTCGAAGCCAGTTCTGATCACTGAATAGACACGAAAAAAACTTATAAGACTGCATTAGTACAAAGAATTTTATATTATGGTAAGGGTTTTCTAATTATATACTGCTTTTAAGCTTCATACAGAGTGTGATAATGTATTTACGAAAATATTTTAACTACCGTTTTTAACTAAATGAAAATATTTTATTTATTTCCTTTAACTATTGTAAAAACACTAAATTGTTGACAACCTATTTAGAAACAAAGGTATAAAAAAAAATTGATGACGTTAATAAATATTTAATAATAATAATAATAATAGAGTAGACCGGGGCACGTTTACGCCTCGGGTACGTTTACGTAGTACCCTTTTTTCAAAACGAGTTATAAATGGAGAGCCAATAGTCATACCAGATTGATGCTACTCCCTAGCAAATATTCTCACAAGTTTTGGAGCATTAGTCGAGCTTTGGTTTAGCATGCGGGCAGAAAAATATGTTTTCTTCCTAGCTGAGTAAATTTTGTGTTAAACGTTTTGAAGCTCATTGTGAATAAATAATACTTTGTTAAAAACAAATCTATATATATATATAAATGAATGTTTGTCTGTATGTCATCCATGAACTCAAAAACTGCCCGGCAGATTTGGCTGAAACTTTCACCGTTTGTTATTTTTGGTACTGGGAATGTTTATAGACCATTTTAGAAAAAAATCCGATCGATAGTTCCTTTTTTATTCCAATTTAAGTCACAATCCATTGGATAAATACGAATAAAATTATCGGCTGCAGAAATTAATTCGCGTGAAAGATCTCATTGATAAAAAGTTAGCTGTTGCCATTTTTCTTGAGTCTGAACAAATAAATTCTTTCTTTATTGTTTCTTTATGGCTTTTCATGCAACGGGGGGATTTAAAACTTTTTCTATTTGATATTTTTAGCGATTGATTGATCTTGCAAACTGCGTGAGTACAAAATTTGAGTGCAGTCACGGCTTCACTTGATACCTGGACCGATTATTATGGAAATTGCTATATATATGTATTTTTCCACGGAGAAGGTGCATAATATGCTCATTGAAGCCACTCGCCACCAGGTGGCACTGCAGAGTAGCAACTTCTGCCCCGTTCAACCGATTGTCATGAAAATCAGTATAATGATGTATTTTTTTGTTGGCGTAGCAACGCGCGTCGGGTACAGCTAGTAAATATATAAAAAATAGCACAATTTTATCCTTTTTTTTTTTTTTTTTTTTTGAGAATTGTATTTATAGGGATTATAAAGTTATTAAATTTTGTTACGCATTAAAAATAAAACCAAACTTGCCGACGGGGCACATTTACGCATTTTCATCGGGGCACATTTATACGCACGTTCTTACTGTGTGTCTTACTACTCTGTTTTACTTCTAAACGGACCTCGGACGCTTTTTTGGCTTTGTACTGTCTCAAACCTTTAGCATTTTCAGGTTATTTAGTTTCGAAAATTAAAATTTATTTTTAATTAAGTAACAAACTTGCAACTTATAGCTTACAATCATATAGTGTTGTCTTCATGCCTCTTCAACTTTAATTTTATACACTTTTCAGCCTGTAATACATTTTCTTTAGTTTAAACATGGTAAGACACTGTGTTCAAAACAAGTATTTCTCCCGCTAGGTCTTCGTCATCGTCACATATTGACCACCCCACCTGAGACCATTTGAAAAAGTGGGACCAAAGCTTAGGAACCAGAAAAGGATTGTGAGCATCCTCTTTTTTTCCTCCTAACTGATACTCTGATTAAAGAAGACCTCAAACAAGAGCTGTTATTAGCTGCAATGAAAAGAAACAAAAAGAGCAGAACAAAACAAAAAGGAGAAACTACTTTAATATTTACAAGTTTCTATTGAAGCAAAAATGTATCATATTAAAGAAAAAAAGTATGAAACCGAAACCTGCGACAGGGAAAAAGTTAGTACACTCTGTAAAAAGAAATTAATGAACGATTCTATTCTGTGCTTGCATCTATTGTTTGAAAGCACACAACCAATCGAAAAAAGGACAATACAGGGTTCAATTTCTTAGTTGTCAAAACGTAGTCCCATGACAAGTATGCGAAAAGAAATACTTTATTGTTAGTAAAATCTAACAGTGATGAAGAAGATGACTGAATAGTTTCTGTTTTTAATTAGCAATATGCCCAATGATTTTAGTTTAGCCTATAAAATGTTGTTTAATTAATTATTAGTGATTTTCTTATTTTCAAAATGTTTTAAGAGAAATAAAACATTTAAATTTGGTTAAATATCTATATCACTTACTCCTTGGTATCATTTTTACTATGCGTAAACTTGCCCCGTGTTCGGGGCAAGTTTACGCAATCGACTTGGACTCCAAAAACCTTTTTTTTACGGTTAAAAACACAAGCTGAGCAACAACTGAATACACAAATTTTAAATTCATTAGCTGTTTTATAAAACCACAATGTCTGAAATTTCCTAGGTTCAAACATCAAAATTAGAAAATTCATTGAAAAAAATCCTCGTAAATGTGCTCCGGGTTACCCTAATATTAATAAGTAACAGCAAATTTACAATCTAATTATAGAAAAATAACAATGACAAATATTTACACACTTTTTAAACACTTTCAGCATGCTACACTGTTATTAAAAAAACGGAGGGGATATAGGAACTGTTAAAGTGCGCCCCTAGATGTTGTGTTCACAAGTGCCTAATCATCTACTTTAGAACTAACTTACAAAAAAAGGAAATTCTTAATTCAATCGAAAACTTTAAGCATTGTCATATATTTACTTGAATGTTCATATAACGGATTGCAATAATTAAATTCACCTTAAAAGTTAGTTTAAAGTATGCTTTCAAGAGAAAAAGAGTGATAAAATTGCATGCAACACCTGCTAAAAAAAAAATTACAGCAAAAGAAACATTAAATGGCCCATCGCTCTAAAAATTTGGCCAAGAGGTAACACTGGCACTGCCGTTACTTGAAAATTTCTCAAGATTTTTGCTCAAGTCATCTTAGTAAAACAAATCATGTTCACATGGGTCCTCCCCTACATATGTTAGTGTGAAAGTCTGAAATTCGGTAAATGTCGAAATTAACCGGTAACTATCAGTATTCAGACACCCATGATATCGACAAAAGGCCGATCATTTAAGATGAATCACTGACGAAAGTCGACATTTCCCAATTTCGGTCTTTCCCGGAAGCATATATACTTCTTAAAACTAGTGCTTCCCGTTTTAAGAATTATAGCACACAGTCTACGCAGGCAGAATTTACGCCCTGGGGAAAGGGAGGCATAACAGTCCTTGCCTGTATGAAAATTACCATATATTAGTCTAAGCAATAGAGTTAGAATTTTGTTGATGCAGACACTCCATCTTCCATGCCCTTTCTCTGCGCCCCGCCCTTCAATCGTACTATCGTTTCTTTCTTTGAAAATTTCGTCTTTTTTTTTAAATAATGCGACAATACAGTTATCTTTCTTAAAAACCTTAAATTCAATTGATGCGACAACAATAAAAAAATTACTTACAGATAACACAATTTTTATTTTAAAAACTCCGACACATTTTATACAATATCATAAAGTACACAGTAGAAACAATACAATGCAATAAATAAAAATATTTTTAAAGTAAAAACTAAAAAAAGGAACTATATCCAAGTACTTCTCGTTCAAGATCATGTGTTTTAAACGTTTGTAGAAATCGATTTCCAACCCTTTATTTCAGTTCTAATAATATACATCTAAACACTCATCGTCATCAAGCATTCAGCTCTGAAAAGAGATAATAAATACATGAAAGATTATTATGAGGGATATAAAAGATTTGTAAATACGCTGTAAAAAATCAGGAAGCTTTTATGGTAAATATTACTGTAAAATGGAGTGTTTACAGCACAGAAAAAATAATGGTAAATTGTAAGGGCGACTTGGGATACTTGATCCCCACTTTAGTTTTCAATTTTTTTTTCTCTGCTGCAATTTTTTTTTTTTTTTTTTTTTTTTTTTTTAAGTACGTGAACAAAGGTAATTTTTTCCTCGATCTGACAGTATTTTTTTAGTTGAAATTAAACCGATAGTTTTGGTAAAATAATTTTACATACGATTAATTTGTTTACGTACTTAATTACGTAATTAACTTACGTACCAGTATAACCTTACCATAATTGTCAGGTTTCAAATCTCTACTTGATGTTTTCGGTACATTATTGGCTGTAGGATGTGGGATCATCTTTCCCCACGGATCAAGTATCCCCAGTCTCCCCTACCGAAAAAAATTAATGATTGCAGCGCCAATTGATACACCACGTGACTTACAATGCGAAGCAGATAACACCGTATTTCCCCTCATTCGATGTGTTCTAATTGGTATGGTGGTCAGCACAGCCACCAGCCAATACGTAGGTCCCGAGATCAAACCTGCTAGTTGCATGTATTAACTCTCTTTTATTCTACCGTAAAATGTTACAGTTCAATAGGATTTTACGATGAAAGTTACTGGCAACATGGATGCCAGTAACTTTTACCGTAAAATTTCAGGACGTTTTTTTGACAGTAAAACTCAGATATTTATGAAGTGGAAATGTACATATCTGTTTTTTGAAGATATGCATATAAGTTTTAGGTTATAATCTTTTGTAAATCCAGAATGTGCTGTATTTTAAGAGACATGGGATATAAATTTTATGATTTCCTTCGAATAGGATAAATCATAGAAATAGGTGTGAAAATCTCATTCATTGTGTTTAGTTCTCTTATATCTTTAATTAACTATTTCAATTGTAAGCAAGACACTAACGACATTAATTAACAAACAAAACTATCGTTTTGAAGGCAACACAAACATCCAATGCTTCAGATTTTTTTTCCTGTGGGTCACAATACTTTCAAAAACAAGACTAAACGAATGTTTTCTCTTAAATGAGTAACTCATCGGTTCTATCTCATAAACAAGAAAGTTGCTCCTTCCGTCCTAAACTAGTCGCTCTCGCTACATTTAGGTCGAAAATTTTGTCCCAAAGTAGTTACTATACTTGAATAATTTTGTACTAAATATCGAAAGCGGTGGTTTTATTATTTTATTTAAGGCTTTTTCAAAAATTTCAGGTTGTTTTGTATGCAATAACTTACCCAACATTCCCTCCTTAAATCAGTAACAAATCAATTTTATAAATCTAGGGGGTTCGCACTCTTTAGTCATGCTTCATTTTGTAAAAACTCTTCCACCAGTAATTGAAATCTTATAGCTCAGTTATTCTCTAACCGGTGCACAGTGGGGCGAAAACGCCAAAAAAGCGCTTATAAATGTTTTTTTTTTCCTATATTAAACCAATTGAGGATTAATAAATTTGCACAGGCTTAAGCAATCAGAACTGGAATTTTAGAGTCCTTCGTCCATTTAAAAACTGGAGGGAGCCTTTTGAAAGGTGAAGAACCATAAGTGCGGGAATTTACAAAAATTGCTTTTAAGCCAGTCTATAAATAAGTTTTCTTATTAAAGGCGGGTATATTTAATTTCTCTCGTGTCCAACGATAGTAATAGGATGAAAAAAATGAGCAATCGAATTCTTAAACCGAAACTCGGTTTTGATCAGCACCGAATTCAAGGGTTTTTTTTTTTTTTTTCAAAACACTCTACAAAAAAAAAAATGTCTCCTTATGTCCTCTTAGAAATTAACATTTAATAGTCATCAATGGTCTGTAGAAAGACCCTGAAAAGTAATTAGCTGCGCAAACCTGCGAACTTTGGACCCTGAGCCCAGAAAAATCGAAAAAACTCCATAATAACACGCCTGTGCAAACAAGCGAGAGAGGTTTAAAAACATTTTTAAGCGCATTTTGGCGTTTTCGCCCCACTGTGCGATGGTTCGGCGGTCAAGCACCGGATCGTAGAAAAAAATTGACCAGCAGATATTTATTTTTGTTCTTTCACGTTAAAGAAAAGAAAAAAAAGAAATCCTTACTCAATAAAAAAAAAACGAGCTGATGTGTGTGCATCACATGACGTCCTTTTACGCCAATTTAATGGTAATAGTGCATCGGAGTAAGCAAAGAAACACTTTAAATATTTTCACACCAAGTTTTTTGTGAACCTAAGCAAAGAAAACGTTTTATGCAGATAAATTTTCCCAATATTTTCAGTTTCAATGCGATTCAATGGTTGTCTTAATATGGCCAAATTGAAACCAGATAAAAAGAAAAAAACTGCCAAATTTTTCGCCAAGTTGGTGACAAAACTAGGCGACCAAAAGTTTGGTGATATATTGTCAAGTGTTTGCCAAATTATAACACAACTTGAGTTTGCATTGACATTAACAATGATTTTATCCCCAAAAAGGTGTAAAAGACCCCCTTTGGAACATCCGAATGTAACGAAAAGGAGAGGTTTACAACTAGACTCCACTAGGAGTCTACGTATCAAATTTCAACTTTCTAGGACATACCGTTTTTGAGTTATGCGAAATACATACGCACGTACACACATACGCAGATACATACGTATATACGGACGTCACGATAAAACTCGTTGTAATTAACTCGGGGGTCGTCACAATGGATACTTCGGGTGTCTGTACGTTTTTAGGCATGCATCCAAGTGTGATCTGGCAGAAAAAAAAAATAACATTCTTTTGGGGGCGAGCAAAATGAAAATTAAGGCCGATTCTTGAGTGAAAATTTTTTCGCGAATACAATACTTCCTTTTTTTGTAAAAGGAAGTAAAAAAGAAAAAAACATGATAATAATAATAATAATAACATCTTATACGTCATCATTTATGTGAAATTACTGATTACTTTTTGCAGTTTCATATGACTTTTCAGCAATGTTTATTACTTCTGTATAATTACTACAATAATTACTTAGAGAAGGGTGGCTCAAAGCGAGTAGGTTTTCGAAAAACGCTCGAAAATTGTAGTTTTGGAATTTTATTGCAACAATTTCGGTTTTATTTCCTAGCAGGGTTCTTGAACTTCAAAATAAAAAGTGATTTTTTGTATTATTTCAAACACAATATTTATTTATTATCAAACTTCACAAACATTCGAAAACCAGCTTTGCCTTACCAGTTAGCCCAAAGCGGTTCAGCTTAACTAATTGTGATTTAGTACATTTGCCAATCAAATATGAAATTATAAATGATTAAAATAATTGACTTGCTACCTGTCATTATAAAAAACATATAGAATAAAGTTGTACTTTTCCAATTTAAAGTCAAAACATTAGTTTCTAAAACATAAAGAAATAACTGATTAAATAATTATACTAATTGCCATCCTAAAAAATAACTTTTTAAAGTTGTACTTATCCTATTGAAATAGAAAATCTAAGTCAGCACACGAGTCAATAAATTATAAATATATATATATATATATATATATATATATATATATATATATATATATATATGATTAAATCCTACATCCGCTTTGCCCGAAGGCACGTACATTATTTCAATAATTATAACTTTAAATTAAAAAAAGAAACGAATGAAATGACTATCGTAGTTTGTTTCGACTAATCACAAGTTACAAAACTTTTTTTTTTTTGAAATGTATCATTTTTGAAATTTTAAATATGATTGCGCCATGTCACTTTTCTGCTGCTTCGCTGGGACTGATTAAAACTCGGGGGTGTTCATGTGAACACGACATACACTGTTAAAACTACAGGTTGCGTTTGGCACCTGTCAGGGGTGAAACGCTTGTTCACCAGCGACACCCGATAGAGATCCGAAATTGCACCCTTAACAAGGGTGAAAAACTGGCTCCCTTCACCCAACGTGCACTGTAGGTGAAGGATGGTACCCTAGGTGAGAAAAATGGCACCTTTATTGCTTCCTATAGGGATTCCCCCCCCCCGTGTTGTGTGCTTTTTTGAATACAATTGTGTTTTATTTATTTTGGTTTACATATACGAAGACATTTGATCACATTTCAACTTTCGAACATAGTTTAGAAGTGTTCATGACTTAAATTTTTTTGTTCGTGCACTAACTTTCTTATATTCACACTTGAATTGCTCGGTAATTAATATGTTGTTGACAATTTTTACTATAATCCGTACCGAAAATGAACAGGGAAGGTATTTATCAATCATTTGCCGGAACAACCAGAAATATTAGGTAACATTAGATTAGAATCATAGGAAAATAAAAGTGTTTCATAAACGTTTAAAATTTTAATCGAGCGTAACTTATCAATACTTATTATAAGATTCGATATTTGAGTATCCTTATGCGTACAAGATAAATACTAATTTAAAAGCCCTTCTTTCCAATGTCAAGTTTTCCGTCAGATTAAAAATAAAAACGAGTAGATAACTACATTCGCTTCATGCAATAATGCCTAAGAAAGATACGTTAACCAAAACACGATGTGCAACTCATGGGTCAAACGCTGAGTGAGAGAGATTTCTTTTCACGCATTTTTTTTTCTCTCTCTCTCTGCCTTTGCTGCTCTGTTCGTTTCCACTACGTAGTTATTTCATTGAGAAGAAATAGACATTGGTATATAGGCTGCTTACGTCGATGCATTTTAATTCCGGAATTAGCAATTCAATTATCAGCTGATTGAGACGATTTTATTTTTAATGTTGTTGTTGTTCAAGATAGTACTGATAGATAGTTTTAGGTAACAGTTTTCCAGGATATAAATAACAAGATATTAATTACTTACTAAGGTAAACGGAACAATAAGCAGTTGTCAACATACTTTAATCACTTTAAATATGTTCGAAAACTCTAAGAGTTACAATATGATCAAATGCCTTTACTTACGCGAGATTTCGAAGATTAATCCACGAAAGTTTCAGTTTTGTTCTTTATTCAATGTGAAAGTAAATTTCGTTGCAACTTCCTTCGTTCGCCATTCAAACTGAAGTTTTCGTTGGACGATAAGTCAGAGCACATGTGCAAGGAGTCGCTCTCCTATTGAATGGTCTTTTAACACTTTTGTTGACGTCGTTCACCCACTGAGGAACCAAAAGCACCTTAACGACACTTCCTAGCCTCTGTTTCACCCTGAGGCACCGTTTTTTCACCCTTGGGTGAAATTCTTTACCCCTGTGGCTCTCCTGGTTTTAACAGTGTACGGATGCATCGCCGATTACACACCATGGGGGGGGGGAGGGGGAGGCATACGAAGGCTTACGCGCTTTGGGCCACTCTCCCCTATCCTTTTTATACTTTAATACTATGTACCTCTTTTTTTAACAATCCTCAAATTTAAAGTTTTTTTCTTGTTTTTTAGCAAGGAAAAGATGAAAAGGAAAGTAAGAAGAAGGGAAAAAAATTTCACTGGTTTGCGAATATTTTTCCAAACCAGTTGCCGGTCCGCGGATCCAAAATGGTTGAGAAATGCTGTTCTGATTAAAATTCATTAAAATGCAAACCGGTCTTTCAGGGATCCTAATAGTAGAGTCCTTCCGGAATGTTGCGTGGATTAAGACTTAAGAACTTAAGACTGTGTGAAGTTTGGATTTTTGAAGCTGATTCGGTACTGATATATGGAAGAAACTGTTGTTAGGTAAGTGCTGTTAACCGAAAGCATAGCATTAAGTAATCTCTAAAAAAATTCAAACAAAATCATAAAATTATCAGTATCGATAATCAGTACAAAAATACTCAATACAGCAGCAAATTCGAGACAGAGGGAGTACAACTTATTTTAGTTCTTTTCGGAGGTATACGAGAAACAAAGGTATAAAAGAAACTTGAAGAATAAGAGCATCAACATGAAATACGTGAAGCATTGCCTTGCGCCAATTATAATCACACTCAAGATTACAAAAAAAAAAAAAGAAGAAGAAGAACTAATGTGGAACTATACACTATTAATATAAAATCACTAAAAGAGAAAAGCACTACGAGTGCATTAAGTAGTCTTTTAGTTATAGAGTTTTTCTCATAGTGAATTTCGTTTAAAAAAATCAATCAAAAAAAAAATCTAATTTCTTTGAATAGTAAAAGTTGTTCTTTTCCTACCGAAATCTGAAATAAATCAATAAAGAAATAAATCAATAATTTTTTTTTCTTTAACTTGAAGAAGTTTTGGTTGCTCAAAACTCTTGCAGTGGAAAATTTTCAATTTGAATTTATCAGTTTAAAAAAAAGGGGGATGTTTGTCAAGTTTTACGTTTTCGCTTATCACGGACGAAGCTTCAAGAAGATTTTCTTGAAACAAAAAATAAAATAGTAGGTTCATAGCTTCCACTTCAAGAAGTTGGTATTTTTTCGCTTAAAAAAATCAATATTGAAGCAAACCGTGAATGCCTTGCTTGTTTCAGCAACATTTTTTTCAAACAGCAGAGTTTGATGCGTAATGCTACCAAATTAGTTTAAAATTGTGCACCCTGTCATTTTCTTAAGTCACTTATTCTTAAATTGTTATAAAGTATGCTGAAATTGTTTGTGTAATAATAATACTAATAATAATAATTTTTCATTGACGAATAAATGAATAATTTGAGAAATAACATTAAAATGTATTTTACAATAATAAATAATATTTAAAATCTTACGTGAGTAAAGCGTTACTATTGAACATTTGGCAGCATCTATGGGAATTATCTTACTGGACGCCAGAGCGGCTCGTACAACCCGCCTGCGGCGGTGTACCTCGAATGTTTCGCTCCCTTCTTCGCGATTGCGGCGGGTTTTTAAACATTTGTGGCTAATCATGGCAAATGATGTGCGGTTCATTTTCTCCTTCTACGTAGAATTGGTCTTTTGTTATGTATAAGATGTTGTGCGGTAAAAGATTGAAGATACAGTGAAGGAGAATAAAAATTGCACACAATTTTCCGCGGTTGATAGCTACTTTTTTTCTGTACCATACCTAGGCTTAGGAGAAATTGTACGCCTCACACGCAAAATGTTTTTAAGTTTAGCTATGGAAATGCTTAGCATCTTTCTCTAAAAACTACATTTTTAAAATCTAAACTTGGAAATTTATTGCGAAATCGAAACAAGGATCGCGTAGTTAACATATGTATGAAAAAAGAAAAAAACTTGAAACAGATTGCTAGAGTTCGAAAGAAGTTTTGATGCATAAAGTGAAATGCAAGCATTTAACATACTTTGTTCAAAAGGGTGGGTTAAACAAGGGAGTGTTATGAGACAAAATGACTTGCCTGATAAAAATTAACTTCCTTTATTAATTTAAAAATGAATACATTCAGGCTGACTTTTTCTTTGAAATTTAAGGGTCAAAATATCCCCCTCTTCTCCCTTTCAGATGTACTTGAAAGGAAGGGTCACTTGTTTAGATATAATAATGCATAATGCAGAGGAGACTCAAATAAAAAGGAAAAAAAAAAAAGAAACACAGTGATTGCGAGTTAGTGAATCAACTAAGTTTTATGAAAATTGTTTTTGCAAGTAATAGGTAAGTTTGACAAGAAAAAAGATGGAAGAATTATCCCTTTCAACGAAATAAATTTTCAGTCCTCATTTAATTTCTGTTTACGTTGCTTGAGTTCTATTACAACGGAATTCACCGATACAACAAAAAACATTTGGGGTCTCTTCAAGATCGTTGAAACGGGCTTTCACTGTACTAGTATGAAACAATTACTGGGATGGAAAGCAAATATACATTAAAAAAAAAACTTAAAGATGAACAATTTCGATTTTTTTTTAAATTGTTTGGTTAGTTAAGTGCCAACTATCCAAACTAACAGAGAAATAAAATAAATAAGTTAACAATAGCACAGTTATTTTATAAAAAATCAAACTTAAAAAAAGGAGGGGGGGGGCTTTTTGATGTATATCAACTTTTGCTCAGTATGTAACTTAAGACTTTATACTGTAGTTTTCATTAAATGTTTTGTTTCTGTTTAGTAATAGTTAGATACATATTACAAATGCATTCTGACTTTTAAGACTAATTGACTTTACATACTTTTATTTCTGAAATTAAAAGACTATAATTTTTCAAGGATGTGAGCTATTTGTATATGAGGACACCAGGAGTTACTATTTTCCCTCTACCTTCATTTTTGAACCCGAAATCTGAAGAGGAGGATGTCAGTAACCATCTTTTTGAAATGGTATATGAAAAGAAGCCCTTTCGGATACATGCAGATCACAGGTAATAAGTTCCATAGTTTGAATTTAAAATTATCTGGCGCTCTATGTGGTATTTAGTGATTTTTTTTTCTTTATTTGTATGGCTGAAGTGGGAATAGTATGGACAGCCCATAAAAGGTATTCAACGTGCCGAATAGGCCTTTTTTGTGATTCTGACAAGTTTTCTCGTAGCTGAATCATCTTAAACTTTGTTTAAAGGATAAATTTTAGTAATTAAGTGTTTTTTAATTCTGAAGACTGTCAATCATTTAATGGATCACTAGCGGTACCTGCACGGCTTTTCCCGTAGTAGAAAATTAAAAGTTCATTTGGTTTGTCTGTATATTTATAAATAATGGATGATGAATTTCTCGCCAATTTGCTATGTTTATTTACACGCCAATGTTACGGTTCCAAGTTATGATAATTTCGTAATTTACTCTTTCACATTAAGATAATTTGCAGGGTAAAATGTTTTTAAAATTGGAATATAAAAATAACAAAATCGAATTTTCAAATTTCGTGAAAATCAGCCGAACCGTTTAGGCGCTATACGCGTCACAGAGATCCGGACAAAGATCCAGACAGAGAGACTTTCAGCTTTATTATTAATAGAGAAGAGATAAAAGTATTTGTATCTATATGATTCTCATCAAAACTGCTTCTCACTCTTTTTCTACTTAAAAATTTTACATGCAAAGTATTTTTATCTTTCATGACAATCTGTTATGTTATAAAGGCATGTGGGGGGGGGGGGAATTCAAAAGCAACGTATGAAACTCAAACGAGTATTATGGACTCTAATCCCGTTGCAAATACATGTATGTCAGAATCTTACTTTCTGAAGACGGGAAGCAAAGTTCGTTACAATTAGTAAGCATGCTACATTTATGCATGATGCTAAAAAACGTTGTAGCATTTAATATACTTTTTTTTTTCATCTGTCGCAATATTTATCTTTAACAGTGTCCCCTAAATAATGATTTAGATGAGATAAATAAGCGAATGAATTAAGAGAATCAAAATTATTTGTATCAAAAAGGAAGAATAAAGAATGTACTAAAAAACAAAGTATTGCGTGAAATTTCGGGGGATCACACTAGGTCAGCTAAATGCTAAGGCACCTAACGCAGCCCCATTAGAAAAGAAAAGACGTAGGGAAAGGTGGCCCAAAGCGGGTAGGTTAACGAAGAACGATCAAAATTTGCAGTTTTTGGCTTTTAAAAGAAACAATTTTGATTTTATTTCCTAGAAGGGATTTTGAACTTCAAAATAAAAAGTGATTGTTGCATTGTTTCAAACGCAATATTTATTTATTTTCAAAAATTACAAACACTCGAAAAACCCACTTTGCCCTACCAGGGGGCCCAAAGCGGTTAAGCCAATGGGGTAATGCGAGTAAGCTTAAGTAATTGTGATTTTTTACATTTGTCAGTAGAATAGGAAGTAATAAATGATTAAACCAATTGACTAGCTAACTGCCATTAAAAATAATATTTTAACAATAAGAAATGTGTAGACATATTTTAACTTACATTTACTCAAAATTTTTAGTAGTTTGAAATCTCTACCAGATACTCTAGAATGCTATCAATGTCCAAAGTTATATTTCTATAATGTAAGTAATAAATATTTAACTGCTGTACCTCTTGAGGAGCGGCCACTTACTTGATATTTACATCCAATTTTAGACGAAATTTATCACAATAAAAATCACATATACGATGGTCGGTCTTGATCCACGTGCAAAACAGCTGCATCATTACTAGATGGAGCTGCACGAGCGTTAGAACTTTCCGTTCCAGAAAATCTGGCCTCAGTTGAAGTATCTACAGCGTTGTTGATTAATCCTTCTTGTTCCTCACTGTAAACATCTGATGGAGGATTAGCAAACTGGACGTTTTTTGTATTTTCAGAAGTTCCATAAACCTTATGATTTTTTGTAGTAATAGATGATGCAAGAGATTTATCATCGTCTCGAACAATTATTAACTCTTCGTCTTCTTCTTTCGAACTACGCAAAATGATAATTGAAACTATTATAGCAATAGCACACAAACCTATTATTACTCCAAGTACTGAATAGGTAATAATTTTTGGATTTTTGAGGGATTTTTGCAAAAAGTTTGCTAAATCCTCATCTATAGCAAGGTCTAGATCTGCCCAGAGAATTGGGAATATTCCTTCTGTAACCTTATCAAATTGAGTAATCCCGTTTACTCTGCTAACTTCTATGTTGATTTGAAACTTGATTGAAATGTCTACCGAAATTCCAGTGACATATTCCACATCGAGATGGGAATCGTGGTCCTCAGCATTTGGATTGAGACCAACGATTGATTTTAGATAAGAAGGATCAGCCATATGAAAGTGTGGGAATGAAATAAATACCGGTGCACCAAACTGGCAGGGGCTAACGTCAAGAATTCCAGAAGGTCTTCCGGGTGTCAAGTCATAGCAGTAGTTTTCCGGATTCTCGGATCCGTTTGCAAACACTTTGTAGGAGGGTTGGAACCTTCTTGAAAGCACATCGTGATGTGTAACATCTTTAACATAGTCGAAAGTCAACGATCTACAGAAAATGGTTTGGAAAAAAGTATAAGCAGCGTCATCGTTGCTTAAAGGAGGCCCAACTTCTATGGATGTGCCATTGACCATATTACACGAATCTCCTTTCCAATAGCTTAAAGTTTCTTCTCCATTCCAATTATTAATTAAACCAGTTTGCGATGAATCTTCCTCTCCGGTAAACACTGTAAACAATCCATCATCAGTTGCATTCTTTCCATACAACCACGAAAATACTCCATCCTTGAAAGGCAAGTCTTGCTTAATTATTGGAGCGTATTTTATTATTTCATCTTTATACCCATCATACACAAGCTGCCGTATGCTTTTTGAGGTGATGATAGTTTCCTTAAAAACCCCCATACCTATCGAAAGTAGGATTCTCTCCCATATATTGTAGGTTTTTGCGATGTTCGCCGCGATGATCATAGGTCCATTCAAAGTATTTACAGTATCATCTTGACTGCCAACTGATTTTTCTGGAACAAATTGGTAAGTCCTTACTTCACGATAAGAAACTGTGCCATTGCTGTGCCACTCAGGATCCTTCTTAACCCAACTTGATTTGTAAGTGTATGGTCCAACTTGAGTCACGTTCAAAGGAGCTCCACGATTCACAAAATCATCTCCATTGGTGATGTTGAAGAAATAAAGCCTTTCATGTATTGGTAAAGGAATATCTTCCCATATTTTTGTCATCAAACTGCCTTTTACGAGGGTTGTATCATGCTTTAATTGCTTTTTGTATATAGTTGGAAATAATATTAATATTATTAACGCTGCTAATAAAATAGTTACAGAAGTCCATAAGGTAATTTTTGCACATCGTTTAGAAAAATGCGATTTCGCCATCCTGCGTTTATACGAAACACTAATGAAAACTTTCTCCTGAAATTTTTGCCGACCTGAGTTATCTTTATTGTGCTTTTAGTAGCTGATAAGGCAAATCACGAGCTAACACAGTAATCAGCAGTTTTTCGAATATGAAACACGTTATATCGGGGGGAAAGATAAGACATATCTGTCAGTTCTCGTGCTTAGTTTCATTAGTTGGAAAGTTATAAATTATTATCTTATGTAGGAAAATTTTCTTTGTGAAAATATTTTATCTGCGAGAAATATTGTAAATACCATTGATAAAAGAAACAATAGTTTTTAAAAATATTTTAAGTTTAAAAATGCAAAAGAATAAAACTCAAATATTTCGTTTTCATCGACAAAACATTTTTTTTTAAAACAACAATTTTTGATTGTCGAATTTTGATGGACTTACACCTTTTGAGGGATGCTGATAACATTTTGATCAGTTTTGAAATATTTCTGTATGTGTATATGGCAGTACATTTTGTGGGAGTTATTCAAAGAATCGAAATAAACTTTGCCCTTGGCGTACTAAATGTACCCGATGGAACTGACGCTGATTAGTTTCTGTTATCTATCTCTCCATCTGGGACACCGAAATGAAACGTTTTGTGCATTGAGCTTTATTGCTGCATCCAAGGAAGAAGCAATACAAGGATTCTAACAAAAATTGGTGCACAGGTGAACTTGAATAGGATTAGGCGCTCATTTGTTTTTGTCACCACTGGCTTGAAGGTGGATGCAGATTTAAACCCTTTTCTAGTAAAACGTGACAGATATTTCGCATAAAGTAATGAAACGACTTTAAAAATTTCTATACAACCCCCCCCCCCTCTGATAGATGGTGCTCAGTTTTTGGCACCAATCCCTCCAAGGAACGTGGTCGCAGGGTTGGCAAAAACCCGGGTTTTTTTTTAAAGAGCCGGACCCAAGCTTTTTTGGGTTTTTTAAATAAAACCCAAAAAAACACAATTAAAGCTGGGCTTTTGAAAAGAAATGTGGGGTTTTTGTCTTTTTTATGGGAGGGGGGAATGTGGGGTACTTGTAGCATATTGTAGCGTAACTATATGGGCAAAGCGAAAAAATTGTCTTGGGGTAAAAAAAAGCTGGAAAACTAGTTAAAATTCAGCGTTTTCTGAAGAAAAGTATAAAAGACGACAAAATCCAAGAATGATAAAATTTCAGATTTTTTAGTTTCTATGATTGCCAACAGTTAAGGGAAAGTTACTTCTCGAGCGATAAAAACTATTGTTCCTTTTTAATTACTACATTTTTTATTTTTTATTTAATTTTATTTTATTTATTTATTTATTTATTTATTTATTTATTTATTTATTTTTTTTTTTTGCATTTTACTTGATTTTATTTCATTTTGTTATGCAAAACTGCTGTAGAACCTCAAGTAGTTTAAATCCCTTTTTACTGAATTCCAGCTTAATCAAGACATTTCTGTGAACTGTATGTTGTCTGTTTTTCAATTTCTGTGTACAGAGTAAGAAATATTAAACTTTTTTGTAAGATAATGAAATACTGTACATCCTATTCTGTTTTCTGTCTGACTGTTTGAGAAACCTGTTAATTTCTTTAAAAAAATGCCTTGTTTATTTGAGATTTGTGACGTGTTGGTTTGCAGAAAATAATTCACCATGAAATCCTTTTAGCTACAGTAGTTTCCTCTGTACAATCTGCAAATATTGAGAAAATCATACGTGACGGGACTTAGTCAAGATAATTTGAGTTATTTATTGACCAGTTAAAGAAAAAAGTTAAATATATTTATTTAAAATCTTTGAAGTATTTTTTTAATGCCGTCAAGAGTTAAGAAATACTATTAAAGTTCAAAATTCATTTCTAATGTAAATTGTCTTTGGTAAAGAACAAGTAAAAAATAATTTTAAACTGTGAAAGTATTTATATTAATCAATTTTTTTAAAAACTTCTCAGAAAATTTAAAAAAAACCCAAAAGTGGACTAAATAATGGGTATTTTTAAATGGGTTTTTTCAAAAAAAAAAAAAAAAAACCCCATTGGGTCCAACCGAATTGGCTCCAATCCGGCCAACCCTGTCGTGGTGCAGCCAAAAAAATTTTCTCGTAAGCCTGACTGTTACCTCAAAAATTGGCATTTGGCGTCATTCACTACAAAAGACTAGCTCCCTTCGGTTATTTTTTAAATTGTGAAGTATTCACGTGAAAAACATAGAAGAGAGTTCCGTGATTTTGAAAAAAATAGCAGCTTTCTTTTTATTTTTCTGACAAATATTGCATACGGAAGCAATATAAAGTTTAAAAATCAGCAAGTAGCTCTTAAAGCCATTAATTTCAATTGGTGTCCTTTATCAATGTCAGACAACATGTTGACCCAAGCAAATGAAAGATTAATGAAGAAAGCACTGAGAAGTAAAACGACTCAAAGTAAATGAAAGCACAGATAAGATTAATAAAACAAACCTTAAAATGCACAAACCCTTTTCAGTTTACTTTCCCGTAAAAGTCAAAGAAAAAAGAAGAAAAGCATGAAAGAAGGCTTAATGCATCTTGAATACATCGGCTAAAAACAAAAAATAAATAAGATAAAATATTAATTTGAATTCTGAAATTTTTAATTCAAATTATATTTTTCGCAATCACAAGTTGCGACACGGAGCTACTCATTGGAGTTATTGTTTCTAGAAACGGCGCACGTAGGTGTATGTGTGAGTTTGTATGTGTGTGAGCGTGCATGTGTGTAGGACATGGACACCACCGACCAGGAGCAGCGGATTCCTGGGGACGGTGCTCAGGACCAGAGGCCGGTGGTGCTACGGAGGCCCCTGATCTAAGATGAAAAAGGAACCAAGCGTCACGGACGGTCAAGTAAGAACAATTAGCAATCGTGATTGCTAAAAAATTAAAATTAAAAAACCAAATTCTAAAAAATTGAATTCAAGACGTCAAAATTGAAATGAGTAGGGGATTGCAAGGAGCAGGGTGCTGAGTGTTGCGTGCTGGATACTGTTTTCGGGTAAAAAGGACTGCCCAAATTCGATAAGTCGCTCATAAAATCTTTAAAAAAAGGAAGTCTTTTACATATATATATATATATATATATATATATATATATATATATATATATATATATATATATATATATATATATATATATATATATATATATATATATATATATATATATATATATATATATATATATATATATATATATATATATATATATATATATATATATATATATATATATATATATATATATATATATATATATATATATATATATATATAGGGTTTTGAGATGGGGAAAACTTGTGTCTGTCAGTCGGTCTGTCTGTCTGCCCCCCCCCCTCCCTCTCTTATAACTTTGAGTGAATAGTCCGATTCGAACACCCTTTTTTTGTTCGGTGAAGACACTTCATTCTATATTTCACTTTTTGATTTGAACAATTGTTCATTCAAATTTTGAACAGTTCAAAAAATTTAACATTAAAGCATACCGGGAAATTCAAAGCAAATGGGTGATTCCCCAAAATCGTAACAATTTTATGTATCTGGAGCCTATCACAAGAACTCTTTGACCTAGATTTTTTTTTCTTTTTATTTTAATAGTTACAAATAACTTTTCCGATGTTATTCAGTTCTTATTGAAACAATAATCTATTTATTTTTTCTTTCAAACATTTTTGAATAACCAGAAAGTCATTCTCCTGGCGTGCCCCTATCCGTTTCTCAAATGTACTTAAATTATTTTTAAATTTTATATTAACATTCGACAAATTCAATTTGTAATACTTAAAGGTGTAAAATAACTCTTTAAAGTCATTTGATTTGTTAAATAATCAAGGTACAGCATTTTAAAGTTTTGTCCCCAATTTTTCATGTCGCTCTCTTTTACTGGAAATGAGTTCAATTATTATAGATTAAAAAAAAAAAAAAAGAAATTTTAAATCTGCTGTTCTACAACACTGTTTATTATCAAAATTTTGTTGGATCCCTTGTGAACTTGTTAATATCAAGTGCGGATTCAGACTATGGATTTGGGAGGGGACCTTTTTCAGCAATATATGCTTATGGGGGGGGGGTATATAATATTACTTATTAAAAAATAATATTGAAAATTAAAAGGCGTTCCCTGTAACGCCGAAACACGTGTCTGCTGTAATTTACAAATTTGTGCTTCTACTTACGTTGTTTGTTCTGACTTTACTATACAACTTATCCTCTGCGTCTTAACGCTTCTTATAAAAAAAATCGTGCATTACAAATTCTGCAAGTACAGTTCTCAAAAAATAATTTTAAAAACCGTTTTGCTCATTGCTGTATTCGTGTTGTTGCTTTTATATTTTAATCTTAAAATGTTCACCAACTGGTAGGGGGGTCCAGGGGTTCTCCACTGGAAAAATTTTGAAATTGTAGTCCTAAAAAGAGTTCTAGACGTTCTCTGATGAGGTTATACTGGGAGGAAAGGTTCGTTGGGGGAGGGGTCTTCGGTGAAAAATTTTAGAAATTAAAGTTTTAAAAAGCAGTTTTAGTTTGGTAAGAAATGGGACTTTTTAAGGCTTACCCTTTTTTTTTTTTTTTTTGTAGAATAGGTCTAAATTGATCACCCCGATATTTCAAAATTGAAGTTCCAAAAACGCATTACAGACAAACTTTGGTGATGTTACGAGCAATATAGTTCTGGGGCTCTTCCCAAAAAATATTTCGAAACTGAAGTCTTAGAAAACTAAGTTCTTAAGCGATATTAGTGACGAAGGATTTAAACGATCTCCCCTTAGATTTTCGGAATTGTAATTTCTTTCATTTTTAGATTTCCTACGAGAGCATTCGGACTCTTGTCCGGAAATTTTCGTAATTGTCGTCTTAAACACGTGACTGTAGACCATATTCGGTAACGTAAGGAGTTCGGCTATTTTTCAAATTTGAAGCTCCAAAAAAGCATCATTAAACGATTCTCGATGTTTTAAATCGAGGTGTGCTGCAGTCCTCCCCTGGAAATTTTTCGAAAATGAAGGCCTGAAAACGAGATTTGAGGAGCTCTTGAAAGGTTTTGGCGGGGGAAAGGATACTTCCAAAGCGTAGCATTAGGAAGATTTTCTTATTTTTAAACCGAATAAGAAAAAGAAAAAAAAAGAAAAAAAGGAAGGAGGATAAAAGAAATAGGAGGTGCGGGATGTAATTAATTGATCAATAATCTGCCACGATTGAAAATTTTCAAGGTTCTTTTCAATAGAAATCCAGATTATTTTCGCGACATTTTTTCCCTCTTATTAAAATAACTTCGTTTTCCCCAGGTACATTCTATTCTTCTCTTTCATTATAATAAATGTTTTTAAAAAAATTCTAATCTGGCTTCTGGGACGGTACCCCCTTCCCTCTCTGGTTTGTGGAAGCTTTACATATAATAATACTCTACACCAAATAAATACAAAAGACGGTTTAAACAGGTTTGTGTTCAAAGACTTATTTTAAAAGATTAGTACTGAAAAACAGATGAAAAATTTTCTTGCCCTCTGTTTTAAAACTTTTTAGGTACACGAGGGATTTTTTGGGGGGAGGGGAACATTTCCCCAGTTCCCCTCCGTGTATTCCCCTCCGCTTCCGCTGTTGTCTAATCGCTTTTCCTGGAGCCTTTCGTCAAGTTCTAAAAAACAGAAAAAAAAATTCCTGTACTCTGTTTTCTGAAGTCTTAGGATCATTTGGGATTTTTTTTTTTTTTTGGAGAACTTCCCGATCCCTCTTTGGATCCGCTTTCACAGTTCTCTCCTCGCTTTTCCTAAAGCCTTTCTTCAAGTTCAAATTTTAAAAAACGGAAGAATTTTCCTGTATTCTATTCTGAAAAAATTTAGGTACACTTGGGATTTTGGAGGGGGAACGTTCCCCTAGTTCCCCTCCCGTGGATCCGCGCCTGGTTAATATCATATGTCTGCTGTTCCTACTAATATTTTGAAGTTCAAAAATGTTTATGTAACATTTTTGTTGTCACTCTCAAGGACAACATTTTTGTTTAAATAAAAAGAACAAAATTAATTCTACTCATAGTGTGTAGTTGAATATAAGAGGTTAAAGTACAAAAAAAAAAAAAAAAACACTCATTCTTTACTTTAATTATGATCCTGAGACTACGTAGCAGGCAAGTTTTAAGGATAAATCATTCTCCTGGCGAAAAACCAAATGTCGCTCTCCTGGCATTATTTATAAAGCAGTGGTAATATATCCAGTAGAATATGATTCATTCCAATACCTTAGTTGGAAAAGTAAGATTATGATTTAAACGAGCTGATGCATCACATGACTTCCTTTTGCGCCAATTTAATGATAATAGCGCCTTGGAGTAAACAAGGAAGCACTAAATATTTTCATCCATACTTTCTCGTGAATCGAAGCAGAAAAACGCTTTACACAGATTTATTTCCCCATTATTGGCAATTTTAATGTGATACAGAGCTTAACTCTTTAAATATCACTAACATTGGCCGAATTAAAACCAAATTTAAAAATTAGAAATAAAAATCGCCAAATTTTTCACTAAGTTGGTGACAAAACTTGGCGGCAATAACTTGGCGATTTATCACCAAGTGTTTGACAAATTATAACACCACTTGAGTTAGCATTGAAATTAACAATGATTTCCCCCCCCAAAAGGTGTAAAAGATCCCCTTAGGAACAACTGAATGCAACCAAAAGGGAAGGTGCACAACTAAACTCAACTAGGAGTCTGCGTAGCAAATTTCAACTTTCTAGGACATACCGTTTTTGAGTTATGTAAGATACATACGCAATTACGCACATACG
Source organism: Uloborus diversus (assembly GCF_026930045.1). Lineage (NCBI taxonomy): Eukaryota > Metazoa > Arthropoda > Arachnida > Araneae > Uloboridae > Uloborus > Uloborus diversus. Next base: position 50,514,547 of record NC_072732.1, read on the forward strand.
TTACATGCACACATACGCACATACATGCGTACATACCGACGTCACGAGAAAACTCGTTGTAATTTACTCGGGGATCGTCAAAATGGATATTTCAAGTGTCTGTACGTTCCTAGGCATATATCCACGTGTGGTCGGGTCGAAAAAAAAACTCAACATTCATACGGGGGTGAGCAAAATGGAAATTAAGGCCGATTTTTGAGTGAAATTTTTTTTTCCTTTTTTGTAAAAGGCAATACTTCCTTTTTTGTAAAAGGAAGTAAAAAGAAGCTGGATTTGGAAAACGATAAATAAAAAATGTAGCAGTAGCCAAATTCCACTGATTTTTCTTTCTTTTTTTCTTGATCAGACAAATCCTTCAAAAAGAAATTCGTTGGTTATACATTTTTTTAATTTTAATGTTGCTTGAATAGGTAAATGAAGTTACTTTAAATTTCAGACTTCGATAAATTAGATAACAATTTTCAAGAACTAAGTAAATACTTTTCTAAATGAAAAAAAAAAATGAAAAAATTAGAAATTACAAGCAATGGAACTTAATGTGAAAGTTGTTACTAATTTGCTTGTTTAGAATTTTAGTATAGCAATTGAAAAATACTGTTTTTTTTATTTGTTTTTTTTTTTAAATAACTGTCCATTATTCGCAGTGTAAGCTATTTAGAGTGACTAACATGGAAAAACCTGTATGGGACTCGAAGGAATGTTCGCTATTTCGGAGTCTCCGTTAAGCGAGGCTTTACATAGATTTTGTTTTGTCACACAATAAACATATTTTTAGATTTAGGTGGCAATTATTTCTTTATTACAATAGTTAAATTTTTGATAATCTTTGACGAAACTCATTTTGTCACTCTCTTGGTGCTGCTTGTCACTCTCTTATTGTACGAAAATTTGATTCCCCTCTTTTGAGGGAGGTGGCATAATCAAAATGAGTTCCCTTTTTTTTTCTCTTAATAAGTTCCTAACAAAAAGTAAGTATAATTTCTTTTCAAATTTTTTCAAGCATTTTTACTTTTTAAAAAATTGTGATTGGAAAATGTCAGGTTTTTGGAGAATCACCCAAATATAGATAGGTTCCTAACTTAAAGATGGATTTTCTTCAAACAAAATATGTTGGAAAAAAGTCTTAATGATTTTTTTTTTCAATTTAGCTATTTGAGTGTATTTTTTGAACAGTTCAAAAATTTTGTACTTCAACAACAGCACGAAAAAAAAAAATTGCCACGAATTTTGGTAGGCAACATTAAAAATCCATTCCGAAATGTAATTTGCTCTGAAATCATTAATGTTTTGATGTTTGATGATAGCCCGGCCCCCAATGGTATGAATCATTTAAGGTATTTATAAGGTATTTAGGTGAGCCATTGGCAGTGGCGCACACAGAAATTTTGCAAGGGGAGGGTCCATAGTTAAAAGTCCCATTTTCATATCATACCCCAATATGCCGTCAAACTTATTGACTTGATTTTATTGATAATTGAGAACAAAAAGAGTAAAAAATTAATTATTGAATAAATAATCAGCACTAATTAATGAAAAATATTAATAACAGATACTTAAATTACCAGAAAGCAAACGAATTTATGCAATGTATTTACTTTTATCATTGTTCATAAATGAAAACAGATGCCCAAATTCAAGTATAAGAAGCATCAAGTCTGAAGAACAAGAAAAATTTTAATTTTAACCTGTAATTACAAAACTAAAAACATTATTATTACTCTGTTTTCATTTACAGTCACCCATAGTCTGCCTCTATAGGTTTACAAAACATCGTAGAATAAAATTTAGTTTTTTAATTCACTTTTCGATTTTATTTATAACTTCCTCAGTGTGTGATGGTGACATTGCTTGAATTCAGCAGTACAAAAACACATTAAACGTTCATTATACTTAGTACTATTTAAGTATGTTTTTAGCCTTCTCAAAGTCGAGGAAGATCTCTCGCTAGTGCAATTCGTTACAAGAAATGTACACATTTTCTAAAAAATCTTTTAACAAGAGGATTTTTTTCCCTATTATTAGAACTGAAATTCTTGTTTTCTTTGTTTGGAAATATTTTGTGTATAGAGTACATAGTATCATAATCAGTTGAAATAAGAAAAATGCAAGAACTATGGGAGGGGTCCGGACCCCCTGGACCCCTCCCTTGTGTGCGCCACTGGCCATTGGTATTTAACGTTACTACTTTTGCTAAACAAAAGCAACGCAATGTATTTCTTACTTATTCTTCTTCTTTGTTTTTTTCCCTTCTTCTCTGTTTTTTTTTAATATTTTTCTAAATTTCTATAGGTCCCCCCCCCTCTTTGTTTATGTTAATCATGAACAGCCGTGCAAAACATGATATGGAGTTTTTTTTTTTTTTTTTGGAGCAGTCAAGAAAATTGCTAATTGATCTCATTTTGCCCGAATTCGACAGCTCTATTTTGTTGTCTTTGTGAACATTTCGATATTTCGATTTCTATTGCTGTTGTGATTGGTAGTTGCCGGTCACGCGATCTTTGTTAAATTATTCCTGCAAAAAACATCATATAAATTTGATTTTCAGGTTAAAATTCATCTGAAATTCATGTCCATTTTTTTGAAATAAGAGATTCAAAATGTTGTCAAGAACTTCAAGGGTTTTGGAAAATTTATCATCTTTCAAGCTTACCAAGGAAATAAATTATATCTAATATGCTATCATACCAAAGGTGAGCTTTCGTCTGTATTATATTTTAACTATAAAAAAAACATCCAAGAATGCATGACAGCTGAAAAAGTTTTTAAAATTTCTGCATACCAACGCATCCAAATTTTACGAAAACGACTCAGTTGATCCTGTAGTTATAGGGTGTTTATTTATGTTTTAAATGGCAAAATACGCCCTTAAAAGCATAAAACCTTTTAAATAAAAAAAGGGTACTTGTTAATGAAGCATTTTTTTAAATCTAAACATATTTCTTTCTGAAACTTGCACACCATGGGGTTGCTTCCAAAATTTTAAATGTATTTTATTTCTGAAAGGTCATGCTTAAGAAAATAGGATTTAATCATATTTTTAAAAATTTGACAAAATTCTTTTTTTTTAAATAATATTTTAACCGGGGTGAAGATAGGACATCATTTTTTACGCTTCTGCTCATGACATCACAAGTGATGAAATGACATTCACTGATGTTATTAGCGTAGAGCACAAATTATCAAAACCTGGCAATGCGTGAACATTTAGCTCGGCAATGGAGTAGCACGCCAAAGTTCATCACTTGTGACGTCTTAACGAAAATGCCTTATTTCCAAAATCGGACATTAAAACAAAAAATAATATTAAATAATAACTGTTGGGAAAATAAAAGTTTTTTCTGACTCCATGTTACTTTTTTTTTGCTTATTCTATCAATTTCAGTGACTAAAAGTAGTACTTTTGACTGAGGAAACAACACCATTGTGCCATTTCTATTTAATTTTACATTTTTAAAAAATATACATACTTTAGTAAAAAGTTTAATTAAAAATATCCCATTATTAAAATAAATAAATAAAGGAAATAAGAATATATAATACTAACCAATAAATAAATCAATAAACTCGCTGAAATGGTTTTTAAAATGCCGCAAACTGCATGCAGCCCTTCAACTTTCATTGGCGGTCTTTTTGTATAGTTAAAACGAGTAAAAAATCCGAAATGTAAACTGAAATGAATGCAAAATTGAAACTTTTCGAAACACCCTAGGCTGCAATTCCTGATTGAGAAATTTTGAAGTTGTAATTAAAAATTCATGTTATTATTAACTCCAATCATCCGAATCAATGGAGTCCGGACCCCATTCGAATAATCGAAAATACGGATAATTGGATTTTTTTCCGAAAAAAGACTTTGTTTTTTAATTAATTGCTCTAATATGTATGTTGAAAATGAGAGAAAAAAAACAATAAAAAAAGAACAATTAATTAATTAAATGAAAAGGCAACGCTTTTACACATTACTGACATGTACTGTACATTAGTGCCGTACAGTAAAAGAAAGTACACTAGCCTCCACTAGCTTTGCTAAGGGAAGGACAACAGTACGTTTAGACAGAATCATTATTTTGCGCCACACAGTACTCTTCATTCAGTCTTGATTTTTTTCTCTGAAATTCTGAAAACAATTCGGATAATCAGCGAATAGGGTAGTCGGAGTTCGGATAATTGGAGTTGTACTGAATTATTGTTGCTTTTTTTAAAGACATATGTAGACACATAAATAAAACAAAATTATTTACAATTGTTTTTTAATTAAATTAAGTATTTTACTTGAATTTAAAACACACCGAAGGAAAGAAAATTTAAAACTGTGTTTTTTTTAAACAAAAAAAAAAAAAAGAGAAATCATCCAAAAAAAAATACAGAAAAGAGAAGAAACAAAATATAACAGAAACATTCTAGTAACAATGAAGGATTTTAGTATAATGCTTAGTATTTGTTATTAGTTTAACGGTACGTGCAACAAACATGAGATGACTTGACAAACAAATTTAATTTTCAGATTTGAAGATTGGAATGAGTTGAAAATTTGTTCTTCTCGTTAAATTTCACTGGTAAAAATTACTAAAAATATGACTGCAAATGAAATTAGTTGCGCGGTTTTTTTTGTTTTCAAAAACAGAGCACACGAGAGCGAATCACAATTCTTCCTAAAAATTTGTCATGCGCTTTTTAAAATATGCATGGATAAATTTCGGTAAAGAAAAGAAAAAAATACATATATAGACATAAAATTTCTTAGACTGAATACATTAATATTTTTTCAGTGCAGTTATCTGCTTTTGAATTTTATCTTCTTAGAAATAGAGGAACAATGATCATTTTTAATGAGAATAAAATGAAAAGTTCAATGAAATACATATTATTTTGCTTTCTAATTTCGTTGTAAGATCAATGCGTCTATAGTTACAGATATTACTATGTGTTTTGGAAATTTAAACGTGTTTTACCTGAAATTGTTCATTTTGAGCAAACTACTTCATGAGTTCATTTTTTCGATTCCTTGAGTCAACTATCTTGACTTCTACGCTAGATGCAGACATGTGAGCTGTGACAACGTGACTAGATTCAGTTTTCTCCGATACATCTAGAACAGGTTCATCTGACAACTTTGCTGAGCGACTTTCCGATGGTTTTGATGAACTGGCCTTTTCTTTTCCCCTTGCTTGACTCGAAGGTGAATCATGAGAAATATTATTGGATCCTGTTTCTTGAAATACAGAAGAATAATTACTCTTATCACCGTCACTCAGTAAAGGTCTTCTCGCCTCATCGTCGTCTTTCGCTTTGTAACTCTTCCAAATAAGTAAGTCAATAATTGCACAAGATACCAGGACAGTTGAAACAGCAAACAGTAAGCCAAGAACTGCATAGGTTGCAACAACAGGTCTCTTTAAGCGATTGTACAAGAAATCGGCTAATTCTTGAGTAAACTGTACAGAGATTTCTGTCCAGAAAATTGGGTACAATCCAGGAGGGATATTTTGAAGTTCCGAGAGATTTGGAATATTTTCGATTTCTAAGTTTAACTGAAACCGAATCGCTAAATCAACAGTAATTCCAATCTGAGGCTCAACATCAATGTGAGAACTGTGGTTTGTTTCGGATGGATGAAGACCAGCTACGTTATCCGTGTAAGAGGAATCCGCCAAGTAAAAGTGAGGGAAGGATAGGTACACTGGAGCGTCATACTGACACGAGCTTATGTCCAAAACTCCTGAGGGGAGATTCAGGTTATTTTCAAAACAATAATTTTCGGGATTTTCCTGAGAATTGGCGAAAATGGCCTTGTGGTTTACAAACCTTTTTGTTAAAACACCTTTATGTGTATAATCCTCAGTATAATTGAAAGTCATAGATCGGCAAAAGATTGGTTGAAAAAACGTATATGTAGATTGATTGGGTTGCAGAGCAGGTCCAAATTCTCCATTTGTTCCACTGATCTTATTGCATTCATCACCTTTCCAGTAATTCAGATGAGTGCTTCCATTCCATTTGTAAATCATACTCAGCATGTCGTGATTCAGTTTTCCAGTGTATACTTCGAATAGCCCATCATCTGTAGCATTGCGTCCAAACAGCCATGAAAATTCACCATTCTTGAATGGCATTTCTGGGTTGAGGTATCGGCCGATTTTTATGATCGAATCTTTGTATCCCTGAAATGATAGTTCTGCGATCGTCTTTTTGACGATAATCTTCTCTCCAGAGAATTTGAAAAAAACATTGGCACTCTTCTGCAAAGCTGAACTCCGATTCTTCAAAAAGTTGGAACCAAATATGAGAGGTCCATTCAGTGTGTAAATCGTTTGACTTTCATCCGCAACCGATTCTTCTAAAACAAACTTGAATGTTTTTTCTTCTCTGTAAGAAATCGTTCCATTTTCGTGGTACTGAATATCATTCTTATGCCAGTAACTGCGATACGTAAAAGGACCAACTTCACTGACTTCCATAGCACTTCCTTTCTCACGGAATTCAACAGGATTCGTGATATTGAAAAAATAAAGTTTCTGATAAATCGGCACAGGGAGGTCGATCCACATTGCGTACATTTCAGTGTTGTTCACCAAAGTTGTTTCTTCATTAAGCTTAATTTTGTATACTTTTGGAAAAATCCCGATTCCAATAATTGATACAACAATCAGAAGGGATCCTACTACAATGATAAGAGCTAACGTACACCTGCTATTCGACATTTTGCATGAAAATAAGCTCCACTGGAAACTTGCTACTTTGGGGGCAGGGAGAAATGTTTATCAGTGAGGGTGGTGAGGGGATGAGTACAGCTCAATGTCTGAGAATCGTTCGCCCGCGTGACTAATGGAGTAGATGACCTTTTGCCTTAATCTAACATTAGAGCTGTTTGTTGGGTGATAATCAATGCGAACAAATAGATTAAGTTCCTGGACTGGTTATACGAGACTTTTAAAGCGTATACATTTGCTATCTGAATGCACAAACAAGATTCCATATTTTTAACTACTAGAAAACTACAGAAGAGCAGCTGGTTTTGACCCTCATAATCATTCGGTTTGAACTGTATAATATCATTGTATTCCCCAGAGCCTCGATACCGAGAGCATGATCGATTTTTTAATAGTGTATTTGAAACTTATTAAGCTTTACTTTTGTCTGAAAGCGTTATTTCGATAATAGGTTTTTTAAAAGAATGCTTTCAAATTTTTAAGTTAAAAAATCGCAGTTTTTATATCTGTAATATGAAAAATGAATTTTAACACATTTTAAGAAATGTTGCAATAATAATAATAATAATAATAATAATAATAATAATAATAATAATAATAATAATAATAATAATAATTACACGTTCAATAAAAAACATTAGTGAAACTTGATGAGTATGGTATGACTACATTCATGGCGGGTTTTCTCGCCAACAGTTTCATATCATTTATTGTAAATGAGTATAAACATACTAATCAGGATTCAAGGAATCTCATAAATATATATATATAAAGAAATATTTAGGACCAATCGATGAAGAAAGCGGTGTATTGGTAGTTAATTTTCAGTTTCAAGTTCGTAAATATCCTTTTTCTTTTTTAAAAAAATTAATCTTACTCTTTTTTTTTTTCAATTTATTTCTCTGCTTTGCTAGGACATTTTTCAACATTCTTCCCATTACGCTTATTTCTATTTTATTTCATTTATGTGTTTGTTTATGTGTACAAGTTTAAATAAGTTTTTATTTCCTGCTTTTGTACAATGCGAAAAATTTAGATCTCAAGCTTATTTACTTTGATTTTAGCTGTTACGACAAATCAGGAAAATTAAGCCTTTGTTTCCCCATAATTTTTTGACTTCGAAAAGTGAAGTGAGTGAAGTTGAAACAGCGATTCTCATGATAATATTTTGAATAAAATATTTATAATAATTAATACGTTAGAAGTAATTAAAAATTGTCCACATAATTATAAATAAAAATAAATAAAGTTGTTTGCCAGAAATCATTTAATAGTAACTTTTATGATGAGAACTAAAACATTCAGTAGTGAATGTTTCGTTTACAAAATAGCTTTTTTGATTGTCAGTCATAAGTAAATATGAATTTTAAAAATAAAATTGCAAAACACATAAACACGTACTTACTTATCCGGCATGATTTAAAGTTATCAAGAGAAACTTTATTCATAAACAAATTGGTTTACTGAACATTTTCCATATCATACCTTTTATTAATTTTCCTTTGTACGATCCACCATCAAAACTTTTTTACTTTGGCAAAACTATTTTAGAGGAATACTTGTTCAAATCAAAAATATTGAAAATTATCTGGTTTAAAGAAGATTAACTTGTCTCAGGGACACTTCGTCAAATAAATTTTTAAAGAATAGAAGAAATTTTAATTAAAATGTACCTTAGCAAACTGTTTTATCAATATAAAATCGTCTGCAGCGCTTTTTTTCAAGTCAATAATAAAGCACTCTGAATGACCCTTTATTTTCAGTCGCCAAAAGTGAAATAAATAAGTTCTCTCGTAGGCATTAATGGTTAAAAACAATTTAATTCTTCATTTTGAGCATTTTTTTTTAAACATGCCCTTCGTCGAGTTTTTCCAACATGATTCGTTTGTGCCTTTTAGTTCTATATCTATATTTGCCTTAAATTTCCTTATAGGCGGTCGATGCAAATTTTTTTTTTAAATTAATGTTCTTTGTCAAGACAAAGCTTTTTTTTTAATAATTTGAAAAATTGCTCCGTTTTTTTCTGCTTAAGAAGACGTTTGAATCTTGTTTCTACCTTAAATAGAACGAAAGTTATAGTTATTTTTGTTTATATTAACGAATGTGTACATAACTTTAAAACTTTAAACGCGTTTTTCTCCATGATGCAATTTTTCCCGATTTCTTGCATTCAAACTCTTATAAGTCAGGAACCGATAGAGATAAAGTAATGAAACTTGGAGCATATCTTTTTCAAGCAATTTACTTTAATTTTTATTCGGCGAATTTGAAAAAAACGTTTACTGCAAAAATTATGATTTTTTTAAAAAAAAGTATCTTCGAATTTTTCGAAATTTTTCTTCAAATATTTTTTATTTTTTATTGAATCAATATTTTTAAAATCGCCGAATAAAAAATAAAGCTTAGATATTTGTGCATACTTTTTTGAAAAAAAATTGAAAATTGACCAACAATATTTTGAGTTATAGCAATTTAAAGCAACCCCATTTTTTTGAAAAAAACTAATTAAATTTAAATAAAAAAATATCTTTTTTTTTCATATTTATGTTATGATTTTGCTTATTAAATAAATGATGAATCAGTTCAAAAAATTTCAAAACTCTAAAGTACATACTAAAAAATTTTTTCAAAATGTGTCCCGGACCCCCTTAAATTTCACAGTAGACGTTAATGTTAAAAAAAAATAATAATAACTGTTCATTTTAAACGTTCTTTGTAAGAAGTCCTTCGTTAAGAGTTTTTTCCAACAAAGTTTGTTTCAACAAATCCATCTTTAAGTTCAGATCTATGTTTGCCTTAAATTTCCTCTTACGCATTTATGTTTAAACATTTTAACTGTTCATTTTAAACGCTTTTTTATGAACATGTTCTCCGTAAAGAGAATTGAATGAAAATAATTTCAAATCAAAAAATGATGACACGGGAAAGCAGAATCTACGCCGAGATCTTTAGAACAAAAAAAGTTTTTTCGAATCGGAATACTCCCACAAAATCAGGGGCGTGCACAGAAATTTTGGGGCCTGCCACAAAGGACTTTTCCGCGCCCCCCTCCATATTGTTTACCCCTATATTTCACGCCTAGTTTTAAAAATATTGAGCCCCCTTCAGGCTCGGGCCCGGGCCAACAAGTATCCTCCCCCCCCCCCCCTGTGTACGCCTCTGCTTAAAGTTACGGGTCGCGGGAGGGAAGGGGGGCTGACAGATTGACAGACAGGCCGACGGACAAACTTATTTTCCCATCCCTACTTCTGTTTTTTTTTTTTTTCGATATTTGTTTAGTTGCATACATCATTTATTATTGTTTATTTTTGTTCTTTGTTATATTTTTACGCTACATCACGCAGCCTTTATTCTTTTTTTTTTTCTTTTACGGAAAATAAGCTAAAAAGGTTCTGAGTGCCGTCATACTTCAGTTAGTTTAAAAAGTAAATTTTTGCAGTAACAAGGATGGGGAGGTACGTTTGCAAGATAATTTTGTTTAAAGCTTTGGATATTTATGTAACTTGTGAGAAATTAATTTTCAGCCCAAAAAGGCAAAAAGGTGTCCTTCTCATGAAACTTGCATCTCTAACTCAGAAATTTATTTCAGTTTTTAAAAGGTACCAAAAGTAAATTTTTATTGCTTTATTTTATTAAATGCAATATTTCATGAAAAGAAATAAAAAGTTTTCTAAAAGCATTTCAAAAGGTTTTCTCTTATGCTGTAGTTTGTCATGCGTTTGCTCTCTCGTTCTGCGTCAAGTAAAAAATTTTCTATAAATTATTTCACATGCATTTTGATGGTAAAAAGACTTCTGTCAGAAGTGGGATTCGAACCCACGCCCACATTCGTGGACCAGAACGCTCAATTCCAGCCTCGCTGGGAAGGTTTCACCTTGAGTCTGGCGCCTTAGACCGCTCGGCCATCCTGACACACTGCTGCAGTAGTTTAGTTTATTTTATATTCGCAGATTCACACCGAATTTGGTACAAAATCCATTGTTATTTTGGGATGGTAGTGCCAACTTTTTTTAAAATGTTTTTCTGCACATTATTTTAATATAAGATTAATACGGTGGCATACACAGGGTTGAGAAAAAGCGATGGGCTACCCTCATTTTTTCCTTAAAACTAAAAAATATATATATAATAAATATTATTTTATTTTTTCTAAATGTTATAATATTCTAAATATTAATATAATTTCTTTAGCACAGCGCTTTTTAATTTCTTTGATTAGTTTAACCCTTTTTGAAATCCACTTTTTTGTAGAACCCCTGTTTTATCTTCAGCGCAGTTTGAATGCAACATTCTGGAAACTTAATTGGTAAAAGTAAATTTTCAATTAGGCCTGTCTTTTAGGGGGGTCAGGAGGGGTTAACTTCTCCCTGCTTTGAGAAATTTACAAATATGTGAGCGTGATTTTTATGCATTGAGTATGTACTCTTTGCCGCCTCATCTTCACCCGGAAAAAATTGAAACTACTGTCCTGATGTCATTAATATTTACTGATTTCAAAAATAAATTTCTAGAACATAACAATTTTCTAAAAAAAGTTAAAACAGCATAATCAGATAAAAATTTTAGAGTTTAATTTTAATGACATGACTGTTTTTTATATATATATCCTAGGTACATTTACTGTACCTGGTACAGTAAATTCAGCTGTACGGAAGAAAGTTGAATTCTCATGATAGATGATAGCAGCAAGTTTGTTGTGGTATTTTTTTTTTTTTTTTTGTCGACACATAAGCTGAGAGACCTGTTTCTCACATTTATGAAGTTGCAACAATTAAAAGCGCCAGTCTTTCGTGGTAGTTAGAAAAATTCATCTTTTAAACTTAACCTGAATTCTACTAGCGATATTGGTTCAAATCTCTGTTGCAAGGATAAATAGGATGTTATTTCAATAAAATCCTCATTATTTGCCACAAATCAGGAAGTGATAAACAATGCATCTGTGTCCCCTCCTCCTCCCCCAGATTTTTTTTTTTTTTTTTGAGCAATCACGATTGCTTATTGTTCTCACTTGACCGTTTTTGGCGTCCGTGCCTTTTTTGGACCAGGCCTGCAGCACCACCGTCCACCGGCGGCGGCGCGGCTGGTCCTGAGCACTGTCCCCCGAAATCCACTTTTGCTGGACGGTGGCGTCCATGTCCCACACACACGAACGCCTACACACACACACGAACGTCTACACACACACACGAACGCCTACACACACACACGAACACCTACACATACACACGAACACCTACACGCACACGCACGTACACAACACTCACTCACACACATGCATACATACACTTACGCACCCACACACATGCGCCTACACAAACACACGCTCGTGATTGCGAAAAACATAATTTGAATTCAAGATGCCAAAAATTCAAATTAATTTTTTTTTTTAAAGAAGAAAAAGTTTGAAAGTTTCGTGGAACCCTTGAGTGATCTCCACAACCTATGTTTCCGTAGAACATAATTTAAGAAACGCTGCATACAACTGTAGAAAATGGGGCAATACTTTAAAAATCAGTAGGAGTGTTGAATTACAAAACCTAGGTAAATGGTTAGAAAGTGGATTGAATTAGAAAACGAAAAACCATATGGTAATTTTTGAGGGGGTGGGCAAGACCAAAGGATATTTTTCATGTTTTGAACTAGTACACCGCCAATTTGACGTTAAATTCCGTGGCGCTTCCTCTATGTGTGCACAAGCACTTGAACCCCAAATAAAACGGAAAAATATTAAATGCGCTTACCAAATAGTTCATTTCCAAAAGGAGTGTCCCCTCGCTTTTTTCTAAAACGCCAGTGGCGGCCATTCGGTGGACAGCCCCCCCCCCCCCTCCCCGCAATTTATGCTTCATTTTTTTTTTCCAATTTAAGAATCAAAACTAAGAATTATTTTTAAAAGATGCAGAACTGTCAAAATTTTTTAGACCCTAATTATTTGTTTTATTTTGTGTATCTATTTACGAAACATTATTTTGCACAAGCAGTAGCTTTCAGCTTATGTATTAATTGTTTAGATATTAGAAAATTAATTGATTTACTTAAGCCATACTTGTTTAATGAAATTATTACCAAGTGTTTGTGACGTCTCAACATACTTTGGGGTAACTAACGTAAGTTTAATTCATGTCTAGATGTTTATTTGGGGATATATATATATATATATATATATATATATATATATATATATATATATATATATATATATATATATATATATATATATATATATATATATATATATATAGTCAAACCGCGATATCGCGACACCCGGATTTCACGACACTCCGGATGTCACGTCACTTTTTCAAAGTTCCGAACTTAAGCCATATAATTTTAATGTTAAGTAGCTCCGGTCCGGATTTTACGACAGTCTTTTTTGGTGCATCTCCGGTTACGACGACACTTCGAGCTGCACCAACTGGATCAAATATTTCTTTGCAATTGTTAAATTTTCAGTAAAATAAAGAAAACATTTGGAAATGTTTGCTGTAGGAACTTCGGACCATGACAAGAGATTTCACCAGGCCTGACACCTCAAGAATTGTGAGGGGCAAGTAGATAAGTTCGGAAAGGTACAGGTTTCAGACTTTGAAAAGAGGGACAATAGAAAGGAATTCAAAGCAGGTGGATTGTAATACTGGACGAGAGAAACAGCAGGAGAAGAGAAGGACCATAGCTACCTTAAGCTGTTGGTCACTACAAGCTTCTCTCATGAGAGAAAAAAATATAAGAGCTCCTCATTAGATTGAAAAGGGATACACAACTCTAAAGTGGATAAAATAATTAGAAAGTGTTTTTTCACCTTCGAAAGGTGGGGCTTAGACGTCAAAACCTAATCAAATTGAGGACAAAAGTGAAGAGTCTTGAATTGGTTTCTTTCTTGCTGATACTTTCGTGGAATGGAGGAACGTTAAAAATGCTACTGAAAAGTTAGTTTAGTTACAAAAGTTTTTAGTTACACAAAAAAAATAATAATAGCAAGTGAAGATCTTTTTTTAAATAATTTTTGTTGTATCCACCAATAATTCAAATTTACATTAGTTAAATCTAATTTAAAATGTATATAGATACAATTAATTTCTTCATTAAATCTAATTTTAATGTTAACTAATGTTTAATTATGAATTTTTGAACTATTCCGGTTATGACGTCGCTACGGCGAAGCAGAAGCAGTACTGTACTGCGTAATATTTCGTTTGCACGTTTTCTGTATGCTCCTGAGAGCATAAAGTTGCCATGTTTGGTTTTTATCATAATCTTTTCATATTAAGTTATCGATCATTGTATGAGGGGAAGGGAAAGCCACCTTTTACTCTCCGGTAGGGGTGCCAAAGGGCGCACACGCACTCATTGATTTTTAAAATATAATACAACTAATTTAAACAATGGAAATGTGAAAGTAAAAAACTGCAAAATGCATCGCAAAACGTTCAATGTCATGCGTGTATGCTATGAGTTATAAATATAAAGGTAACCTTTCTTGTACTTCTTATTAATTTTGCGGCCAAAGCCCGAAATCGGTCAGCGAACTGGCCAACATTGCTGAAAATTTACCGGCCAAAAACCCGAAATTTATCTCTTCATTTCGGGCTTTGGCCGGCCAATTCGCGAAGTGGCAATGGACGATCGGCCTAAGTACGAAGAGAATCAAGAGCAGATTGTGTTACAATGTTAAAAATGCAGCATTTTAAAATGAATACTTTTGTGTACTTTTTTTTCTTGAAGTACACTTGTTTAAGAAACTAGTTCTAATAATATAAGGGATATCTCTGTGTTAAATTGAACGCATAATGTGTAAAAAATATGATCTCGTGTTATTCTGTTTTTATATTAAAGCTATAATAGATATTATTCAGTGACAGTACATGATGTAACAACGTGATAGCGTAAAGAAGATTACATTTGCCCTTCAAATGGGCGAATTATATCTTAAATAAATGCATTGTGTAAAGTGTGCGAATGCAAAGGTAAATTGAATTAAGGACGGCCGACAGTCTTTTTCTGCTCCATAGACCTAATTTTAAAGATCCTTGATCGCATTGTACCAAGAAATATCATTTCATACGCATAATATTTTCTTAAGGATTTCGGAAAATCTTCAATAACTAGTATGTTGTGGCCATAACGTTCCTTTTTTTTTAAATATTTTTCAATTCTCGCAATGGCATAGAGAAAAAAAAATCGCATGAGATATTGATGGTATATATGGTGAAATTTGAAGGGAAGTGGAGACATATGCTTAGTTTCAGTCATTTTCTATAGTCAAAAAAGGAAATTCTTTTGAGTTTCGGTGGGGGAATAGATGCACAAATCCGTCTTCTCTTCCCCCGGAAAACGTCTCAGAATTTTCGTATTGCACACATTATCGCAACTAATAAGCGCGGCATTTCAAAGGCAATAACGCGATTGGCTACTATTTCTTTGACGGAGACGATCAGAAAAAGCTCAAAGATTAAAAATTTGATGTGTTAATCTTGAAGCCCTCAGCAACAAGAACAAACCTCGAAAATTTGGATTCCAATGTCCTCCATTCCAATAAACCTCCACAAACCAGACGAATTTTCCAATATATGTTACGTGTAATTATTTTTCGTCGATTAGCACATTTTAATCATAATCTACAGTTAGGGCAAACCTGCCAAAACTGTAGATGATCACACAATACACAGTATATACTATGCACACTAAAAACAGATAATGCCAGCGTCGAAATGCTGGGATTTAGATGTGCGCAGCATTCACAATACTGCCAGGTTAGGTTTGCCTTAACTATAGATTATGCAATTGCTTGAAAATATTTTTTACATCTAGGAGGGCTTTTATTCCATTTAGTTGAAATATTTAACATAATTTTCAAAGCCATCACTTTTTTTTAGTCATAGAATTTTGAGCTTTTTTAATTAACAATCATGGAAATCTTTTTGTCTTCCTGTAACTGTCGATTTCTGGCAAAGTACAAGGTTTAGACAATGAATTACAGTACGACCTCCAAAATCCCGAGTTCTAAAATCTAAAATCCTAAGTTCCGGGTTTTTTTTTTTTTTTTTTTTTAAACCGAATTCGTTGCTAGTAAAAGTTAAAAGTCAAAAAAAAATGAAGAATGAAACACTTAACGACCCTTCAAGTCCCCCATTTTTAAAAAAAAGTGACAAAAAGTATTGTAATCGAATAATCGAAATCTTGGTTGATCAATTTTAATCTATCACTTGTTTGAACTTTGTGTTCCATAATTTATGGTGATTGCTAAGGAAACTGCTTTTTAATAAAATTGTATGTTCTTAGATTTCGTTCATTTAAATGTTATTTTAACAGCTCGTTTGAATTTTGTATTCCATAGTTAATAGCCTTTTTTTTTTAATTTTACTTGAAAAGAAAAAAAATCGGTTTTGACAAAATTAATTTTTTTATTGAAGCTATGCTTCTTATCGGACGTTGGCGGCCAGGGTGAACTGTGGGGGAAAAAAGACATGAAAAAGTGTTCCTCCCGCTATCTTCAAAGCACATGCGCAGAGTTTTGTACATGTTAACGAGTTTAACAGTTCATCTGTTGCGAAGCTTCTGTGGCGCAATCGGCTAACGCGTTCGGGTGTTAACCGAAAGCTTGGTGTACCAAACCTAGCTGGGAGAGAATTAAGTTTTAAAAAAAAGTTGGAAAAGTAGTCTTGAAACTGAACAACAGAAACTATGCTTTTATTGAATAACATAAGCTTATAATGTTGAAGTTAATAAATTTCCCTGTATTAATTGAAACTCAATTTGATTCGTCGTTTTAAAGCACTTTCATCATTATAAGTTTATATTATTCGACAGAAGCGCAGCTTCTTTTGGCCAGTCCCGTGACTGCCTTTCATTTTATTTTACTTTTTATGTAACTTTAAATGCCGAAAAATTCAAAATACGGACAGTCCGAATTCCCGATGAATGCGGATTTTCGAGGCTATATAGAATTGCGATAGCAGAAGATTCAGTACCTGGTTATAAACGCAACAAGTTATTGGGGTTTCCCTGCAATTTAGGAAATAACATTATATTACCTGTTCCTTTGACCAGAGATGTGGTCCAAGAGCGCTTCGAAGATAATATTTCAGCTGTCACAATCCTTATTATTTCCTTGACAACGTTCTGAAGTAAGGCCAGACGAAGAGGGCGCAGGATCTGAAGTGCCAGTCTGAACATCATCTGCTGCACCTATACATCGTACAGAAAGGTAACTTTTCACAATTCCAAAATTTAATGGCGAATTTTCCTGAGTTCGCCTTTTACGATTCCAGCAGAATTCTTCTCGAGTTAAATAAAGATGAGAGCATACTATAACGATAATGCATAGAAGGACAAACAACGCTTTTGGAAGCATGTTGTTTAAAAAATATTCCGGTATATCAACTGTGTAATACAAGAAATTATTGAGATTCTCTGTTGGTGTCCCGCTAAGTTCTACCCAAAGTAATGGATAGATGTCTTTAGAAGCCTTTCGTACTCCATCCAAATCGTACTCTGAAACACGTATATTGTATTGATAGCGTAGAATAAAGTCCGTAGTGATTCCTGATACCGGATCGATCTTCAAGTACGAGGAATGTGCGGATACATTCGGCTCTAAATTCGAAATATTCTGGAATAAAGAATAATTCGATAATAAATAATGTGGAAATGACATTATTAATGGAGCATTATTGTAGCATGTGCTTACGTCTAAGAGTCCAAATTTAAAATCTGGATTGGGCTCGTACATCGGGCAGTCTGATTCATTAGAAAATTCCCCGGTCGAAATTTCAAACGTTCTTATAGAAAATCTATCTTCGATTGGCGGATATTGATGAAATGTTAAAGATCGACAAAGAGCTGGCTCGAAAAAAGTATAATCAGTTCTGTTTCTCGCTAGTGGGGGTCCGAATCCTATGGTGGCTCCATTGATCATATCACAAGTCTTATTCTTCGAAAAATTCAGTATCGAATTTCCATTCCACCTGTCAATGATATTTAAATTAGAGAGGCCGTTTTCTCCAGTGAAAACTGAGAAGCTATCTCGTTGGGATCCATTTATTGAATTAATCCATGAAAACATCGTAGAGACATCCATTGATTTGGCCGGTTGAGATAAGGCATCTTGTGAATCGTATAAAATTTGACCGACAGTTGTTTGTTTCACAAATTTATCGCTGGTAATTCCCCATTTCTGCATATATTCTTTTCTTGCAACACTATCATTCCCAAATGCTTCTAAAGTGAAAATAAGAGGAAAATTTAGGGAGAAAATAGTTGAATTTTCTTCTGCAATTGACACTTCTGGCACAAATTGCAATTTTCTTCCTCGATTGTAAGACAACGTATAATTTTCGTGCCACGCAATATCTTTCTTTTGCCATAACAAGCGATAAGTAAAAGGTCCAATTTCACTGATATTCATATTTCCACGGAGAAATCCAAGTCCATTTGTTATATTGAAAAAATATAGTTTTTGATGTTTATTTAAAGAGCCAGCTTTCCATACACGGAATAAAGCTGATTCATTTCTAAGTGTCAGTTCATTTTCTAATACGAAATGATAAGCCACAGGGAATCCGAAAAGAAACACTGTAACAATCAGGAAAATTAAAGCTAAAAACAGCAAAAATACTGTTGAAATACGATCCCCAGTAAAAATCATATCTTGAACGAGAGTGTTGTACGTGATGCGTGGTCACTTCGGGAGGTGTGTTAAGACTGCGGTTGGTCCCTGTTTCTTTGATAAGGGTCATTCCAAGGTTAGAGGGCGTGGTGAAGGGCACAAAAGAAGGGGGAAGAGAGGTCATCCAGCATTCAGATAAACGTGAAAGGAACTTTCAAAAAAGAAAAAGAAAACACTAACAAACAAACAGCTGAGCTTGTTCGGGTGGCAAAACCTATGCTTTCTTTTACGATCAATATTCTGAAATGTTTTCAATTTTTTCCAAAGTGATCATTTTAATTCCATAGCACCTACATAGTTTCTGAAGCCCAGAAGAGCGTTTATTGTATGAATCAAAAACATATTAAAATGCTGAACTTTTGTCTTTGAAGCATTTTATTTCCATTATTTTTTAATGGAAATTCAAAGCGTAGTTAGTTTTCATTTCTCAGTTAAAGTATTTAAAATATGCTAACATTGTTTATGAACAAGTAACAAAAGAAAATCGCTATTATTCCGTTATTCATTTATTTTTCAACAATTTGCATTTACGTTTCTAGAACAATAATCAGATACTAAGTGAAATATGTACTAAAATTTTTGAAATTAAGTAAGTAATCGGAATCATATTGCATCAATGTTAAGTCTACTAAATATGGTATTATAATTTTTATTAGTAACTTTTTCTATTTCTTGAAGGCCAAAACTAAGAATACATTCACTGATTCACTCTACACATTTTTTGAAAGTTTTTGGTACCAAAAATATTTTTTGGGTTGTCATTAATGTTATAAAATTTTGAATTGCTTACAAAATGCTCTTGAAATAGTTAAACGAGTTGAAATAGTTTCTAGCGAGGATTGTTTGAAGAAACTTTGCCTATAAATTGGGGGTTTATATGGACCTAAGTTTCCCCGTATACTCTAGTGTTAAATCTTTTTGAACTGTTTAAAATGGAACGAAAAAATGTTCAAAACAAAAAGGGTGAGGTGTCCTCGTCGAGATATTTCGAAAAGAAATTTTTTGCTAGGATTGAATTGTTCACTCAAAAGTCCTATAGACGGACCGAGAGACACATTTTCTAAATCTCAAAACAATGTTTGTTAGTTTTTAATTTTTAGTATTAGTTTAATTATTTTAATTTTTATGTTTTTTTTTTAATTATTTATATTTTTAGCGATATTTTAGAATTTCACTAAGCCTTCTTTTGCTTTTACAGGAAAGTAGGCAAAAAAAAAAAAAAAAAAGTAAGAACGAAATGGCGAAACAATCGAGCTACTGATTGGATATTCGTGCCGCATTTGGCACTTTGAGGAAATGCTTCGAGATGTTTGGCTAACATCTTCCTAGTTGCGATTTGTTGTTTCTCCTACGTGAATATTGTATTAGAAATTCTATCTGATTATTTACTAGTATTTCAGGCAGCGATATTTAACCTCTTTCTCTCAGAGGCACACAGAGAAAACGACTCTTTCAAACCCACCAAAGCATGGCATAAAAAATAATGAAAACTAATGTTTGTTTCATCATTAATGCCGTCTGCCTGGTATAGTGGGCAGAGAAGTCTGATTGCAGTATGGAAGTCTCAGGTTCGAATCCCGGTCCGGGCATGGATGTACTTCCTTTCTTTTTTTCGTGTGAATGTGTTGTTGTGCTGTTATTGGTTGCCTACGGTATAAAACGGGTGCATATGGCAAGTGTGTAGTGTGGAAGACGGTCTTGGAAAAGTGAAGCAATGCACACCAAATTGCCAGTCTAGCTGGCACAAGATAGCAACATTAATAATGTCGCAGCATTCATCTAACAAAAGCGGTTCTTTTTTGAGCTGAAACCAAACTACAATTACTAAAAAAAGAGACAAAAACACCTTTTTAAGTGTATTGTTTGTATGAATAAAAAGTTATAAATGCAGGGCAAGGACATTTATAAACTAAGCTTTAAATCATCAACAGTAAAAATATTACAAGCAGAAATTTTCTTTAGTTTTTTAACTTCTTTTGAAACTGCAGTCATATTTTAAAAGTATTTGCATTTGTTATCGTAACTAAATAGCTGTAGAACTTTCATAAAAATATTTGCACTTGTATTTTTATATCCATTAATACAACTGACTGAAAAGAATAATCCCGAGAAATATATGCTGATAAAAAAGACAAACGTAATAAAAGTGAAGTTTCAGGTGCAAAAAAAAAAAAAAAAAAAAAAAAATTACTGATATAATGTTGTTGACAAAATAAACATCTGTAAAAGCAAAAAAAAAATAGGTTGAAATCAATAGAGAAAGGCGTACTTTGATATCCCCCCCCCCTAAATGTCTGTAGATAAATTACCGACGTGATAAAGTTTGCATTTTAATCTTTAAAAATAGATATCTGGCAACTATATTATGAGTAATTGTTCAACAATAAGAATATTTGTTTAATAACCCTTTCAATACAACACAAATTTGTGTCTTTCAGAATATATGGTCAACGGACGAATTAATAGTAATAATTTTTAAAAAGTTAATGTTTTTTCGTTTTCTTTTTTTTCAATTTTTTGCAAACTTGATTAAATAA
The DNA here is from genome assembly GCF_026930045.1 of Uloborus diversus. Taxonomy (NCBI): domain Eukaryota; kingdom Metazoa; phylum Arthropoda; class Arachnida; order Araneae; family Uloboridae; genus Uloborus; species Uloborus diversus. Next base: position 50,535,459 of record NC_072732.1, read on the forward strand.
ACCTAACTTTATACTGTGCGATGCATAGACAATATCTGTTTCACATTGAAATCACTCTCATTAAAAATTCAAAATAAAAAAAAATGTATATGAATTTTGAAGTAAAGGATTTAACGTGCCATACATACAAACATACGTACACGCAAGGGGTGGGGGGAGGGAGTGCTAACCCCTACCCAAATCTAATCAAAACACGTTTTTTCTTATAGGCACTGGGAAAATTTAGTTGACGACCAATGAAAACTTACTTGCCGATAAATAGAAGCAAGGTGCAATAAATTTAGAACCACAAAACAGCTCTTAATGGAACTGAAAATAGAGAATTTGAATTGTAGAATGTTCTCAATGTTTCGTGTTCATGTTTAGTTATTAACGTCGTTTATTTAATGTTTATGCAAATTAACCTTGTTCTATTTTTCTAATGCCTTTACTTTTGGTGTGGCAACAGTGTTGTCTAATGTATAAAATTGCCAGTGTTGAGGTAGTCAGGACTTACATGAAATACACTGCCAGCTCAGTCAATTTCAGCCGAGGACTGCAGCTTCGTGCTTATTAGCACTCGTCAGCCCGGCATAGGAAAGTGACTGAGCTGGAGATGTAAAATCTCTTAAGGAAGCCAAGAGTGCCAAACAAACTGGTAGCTAATACAGAATCAGCACTGACCAGACGAGTGACCGAAACAATGGTTCGGTTACTGAATATACCTGCCTCACCTTCAATATCCGAGTTGAATCGAACCATTGTTTCGGTCACTCGTCTGGTCAGTGCTGATTCTGTATTAGCTACCAGTTTGTTTGGCACTCTTGGCTTCCTTAAGAGGTTTTACATCTCCAGCTCAGTCACTTTCCTATGCCGGGCTGATGAGTGCTAATAAGCACGAAACTGCAGTCCTCGGCTGGAATCGACTGAGCTGGCGGTGTATTTCATGTATTTCTGCCTTAGCCCTGGCTATAGGGCAATGTAGTCAGGACTTGTTTTTTCCTTTTTCTTCACGCGTGTCTAAACTAACCACGCTTTTAATTTGTTTTTAATAAATAGTTTGTTGAAGTCTAGTGCTGTCTCTCGACTTTAAATTCAGTAAAACAATGATAAAGTAAGAATTTAGGACATTGAATAAAAATGTCCCGTACCTGCAACAAGTTAAATATGTTTAAATTTAACAACAGCAATAGCTACTTTTATTACTATCCCCCCCCCTTCCCAATAATCATTCAAAAACATTCAATTTCAAAATTTGTGATGAAATGAAAAGGAGCTGCTGAGGACATGATAAAGTTAGAAATCTGGTCAAATTCTCCATTATTTTTGCATTTTAATGGACCTTTCCTCAGAAACTCAAAATTAGTTAAATTAGGTTTAAATTAAACAGCTTTTGAGGGTATTAGAAAATTTGTGATCTAATTAAAGTCTCTATTACTTCTGCATTTTAATGGAACTTTTTTCGGAACTCCTAATTAATTAAATTTAGATTAAATTATGTTTCTTTTTTACTTCAAAAACAATCAATTTTTAAATTTGTAATGAAATAAAAGAGAGCTATTGGGAACATTATAAAGTTTGTAATCTGGTCAAATTCTCCATTACTTCTGCATTCAAATGGAACTTCCTTCGGTAACTTATAATTGATTAAATTGTGTTTAAATTATGTCTTTTCATTATTTCAAAAAATTCAATTTTAAAATTAGTGATGAAGTACGAATAACTTTCAAGTACATTATAAAATTTGAAGTCTGGTCAAATTTTCCATTATTTCTGCATTCTAATGGAATTTTCCAGGGAAATTCGAAATTAATTGCGTAATCCAGTTTTCCTCGGAAATGAACACAATGAATGTTCAGAATTCTACAACAGTATATAGCAGTATATACAGCAGTATATAGCAGCATATTCTCTCTTTCAGAATCTACAGCAGTCTGTCCTAATTCTCAATTATTTCTGCATTCGAATGGAACGTTTACTCAAAAAATCAAAATTAATTTAATTATCTTTCTACATTATTTCAAAAACATTCAATTTTGAAATTTATGATGAAATAAAAAAAAGGTTTTTGAGACATTATAAAGTAATTAATCTAGTCTACATCTCCATTATTTCTGCATTCTAATTGAACTTACCTCGGAAACTCAAAATTAATTAAATTATGTTTCTGCATCATTTCAAAAACTTTCGCGTTTAAATTTAAAGGTGGAATTAAAACGCGATAAAATCTGAATAACCTGTTGAGGATATTATAAACTACAGTGGACTCTCTATCTGAACACTCTCTACTATGAACATCCTCCATATTCTGAACACATTTTGATGGTTCCGGCTAATACATATGTGGTATTTAGTTTCTCTCAAAAATGAGCACAATAAATGTTCAGAATAAAGAGAATCTACAGCAATCTGTTCTAATTCAACATTATGTTTGCATTCTAATGAAACTTTTACTCGGAAAATCAAAATTAATTTAATTATGTTTCCACATTATTTCAAAAACATTCAGTTTTGAATTTTATGATGAAATAAAAATAAAAAAAAGCTTTTTGGGACATTATAAAGTAATTAATCTAGTCTACATCTCCATTATTTCTGCATTCTAATGGAACTTTCCTCGGAAACACAAAATTAATTAAATTATGTTTCTCCATCATTTCAAAAACATTAACTTTTAAACTTTATGATGAAATCAAAACGCAATAAAAACAGAATAATTGTTGGGGACATTATAAAGTACAGTGGCCTCCCTATCTGAACACTCCCTACTGTAAACATCCTCGATTTTACTGAACACATTTTTGATGGTTCCGGCTAATACATATGTGTTATTTAGTTTCCCTCAAAAATGAACACAATAAATGTTCAGAATAGAGAGAATCTACAGCAATCTGTTCTAATTCAACATTATTTTTGCATTGTGATGGATCTTTACTCGGAAAATCATAATTAATTAAATGACGACAAACAAAGTTTGTCGTATATTACCACCGGAAACAATACACCCAAGTAATAGAATAAATATTCTGAGCCATGACCCGTTTCTGCTTGAGAAGACAGACCAAACACTGCTGGATATTCTTCCTCTTGCACCATTTGACATATCCTCCGATTTATACGATAAAGAGGGTGAAGGAGGAGAGACCGTCCACAATCCCAGGGAACCAAGTATAAAGAAAGTCAAAGACGAAGAGGAAGTTCAACTGCCTAATATGCAAATTTACGCAAATCATAACGCTTTCAAATTTGAATAATTCCCTGTTCATCTTCCTTTTTTTCATGTGACGAGACAGAGGGGGATTTTTTTTATTAAATAATTCAGTAAGGAAATATAAAAAATGTTAGAGGAATTGGGGAATGAATAATCGTACTGTATTTTTTCGCTTTAAAGTTGTAATTTGTTTTGTTTAGACTCGGATATGTTTTTGACATTATTATTCACATTAAATGTTGTTTGTTATGGGAGAAGAAGTTTGGTTGTGAGTCATTAGTATTTATTTATTCAAATTTTATCGCATTAAAGTTATGCAAATCTTTCGTAAGATGTTTGGTTAAAAATCGTTTCCAAACGCAAAAAAATATTTTAAAAAATAAATAGGACTAAATCACTATGAATATGAATAGGGGAGAGTGTTGTACCTTGTTACACTTTTCATATTTTAATTTTCAACTTCAGTTATTTAAATCAAATTTAAAATCTAAAAGTCAAATAAAAATACCCCAATATATTTCCCTGTAATATATTTTTTAAAATTGAGACAGTTTGAAAATAAAATATTGCCAGCCATTTAATGTCAGAGTTGCAAACTGTCCCAAAGTACAACATCCTATTCTACCTTAGGACACACCTTGTTGTACCATGAGAATCCTTCATGATTCAGGAAACAGCCATATAGCAAGTTAGAAGAAAAAACAAAAACAAAAAAAAATCTATAGGTAACTTATTAAATTATGAATAATGAATAAATGAATCATAAATAATGAACTATTGCCTAACACATTATATGTGTTTAAAATACTAAATCAGATTAGAACACTGTTCCATGTCCCTAAACATATCTTAATTATTACGAACCATGCTTATGTTGTACCTTGGAACGTGTCTTAAAGTACAACATGTTTGTCTGTCCCAAGGTACAATCACAATGTAGTTTAAGAAAAACCAAAATGGAGGTCATTCTAGATGCACTATCATTATTTTCTAATATCCAAAATATTTAAAATACTTCTCTTTCATAACAAAATAAAATTCAGTTGATTAGTTTTACAAATACAAAGACAAAAAATGAAATAAAAATGAAGAAAATATTTACTTTGGAGACATTAATTTTTTTTTCTCTCACAAAATCACCAATTTAACTCTCTTGAGGCTGATTGTTACTATGGCCCCATTTAGTGGGGCTCTAGGGAAGGTTACTATTAGAGATTACAAAAAATATGGCTGCTAAAAATATATTTTTAGAAATTAGCAGTGTCACAAGGTACAGGCGTCCCAATGTACAACTCTCCTCCACCTGTATTTTAGTACTATTTGTACAAACATACACACTCCAAAACCAGTAAGGCAATTTTCAACAACCTCATTAAACATTTTCTTAAAATATTTGTCGTAAACACATATATAAAAAAACGCAGAACACACTGCATCTTTTATTTCAAAACCTGATTTGAATAGAAATTTTTGTGTGATTCAAAAAAAAAAAAAAATAATAATAATAATAATAATAATAATAAATAAATAAATAAATAAATAAAAGAATAAACCAAAAATGTTTGCTATTCGAAAGGGAGGAGGGGGTGGGGAGAAATAATGTTCTAAAGAACTGAAATGCGAAAATCTTTGAGGGGATACAGTAGGTCAAAGTAGAGGAACGTGAGGCAAAATGAAATAGTTAAGGTAGCATTCCTTTCTCAAAATGAAAAAATTGGGAATCTATTTCGAAAATTTCAGCATTTGAAGACAGAGACAGCTCAATGTAACAAAGCTTTCATTGAAGCATATTTTTAAATTGTTGGCAGTAAGTTAAGCAGCTTTAAAAACAAGTGGAAATTTTTTACGTTTTCTTTTCATGTGTCAAAGTGAAGAATAATATACAGGGTGTCCGAAGTCCTTGACACATTTAAAAAATTCATAGAAAACCAACAAATTGTCGTATGAATTTGCGGTTTGCACCATAATACTTCACAGGTACAAGACTTTTTATGACATTGTAAATAAATAAATAAATAAATAAATAAAATGAAAAGGGGAAAAAAGAAGAAGAAAAAAGGCATTTCGCAGCCTTTTAAATCGTTTTTGTTGACATGGGAAAACGCAAAAAGGAATGAAAATTACTAAACGAAGAATTACAAGCATAGCATATACTGACACCCTGGCTGCAAAATGCCTTTTTTCTTCTTCTTTTCTTCTTTTTTTCCCCTTTTCTTTTTCTTTTTTTTGCGATGTCATAAAAATTCTTGAACCTGTGAAGTATTATGATGCAACCTTTTTAAAATGTGTCAAGGACTTTTCGAACACCCTGTATATTTCTAATGAAATATTTTCTAAGGATGAGTAAATAAAAGAAAGAAAGAAGAAATGAAAAGAAAATGAAGCAAAAAACAAATAAATCAGTACGTAAGTGATTTAATAAATGATTGAATAAGTGAACGAAATGAACTATTTCACTTTGCCCCATTCAATTTGCCCCGCATGTGCTTAACTAATTGTAGAAAACATTTAAAATACTAATAAGCTTAATATTAAGCAAATAATTGCTGCATCGAATATTTATAGGTCTCGGTTAATATTTAAAATGTGTTAATAACAATAACTTTATCATTTTACGGTAACAAAAATAATTTTCGACTTACAACAAAATATTACAATATGATTATCAATTTTTTAAGATTGTCTGTATTATCATATGCTTTGATCTTCGGAGGTAACTTCTTCCTGGCTGGAATAGGCTGCATGTGTTACAACATAATTGAAATGTTACCAGACAGGTGGCGCTAAAAACAGTTAAATACTTCAATATTTCTTTTTGCCCCTCGTTCCTCTACATAGGGAGCACAAATAAATGGTGCGTAAAAGCCAAAATTTAAAATTTGGAGGTAGCTAGCACAAATGGTAGAGAAAACTCTCACTTGTTTTCGGGTAAGAGATGGAAACAGTGCTGCTATACAGCACGATCTTGAAAAAAACTTCTCAATGAAACAAATTACCTACCGTTTGAGCGTCGTACGTGTGATACTTAAAATTAAAAAAAAATCACTTACCTTCCTTTTCTTATCACTGCCTCATAAGAGATACAATGGAAGCAAAAATATCAATGGTATCCTAAACTACTCATACAAGGGGAAAAGTGCCAACTATCCTTGTATGTGTTCTTAGTTTTTAAGAGTGCAGAGCCTCTTTTGCCTGGTCTCTTTTAGCACAAGTTAAACCATGGAATTTTATAAATTTAAGCACAAGGATTAAATTTTAAATATATCATTGGCGCTGGTTAGCCCTGGGTATAACGGGTGAAAATTGCTTCTACATTTGAACGAAGCAATTGCCTGTTTGGTGATATTTTGATAGTTGAAATTTTAATCCTAACTCCTGAGGATTAACCCTAAACTACCGTAGATATAGTGTTCATTGTTGACCACTTTTTCGTTTTTTCCTTCTCCTAAAATAACGTCAAACCAATGAAGCAGTTAAGTTACCAGATCCTGTTCAGCCTTGTTAAACTAAAGTATTTCCCTGCATGTCAAACATTACCAAAAAATAGTATCAAATTATCATGCCCTGACGTGCGTGAGTTTCATTGTTGGTGACGTCAGAAGCGTTACTCGATCAGTGAATTCGCTATTATATATACATATGAGGATGATAGCGACACAGCTTGTTGTTGCTACTGTAGATAATTTTGTAAAGCCAATTTTTAAAAAAGGAAATAGGACGAAAGTACCCTTTAAATTTTTTTTCGCATAGTCACTGTACATTTAAAGCATATGACAGCAAAAGTATATATCTCTGAAAAAGATTTTTTGGGAAAAATCCACAAATGTGTCACCACAAAAAGATAAGAATTGCAATAACTTTTCCTGCTTTGTTTAAACCATTTCGGAGACCATTTTGATTGTCTCAGGTTAATGGCCCTAAGTATTGCAATAAAAAACCTGAAAAAAAAAAGAAACATTTGTGACAATTTAAACTGGAGATACTCATGCAGCAAAACATGTAATCTAAAAAAACTATAAAAACGAAACTGTTTCGAAGAAAAAATATGTTTCAATCATTTTTGCGTGCTGCATTTATTACCACATAAACCAATTAGATCTGGAAAATTCAAAGAGATACCAGAAGTTGAAGTAATTTATTTCAACGGTTCAAAGCTATTTAAATAAATAATTTTTGAAAATTCCCTTCACCGTGAAATATTTGCGGGAAAAAAATCAATAATTGGACTCGTTGTTTTCTTCATTTCCTTCTCAGATAGATGTAAGAATTTTCGATGACAGCTGGGAATCACCATATGTAAAAGCTTCTCATTTCGAGCTCTTCAAAAGTTTCACTTTATTTGGGGCAAAATTAACCTGGCAGCATCGCAATGCTGTGATTAGAATCTGCGTAGCCTTCACTATGCTGCCAGGTTAGGTTTGCCCCAACTATAGTTCCTTTTCTTTGCAAAGCTAAGCTAACCCTATTATGAGCATTGATAATGATTAACGTTCTTAAACAGTTTAGGTCAGTCATATTTCTCCTATACAAAAGAAATAAAATCTCATTTAAAAACATATATTTTTATGTTTAATTGTGAAATGCTCTAAAATAGGTGCAAAGGTCTAGAATTGTAAATAATCTGTGTTCATCTGAATCACGCCGGAGAGAAAGAGGAAAAATATTCTCAAAGAAAATTTCCTTTTTGCAGATTTTGTTCAATTTTTCTGATAAGAATGAGAAAAATAGAAGAAAAAAAAAGTGCATCAGTTTCTAGAGTTATGCATCAGGGAGCAACTCAACCCAACTCATTTGCATATCAATCAAAGAGTTTTCATCTTTTTTTCTCCCCTTCTTCATCTACCGCCATTTGTTGTTATTATTTTCCTTTAAAAGATCTACATAAACGTAGGGGAATATTTATAAAAACCGCCTTCAGTTTTTCTATATCTTTAGGCTTATTTTTTAGCATTATTCCCCCTCTCGCAGAAATCACAAATGAAAAAGAAGGAAAGCAAGGGAGAAAGTTTTTGAAGATGAGGAATTTTACTCTTTCTGCTCTCCCGGGATAGAAGCTAGATGATCACTCTTTCTTCTCTGATCCCATCGTGAAAAGAAAGAGGTCTTTTCGCTTCACTTTGCAAAACTTTTTCGTTTATTATGAACTACTCCATTCTTTTAATTCTTACTTAAAGCTGCAGACGAAAGATATCTTGTGACTGGAGGAGGGGAAAGAATTTCTGCATGTGTAGGAAATTCTCCTTTTAAAGGAATTTAAAAACGTTCTCTTATGCTTTTGTTTTAGCACTTTTCTTCTGAGGCATACTAACTATTCTCTTTTAGTTGCACATTTGATTAGTAAGTGTTTTTCGGAATTCGAGCTAAGATTTGAGAATCATAAATACTTAAGGTGAGTATCTTTGTATTTCTGGCTTTCAAGATATTAAATTGTAGTCCTCTGTTGCTGATAACACGGGTGTCTACAAATGGGTAGATTAGCATTTTTCAAAAGTTTGACATTACATAAGTAAAACTTTTCTTGCTTTTAGAGCTTCGTACTGCAAGAAAACTTCGGACATTTAACAATACTTCCAGTAGTGAAGAATGCAAAGCAGATGCGCAAGTTTCACTAGAGAAGCAATTTTAAATTATAGTCCGATGACATTAGATGAATATAAATGACAGTACGTAGCTACAAACTTTTCTTTGGGGGGAGGAGTCTTTTTTTTTTAACATCAATATTTTATTGATGTTTTTGGGAAATCAAAACAGCGTTTCTTCACATATCGTCACCTCAGAGTAACACTCAGAAATAACACTAAGATGTCCTACTATTGCTCTGAGGTGACGATATCTCTAAATTCACTTTTGTAAATAATGCCTTTGACCTGCCCGTGGCAAAATAAAAGCGTTTCAGTTTCTAATCCTAATTAGAGAAATTCATGACAAACTAAATTTTATTTAACCTTACTACGAAAAAAGCTGCATAAGAATCACATTATGCCACTCCGAAATCTATTTTCGGCTAGAATTGTACACATTTAGAAGAACAAAAAGAGATTGAATATTTAATCATATGAATGGCACATCATTTTAAATATTGAGCATGTACTATATTTTAAAACTCGTACGTTTAGTAACTGAAAACCGACTTCGTAACTATTTAAACAAAGAAAAAACACATAATCAGTTTAATTTCCATGAAAAAGTTACAACTGTGACTAACTTTTAAGAACTGATGCACTAAAATATTATCCAAAATAAAAACATACTACATGTACGTAGTAAAAATCACGAAGCTTCTTTTGTCAGATGAATAGTGTTACGTAAAAACGTGTGGTAGACCTCAAATATTGAACTTGGTATAGTTATTTTGAGCCTGGAAAATGTGTTATTAGACCAAAAACAATGTCTTGGCATTCTTTTGAAGTAGCATAGTCTATTGAGGCTTTTTTACAATTAAATTCAGTGAAACTAAACATGGCATTTTTGCCTGAACTTTGAGGTACTTCAAAGGGTTCAATTTATAATATATTCAGCTAATATTTGAGATGACTTCTTGAAAATAATTTTTACTTTGAATTGAGAAATCGATTTTGATTATAATTTTTGGTCTTCTCCTACGTGAAATTAAAGTATGGTAGGTACAATATAGATTATCTGTCAAAATTATTTGTTGTACAGCGAAATTAACCTATCTCACTTCGACAACGAACAGAAGTAACACGACTCAAAAAGTTGAAAAAAAAAACTGCTGATTATTTATTTAAAATCTAAACATAATGCTCTTTCTTGCCACAAAAATCGCAAGTTAGTTTACACAACTGGTGCGTGGTGTGGTGACGTAAAAATGATATAAATCGATGGGAACACATCATTAAAATTTGATAATCCAGGAGGAGAAACTTTTCGGACCTTAATTTTGATTACAAAAACAAACCAGTAAACACATAACATTATAAATTGCTCATGGGTCATGGGCTGCCATAATGGCACAACTCAAACATCGTTTCAGCAGCAATACTAGTGCAACTCTTAATTGAAGGGTTCGGGGGAAGAACGTGACATGCCACATGATGGGAATTTTTCAGTAAGTCAATTTTCAACTTTGAAAAATTCTACAAACATTATTTGTAGGTATTATACATACTACATTCTGAAATACTAAAAGCAGATAGGTTTCTCTCCGATTGACATAATGCATTGTCATATTTATTTCAATTTTAGTAATGAAATACAAAAATTTTAATCGAAAAGTCACTCAGTGTGGCTTATCACGTTCTTGCCCGAGCCCTTCAATTCAATGTTAGGCTGTAAGATGGCAGAAGTAAAAAGGCATTTCTTATGAATTTTCCTTAGCAATGAAAACTTTAAACGTATTCATCTCAAAACATGACTTTTTGAGTTGTGCCGCTATTGCAGCCCATGAGCGAAATGTTTTGCGCACATTGATGTATTAAACAATAAATCAGAAAAAGTAGTACTGCGTAAAAGCTAGATTTTTCTCTCTCTCACCCCCCCCCCCCAGCTGTGTAGTTTCTGGGGTGCGAAATAGTTGTGTGTATCTCAAGAAAATCACTCAAATCTTTGCAGTGTCTAGCTCGAGTGAAAGATCGGATTCTTTATCAGAATCTCCAATTATATTCTCTGTAGATCATGGTATTTCAGAATAGGATCCAACATTGCAAGATTTCTCGAATGGGTGACTGTCTTCAAATGAGAGACGGAACTTGATCGCATTATTAGTTTTTCCACAAGATTTTGTTTCAGAAATACAAATAAAATGAGCTAGAAATTTTATTTTTGACAACAACAGTCAAGATTTGACAGAAGAACTACGTAGATCACCAAAAGTTAGTCAGTTTGAAAAAAGTAATTGAATAATATGTAATAAAATGCCCGTGACGGAACGGGACCCATACGAGTCCCGTTTCCGTCACGGGCATTTTATTGCGTATTCATCAATTATTTTATTCAAAAACAATAACTTTTATGTTCTACGGAATTCTTATGAGAAATCCTTACTGTTGCTATCAAAAATAAAATCTCTAGCTTGTTTTATTTCCATTTATAAAATAAAATATACTGAAAAATGTCCCGTTTCCATCAAATAGAATGGCCTATCAGACAGTTTCATTCCTTGTCAACCGACTTCGAAAGAATCGCGAATTTTTATCAGCGAGTTGAATTACTTAAAACATAACTGCACGACCTTTGCGATGCGAAAATTTAGTGGAAATTTAGAAATGGATCTATTAATGTAAATAAAATTCAATTTTTCTACGGAATTAAAATCGACGAATAAAATTACGAGAAGTATTATTTGCCTTTTACGCCCTTCTGCATCATTTGTGGGAGGAAAAAGTCATTTGCGATCTTGCTCCCAGTTGATTCTTTTGTAGGTTGAAATGGAAGAATAATAGCCGAATCTGCCAAAAGGAACATGCTATTTTTTTCTTGACGTTTTTTCAACTTACACTTCGTTGTGAAAAGTATTTTGCTACGCTACCACGAGTCATTAGAAAAATCCGCATGACTAGTCTTTGCTCATAATGCCCTCCTGTGATGGATAGGGGGAAGATTATTTAATTAAGGACGTTTATTTTTTCCGTTTTCCTTCTGTCAATATTTTAAATTATTATGCAAGATTGTGTAGGAAACACAGTCCCAAAAAATATCCGCAGCCATTTTTTATTTTTAAAAATAAATAAACAAATAACTAAAGTATTGATTGAGTGCAGCTCAATCTTAAGCAAAAATGTTTGCTTCTTTTCTTTGCTAATAATAAAGCTGAAAGTCTCTGTCTGGATGTCTGGAGGATGTCTGGATCTCTGTGACGCGCATAGCGCCTACACCGTTTGGCCGATTTTCATGAAATTTGGCATAAAGTTAGTTTGTAGTATGGGGGTGTGCACTTCGAAGCGATTTTTCAAAAATTCGATTTAGTTCTTTTTCTATTTTAATTTTAAGAACATTTTCCGGAGCAAAATTATCATAAGATGGACGAGTAAATTACGAAATTATCATGACGTGGAATGGGAGAGCGAATGAACGTAGCCAATTGGCGAGAAATTCATCATCCATTATTTGTAAATATACAGGCGAAGCAAATGACCTTTTAATTATCTACTACGGGCAAAGTCGTGCGGGTATCACTAGTTTGAAAATTAAAACTAATCCTTATCAATATTACAAGAATGAAGTTCTTTCTATCAGTCAAAAGTACTACTTTTAGTCACCAAAATCGATAGAATGAGCAAAAAAAAAAAAAGCATGGAGCGAGAAAACTTTTTTAGTTTCAAATGTTTAATTGTTAATTAATTTTTTAAAATGTCCTATTCCACTATTGAGCTGAATGCCTAGTATGATCATGCTTCCATTCTTTGGAGGATACCAAATTACAGATTTAAAAAATAAATAAATAAATAAATATTCGGGGGAAAAAACTGCTAGAGGGTTTAAATGATCTTAAAACCAAAATAAATAAGAACTCTATAGCATCTTCTTCAATCGTACAACTCAACACCCAGGGGCAGATCCAGCTTCTGGTTTTGGAGGGGTCATAATCGGAAAGGAAGGGGTCAAAATGCAATTTTGTGCTCAAATAGGTTAAATTCTTTTGGAATGCAGGCCCCAAAATACAGGTTTTGGCAATACTTAATCGCTTTAGGGAAGAGGGGTTCAGCTCCCCCCCCCCCTCTGGATCTACGCCTGTCAGCACCCTGCATATGCGTCCGGTCTACTGTCCCAAAATTTCTAAATCTGGTCTTGCATTATCTAGCTTTATGAAATATTGTCACGTGTTTTCAGTGTTCTAGGTTTTATCTGATTTATGTACCTTAGAGCAATATCAATATTATTGGAAAAAATCCAAGCCAAAAGGTATCTTTAACCTTTAACAGTACGGAAAATTCCAAGGGATGGGAGTAGGGCGAACAAAGACCGATTCTAATAATAATGAAAAACTAGGGTACATTTTCTCTTGGATAGGCTCTGTTGTCAAAAAAAAAAAAAAAAAAAAAAAAAGAAAGAAAGAAAGAAAAGAAAAGAAAAGAAAAAGAAAATTAATTTCAGAAGTTCTGTTTCATTTCTCAATTACTGAAGAAATATTTTTTTCCAGATACAGTTTAAAACATAAAAATTGATAAAACTTTTTTTCCATGGCATCACTTTAAAACATTAGTTCGTCTTCAAAACAAAGAAATCCGTGACGCGTGTTCACTATGCGTACCAAGCTTAATTAATGAAAATTTCATTAAATTTACAATTGCAAAACTTTTTTAACTCGTTTCTTTGGTCGGAAGAAAAAAAAAAACAACACACACACACGCAAGTGCTCTATAATGAGAAGAAAAAGGGGCAAAACAAGAAATCAGAAACTAAAGCCTGGAAAATGCGTCCCTCTCTTCCATTATATGTCTACCTACCACTGTTAACGAAACGCAAAATCGGGACAAAACGCAGCTTAGGGCATTAATCACCGCAACAATGAGCCAACTCATGAAAAAGAAATTAATGACATGAAAGGACAAAAAATAACGTTTTAAGCTTCTTGCTAACTTCTTTTAAATGCCGGTTGGTTCCGCTGTTGAATTTGCATAAGAGAGAAACCCTTCCCCGCTTTTCTAGTAGAGAAAAAAGCTTTGATGGCAATTAATTACAGAATCCTTTTCTTTTAAACTGAAAATAAGTTCTCTACTTTTGCTTCCCCTTCCCTCCCTGTAGCCCCGTTTTTCGATGGAAATACTTGGTCCTCTAAAGTTTTATAAAATCATTTTTTTAATTTACTTTTTACGGCTTATTTGGTTGTCCCGAAAGAATGCCAGACTTGGCGATTTATCATCCATCACCATGTTCTTTGGCTAAACAGAACTGTGGCTTGAGAAAAGAACAAGCACCTGCTTTTAGAAAAAAAAAAGGTTTTGAACTGATGACTTGAAGCAAGGACAACCTACAAAATCTGCAGAGTTTAAACATTTTCAAAAGTCCAAAATCCATCAATGTTAGCATACTTAAGTTCAATTAAATAAAGTCATTTCCAAAATTAAAAGTTGTGTGTGTGTTTTTTTTTTTTTTTTGAAACACGCTTAAAAACATAGTATTCAACCATATTTTAAATAGTTTGACAAAGTTTAGTATTTTTTAACAATTGTTTCAATCGTGCGCAGATTCAATTTCATTTCTTACGCTTCTGCACATGACATCACTAGTGATGAAATGCCATTCACTGATGCAATCAACGCAGAGCGCAATATTTAATTCGCTTCTTTACTCATATGTAGTGGCAACGATATTGTTGATAGCAAGCGTAGATCACAATATTTAATTCACTTCTGAATCATCATAACCTGGAAACGCGGTAGACAGCCAGCGTAAACATTCAGTGCGCCAAAGTACATTACTTATGACGTCATAAAGACCAAGCCTTGTTTGAAAAAATCGGACATTTTAATATTCAAAATTAAACGTTGGGGAAATAAAAGTACTTTCTGGGTTCATGTTTTTTTTTTTTTTTTTTGCTCATTCTATCAACTTTAGTTACTAAAAGTAGTACTTTTGACAATAGGAAACAGCCCCATTGTTAGCTTTGCATTGAATAACATTCATTTTCGTGTTTGGCAACGATTAAAAAGCTTGTCTCACCCACCAAGGACAAAGCAAGCACAGTAGAACTCCAACTATGCGGATCAATAAGGACATGATCCCATTCGGATAATCAAAAAAATTGGATATGATTGGATTTTCTTCAAAAAATTAAATTTGATTCATTGCTGTATGTATGATGAATATGGCAGAAAAAAGAGTATTTTTAAAGAAAAATAATACCAATCAGCAACAAAACAGGTTTTAATTTGTCATACTAGTTCGAATTGCCAGCTATAATGCCGTATATCTTACAGTGATAATGATCACGCCACATAACTTCCAGCACGGTCATTTAAAGTGAAACGCACTGCACTTATTATCTTCTTGACCAATAATAAAGCTCAAAGTTTGTCTGGATATCTGTCGGGATATCTGTCCGGATATCTGTTGGGATTTCTGTTCGCAAGTCTCTCTGTGACGCGCATAGCGCCTAAATCGATCGGCCGATTTTCACGAAATTTGGCACAGAATTAGTTTTCTGGTAGCGTGGGAGTGTGTACCTCGAAGCGATTTTTCGAAAATTCGATTTTGTTCTTTTTCTACTCCAATTTTAAGAACATTTTACCGAGCAAATTATCATAACGAGGACGTGTAAATTACCAAATTATCATAACGTGGAACATGGGCGAGCAAATGAACATAGCAAATTGGCGAGAAATTCATCTACCATTATTTGTAAATATACAGGCGAACCAAATGACCTTTTCATTTTTCCACTACGGGCAAAGCCGAGCGGGTACCGCTAGTTACATTTTTTAAAAAAAATTAAATTAAAAATAGTCAAAAATTTCTACACCAAAAAAAAAAAAAAATATTTTCAGCCCCTTGAAAAACAGACTTTGTCTCAGAAAGTCATTTTAATATCCTGCTACTCGCAATCCCCATGGCAAAATGATTTTTCTTCATTTATTTCCTTTTTTTTTTCATGTTGAGTACCAGTAATAAGTAGCTTTAGCACCGTACATCTTAAGCACTAAATATATTGCGTAAAAGCAAAAGTTGCGCCCTTCGGCAGTATTTTGGCGATATTTTTCATGATAAATCTTTTGTACCCTTCGGTATTCAAAATAGCGGAAATTAAGCCAAAAGTCCCTATGTTTCTCCTCATCCCGAATATGGAAGGCAGTTGCATTTGCCCACCCTCAGTTTTTCCGCTTTTAATCACCCAAGCACGAAGCACTTTCGGAAAACAAAAAGAACTGGTTCATTCACTAACGAAATTATGAAGTTCCCTACTGAGATCTTGTTTTAAGAAAAAGTTCTGTATGTTTTTAAATGTTAATGTCCTTATTTGTTTTTCAAAAAAAAAAAAAAACTTGCTACTTATTTTTTTCTTGTTTCGGTGTAGATTTATTGTTTCATTTTCTAAAGAAATTAATGATTTTTTTTATTCATTTGTTAACCCTCAGATATAAAAAGATACATTTTTTTTTAACTTTGTAATTATGGAGCTTTTTCTTTGTCCGAAACTTAGGATTAAGTATGAAGAAACTAAAAAAAGAGCGAGCGTGGGCAAAAACAATTAAAATCAATTATTTCTTTTCTTTTCTGGAAAATAGCCTTCTCGCTATTTTTATTGTTTTTGCTCGCGTTTCATATTATTAATATTATTTTGCCAAAAGTTTTATGAAAAGAAAATTTGTTTTAATTACCAAGTAAAAAATTGGTATGCATACAAATGATTTTAACCTTTATGCTTCGTTTTAGCATATATTTCGTTGTTATCAACTACTTTAGCATTAGAATAGAGTCAACAAACATTTTCCAACTCTGGAAACAGGTCCGTCATTTAGGGGGATCAGGTAGGGGCAATTACACCCCCCCCCTTCTCCCTCCGGTTTTGAGAAGCTTATGCATTTACATATAAGTGGGAGTGGTTTTGGTTGTTTTTCGGTACAATTTGCATTATGTATACATTCTTTGCTCCGTTCCCAAACTAAAAAATTCGAAATGGCGGGTTTTTCTGAAAATAAATTTTTTGAACGCAATTTACATGTCAAAAGGTCTATTCTACCGCGGGCAGGAAAATGGCAGTATCTGAAGAAACGAGTTTTCGAGATATTTGAAAGAAACGCGTTTTGGATCCCATACAAACAATATGGAAATGTTAGAATTAGACATTATTTTCGAGCTTTTTTCAGAGGAAATCACGTAAGCAAACTTATACAGGGTGATCAGCGAATAAGCTCTGATTTCAAAATTAAATATCTCTACAACAAAGATCGATAGAATTATGCGGTAAACTGTACGTTTATTAGCAAAACTGTAAAAATCGTGAAGAAAAGTTTGAAAATGTAGTTACAAAAATCGTCAACAGATGGTGCTGTAATCACAATGACCTATCAAAAGCCTTTAAATGGGGTTCGCACATAAAGCGATCAGTACGACTGTTGGATAGTGAAAAGAGGCTAGCTAAGAAAGTGAAATAATGTATTCCATTGAAGAACGTGTGTTTTTGGTCTGGAATTCTACCGATTACAACACAGTCCTACGGCAAAACGTTTTCAAAACCGATTCAATGTTCTACTTCAACGTTACGTTAAACTTTTGGAACAAATTGTCAGCAATCAACTAGCGTTGGAGGACTGACCGGATATCGACTGGTTTTACTGACACAAGAATAGATTGACCTCCATGTTCTTTCGATCTGACTCCTTGTGACTTCTTTCTGTGGGGTGCATTGAAAGACAGTGTCTGTGGAAACAATCCCGCTACACTAGATGAGCTTGAATCGTTGATTGGTGTTACATGTGATTCCATTTACATTGAGACATTGCAAGAGGTAATGTCAAATTTCATTGTTCGTTTACGCCACGTCATTGCTTCGAACGGTGAACACTTTGAGAAAATTCTATTCTGATTGCAAAGAGTGCTTCATTTTATTCGTTTTTTTTCCCCCCAGACTTTTTTCAGAGAGAGTTTTCAGCGCAGAGAGCCATCTGTTGACGATTTTCGTAACTAAATTTTCCAAACTTTTGTGCACCATTTTTAGTTTTGCTAATAAATGTACAGTTTTCCGCATAATTCTATCGATCTTTGTTGTATCGATATTTCATTTTGAAATCAGGGCTTATTTGTTGATCACCCTGTACAATAAAGCTAACATACAATTGATAAGAAAAACGAAAAGAAATGAGAAATGAAAAATTTGCAATTACTGTCCTTTACCTGCCCACGGCAGCATTGATGATAGGAGGTATAAAAATAATGCAAAAGTTTTACAATTTAAAAAACAAAGTTATTGTGAAAACAATATTAAATTCTTTTCGTCAATTTGCTACACGTCAAATCTGAGAAATTCGAAATGTTTAGATCTTTTATTTATATTTGATACAGAATCTTTCAAAACACATATAATATTGCGGCACATAAAAAAATGACACGAAAAACACCAGAACTAGGTTCAAAAATGAAAAAAAAAAAAAGAAAGAAAAACATTAAGTTAAGACAAAAGTTCCGCCAGTACGGGAAATTTAGAAAGATAAAGAAAAAATAATCAGCACTTTGTTGGCAATAATAAAAATAACTATGAATTAACTGCAGTAAATAACAAGAATTAATATAGTTCAACACAGAGCAAAAAAATATACAATTGTTTTATTTTGAAATAGTTATCAAATTGAACAATATGAGACTTCTACCTCAACAATCAACTTGTAAATTCAAAAGGAAAAAAAAGAAGGTTTTAGTTCATCAAACAATAGAGAGTGTGTTCAGAAAGTTTCCAGAAAACGCCTTTCGAATATACTTAACCTAATTTATTGGATTAATAACTTTGTTTTTATTAGCATTTTTGTTAAAAAAATAATAAAAAATAAATAAATAAATAAATAAAAAACACGCTTTGAATTTCCCTTGTGGTAGGTAATGTTATCTTGTTCTGACTTATTAAACCTTAAAATGATCATTTCAAATTAGGCTTTTATTTATACATGTTTCAATAAGTCCATTTTTTTTTTTTTTTTAAATGGAAAATCAAAACGAGATAAAATTTATCTCAAACAAAGTATTTTTATTAAGAACTAAAACATCATTTATAAAGTTTTCCATCGCAGTAAAAAAATAATTCTCACAAACAAACACGTTCTAACACGACAAAAAAATACTGCAAATAAAAATTAAAAAACAAAAATCTTTTGCTCAGACTCAGACTTACAAAGTTATGCCTTTTGAAAATAACTTCACGGAAGTTTATTCGTCAAAAAGAATTAATTTTTGGTGTGATTACACGACCAACAAAACCACCATGTAAAGAAACCATCTACTACTATAAACATATTTTAGCTAAATTTGAAAACTTCTTATCAAGCACAAACTTTGTCAAATAGCTTTGGGTGTCCTCAGCCATACCAGTCAATGGCAGTGCTTTAAATAACACCCATATTTAGACGAATATCACCCTATAAAACACAACACCGGAACTGATACAGCAAGAGCTGCAACAGAAAAAGTATTACAAAAGAATTCCCTAAAGATAAACTATAATATAAACACAGCCAAAGTTTCGTTACAGTCCAAGGAGCCACATCCCAAAAAAAATCATCCAACTCCTTTTTTTGCTACCATTTTATTTTCATCCTGATACAGTTCGTATTTTTATGGGTGTCCGTTTACGATCTTGAAGCGTGGTTCATTTGCATAGCCAATCACCAAAAAATGTATCTCGGAGAAAATTGCGCATCATAAAAAAACGCGCCAAAATTCCGAATACGTGGTCCAATCATCGCGCCGGAAAATCCCTATTTCCCGCGAGCGCGACAAACGAACCGGAAGTTATGTTCCGCATCCGCGTTACTACCACGATTTTATGGGTGGTATAGAAATATATTTTTTTTTCACCGTATACGCAATTTTTATTTCTTTAGAGGAAGAAACTATTATGAATATAAAGAAGTAGACGGGTTGCCATTACTTGGCGGAACTGTTATTGATTCCGCCCCTAAGATGGTTATTTAAGGACATAGTTTTCTCTAATAGAGTGAATCAGCATTCAGCCCAGTAAAAATAAATTGGAATTTTACTCGAATCAGTTGTTTTTCTAAACATGCTGGACATAATATCAAGGTAAGGAGCATGTTGAAGTTTTTCAACAAAATGCAGTAAACTAATATTGCGTATAAAGTATATGAATTATAAAAGTTATAGTTTGCACATGTACAGGTGTATGGATTAACAAGGGCGATACAAAGGAGGGGCGATCCCCTCTCCCTTGAGGTTCAACTGGCAATTTATCGATGCTGAAGTCAAAGAAGCGCAATTTTACAGGACCTTCGATGATGGTAAGGGAAGGAAGAGTTGAGGCTCTCCCCCCGAAATGTTTTGGAATTGAAGTCTTAAAAACGCAATTGTAGGCCAACTTTGATAAGATTGAAAAGGGTTCGGAACTCCTTACCAAATTTTTTTTTTTTCATTGAATTTCCAAAATAATCTTTGGTGATGTTAAGAAGAGGAGATGTTTGGGGGTCTTCCACGGGACATGGTCTACTGTAGTAGACCATGTCCATGTCTACTGTAGTAAAGTTTAATTTTAGTTATTCTTTTTTCTGAAACTAAATGTTGTGAAACAAGGCTCGACAAATAATATGCGTCAGGTTGCCATGATGCCTACAAATGTATGATGGTTTATTATATTCTGCAATCCCATAGTAAGAGCTATTCCCTAACTTTTTCGCTTGATGCCTTGATTTGAAATGAATTTGTCAAAAATCATGTTCTGTATGTGCTCAAACCATTGAATGCAAAATTTTGTAGGAAATATATAAATTCCTTTTTGCAAAGAAGTTCAAATTATAAACAACAACGTTAAAAAAGCACAAATTTGCAAAAAAAAAATTGCATCACGTTGAGTTTGTTTCAGTTTTTGCAAATTTGCTTTTTAGCGCTGTTGTTTACATTTTATCAAGGTATGTTACAATTATTTTTCTTTATACAAACGTGAGAGCTTTGGTTTTGAAAATGAAACTGAAATTCAGAAGAAGCTCGATCCATTGCTTAAATTGAGATTCATTGCTGAAAGATCAAGTTTCTTCTCGTGTTATCCATTTCAGAGGGGACTGGACGACAATGCAAGCCTAGCACCCAGCTCCTCAATCACGAGACTTTAACGTTATTGAGCCTACCTATTATACCTTCGATTTGGTACAGTTTTTCCTTTACAATCACTTTTAGGTTCATTTTCCACTTGGTTTTACAAACAGCATTGCTTCGTGTGTAATTCAAAACACTTTTTATTTTATGAAGTATGAATTAATGATAAAACATGTAGTGATGCTAAAGGGAAACTGAAACATAAAGGTACCGAGATTTTCTTCCATTTTTTCCTCATTCGTTCTAAAACAGATATCTCCTCAATTATTTTGAATTTCGCCTTGTTTCATGCGATTTTTTTCTTTTTAAAAAGCATTTTTTGAAATTAAAGTTCCCGAAGAACTTCTTCAAAGGTAAACTAAAATCCATTTAGATTGTATGAGAAAGTTTTGGAGCAAACTGTATTAGAACGATCATAATTAGAAGTTACGAATGTGATCAGGACGACTACCCAAGAAGAAAATATTACTGGATAACTTATAGTTTCTCTATAATCAATAAAAATTGCATGTTTTGCTCTTTACATAGTTAAAAGTTAGGTTTCCTGTTAAATGCGTTAGATTTAAATGCATGCTGTTGAAAAAAAATAGTAAATGGATCAAACAAAAATGTAGAATAATTAACATTTTTCGACTTTTTATCTGAAAAAGAATCCATTGTGTTTAATATCTATATGACTTATTTTAAAAGTTGCTAATTTATAAACAATATAACATGATAGTTTTTTCCTTCAAGTTAGCAGTAAAACATAAAAAATAGATACTCTAAATTTCTTGCTCAAAATTAGGATCAGCACTTGCTTTAAATTTTTCATTATTACAATTCTACAATGGAAAAAAAATTGCCTAGTTTCATTTTTTTTATTATACTTGCTCTGTCGTGGGTCGGTTGGTTGGCGGCACAAGTTTTTTAATCAGTGCCCAAAACCAAAATGAATAATAACAACTTCAAAATTAGTAATTAATTAAATTAACAATTTGATTTCAATGTGAATTTGAGCAAGCATATTCACCTGGAGTCATCCTTGACATTGTGGATAACTCGCAACTCCAATAAATTATAGGAGACGCTACAGACACTGGCCAATGGTAGCTGAAAGAGGTAAAACAAACAAATACCGTAACTTATAACCTGCTTCTAAGCTTAGTGAATGACAGATTTATCATCGTGTTTATAGAGAGTTTTCTTTACTACTCTTTTGAAATTACAGTACCCTACAAACTATCTAAAGTCTATATTTTACCACAAAGGAATGTCGAACGAAATGTTTTACCTCATTTGGTGGTTTCTTAAATCACCGCAAGGATTCGAACTCTAGAGTTGCGAATAGACTTTTGAAATTTTACAAACTTACAAAATAATTCAGGTTTCCAAAGCCTTCTTTATTTAAGTCATCTATTTAAAAGGATTTCTTTTTTCACGATATACTTGTTTATTTGCTTGTTCATCTAAATGATTAATGAGAACTAACGCCAGGCAGTCAAAAAAGGCTTAACTCATCAAGAATCAAAAACAAAACCCTCTTGCCCTGGAGAATAGGCACTTCACGCTTGCTCCTATCAGTCATTATTTATCCTATCTCTCATAATTTATTTCCCATCCGGGCATAAACATATCCCCTTCAATCATATCTCTTAAAATAAGTTCATCGCTTCATTTCGCGGTCGGAGAGGGGAAAAAATGGCTCCTTTTTCTAAATCCCATCTCAAGCACGTTAGATTTTTCATCGGCAACACCTCAACTCAACCCCCCCCCCTCCACTTAATACAATAGGGATCTGCATCCTCTGTATTTAACTTATTACATATTTATGGAGCTGGTTTAAAAAACAATTCGTTGTCAAAAGCGATCCCGGAGTCTGCGACTTTTAACCAGTCGAGTTTGCTGGGGTGGGGCGGGGGCGCAAAATTTTGTGACAGGACCATCCATAAAGGGGAGGTCGCGGGTCAACCTATCTCATTTCACGGTTACGGTCAGAAACCATTCCCGTCGTCTGGCTCCCCCTCGAAAACCCCCATAACCAAAACTCCATCGCTGTGTTCATAAATGTTTATGACAGTTTTGGGTATGCCTCGCTAGAGAGATGGAGCCAGCGTACTGGAACAGATTGGGAAGCGAGTTTTCGGGAAGGACTAGGGACGGGGGTGTTAAAGTAAAAGGGGGTGGGGGGCACCCGGAATTACCCGGGTAAAGTTACCTGAAATGACGACGCATCCCCTCCTCTCTATGAAGGCGAAAAAGAGTGTCGCGGGCTGCGTTCACACTCGGCGCGCTGAGCGGAGCGAAGCCGCCGTGACGAAGGGGAAGATTAAGAAAGGACGGGTCGCCACATTTGGCACGAAAGCTTCCGGAGTGAAACTGGTAAAATAAGTAAATCTTGGATTCAGGTAGTATTCCGAGGACGAAAGAAGAAAGTTTTCTTCAAAACTGAATTATTTCATCTTTTTCGCATAACTTTTCCAGCATAAAAGTTTCCCAGCAGTTACGTGTTATGCTAGTCAAATATGCGTTACGTATACACCACTGGCCCACATTCATAACTGGTTAATTGAATCGCAAGTTTTAGCAGAAACATTCAACTAACGAACAAAAATACATAAAAAGAAATTTTTTTTTTTAATGGAAACTACTACTCCATGTACTTATGAACTTCCACTTAAGAATATTTATTATGACTACATGTTCCTTGCATCTCATCATCCGTGCGAGCAACTGTACATAAGCTACACCAATGTTGCCATTAGTAATTAAATTAATGGGACTTCGTTGATTACCGCCACTGAATTGCTGCTACGAGGAAACTTATCAAGGAACAGTTCACATAAGAACCATGACTTTTAGAATCGGTTACACATTACGTCAAAAACAATACCTGTTTCCATTGTCCAAACCATTACTTGTGTTGTTCATCCAGAATATTTTTGGCTAATGTTTCGCCTAACATACCTCAAGATTCGTCAGATCACAAAATTCAAACTACAGATTCGTGCTCAGAAGAAGTCTGAAATACGTCAAGGGAAATGTTGACCAAGACCTTCTGGATAAATCACGGCCTATAGTGTGCAAGACAAGAAGATAATTATGTTATTTTGCTGGACTTTGAACGTCTTTTAGCTGTTTTATACATTATGTTAAACGTTTCAAAAAAAAAAAAAATGTTAATAGTTATTCATAATGCATTTTAGATTCTTTCCCCCTCCCAATATGAATCTGCATGAAGATAATTTCATTTTATTACTTTTCAACAACTTTTTGAGAACAATTCTTTTATGATGAAAAATGATTTTAAAATCCATTTAATCGTCACATATGTTTTTTTTTTTTTTTTTTTTTTTTTTTTTTTTTTTGTAGCCTGCAAGAAGGAAAACAAGACAAGTTTTTGAATTTATTGAGAAGTAGCTCCATAAAAGTGTTTTCTGAGAAGTCCAAAGAACTATAACTAGCTTTAAGGACGTATGAAAAATCTTGAAATAAGGGCACGAGAAACATTGAATTTCAATGGAAGAAGTTTCCATCCTATATTGAAAAGACCACCAACAGAAATGGGAAGCTTCTATGAATATAGGAGTTTATCGTCAGGATCACATACCATCGAGATGAGATAAAATGGAGAGAGTGAAGACTTTCATTCATGAAACCCAGATCCCAAGTCACGTGACATATTTTGAAGCAAGGCATTGGAAGAAATCGGGTTTCTTTCGCTCATTTCATACAGAGCATGCCAACCATTCGTCGTTGTTAGGTCTCGTGACTAGGAGTCCTTGGGTCAGCTTTTGCTTAGCCAATGATTCAACTTGCTCCCTCCATTTTAATTGGAGGGAGCAAGTTGAGGAGCTCCCCAATTCTGTATTTGTGTGTGTGCTCTAAGCCACATACAAACCAACATCGAACTGCAACCAGTTTTTCATTCAGCAAAGTGTGCTAGAAATTTGATTGTAGCCGATGCAATGTTAATTGTAACTGTGGTCAAGTTTACATTGGTAGCACCATGAGAAGCATTAATTCTATAATAAAAGATCGAGAGAAACACTGTTGGGTGAAATATTCTACAAAGGGTGCTATGAAAGTTTCAGTTCTTAATTAATAATAAATGAGTTTAAAATAAAATCATATGACTTGCTCTGCCTTTAAAAATAGTCTTTCCATGAATAACCCAGATTTAACACCGTTTTGGTTGTGCACTTTTTACATTTACCCCAGCTAAACATGTATGCAATAATTTTTCGACAAAAAAAGAAAAGAAAAAAAAAAACTCGTTACAAGGGAACATTTTTTAATAAAACAACTCAGAAATGAAGAACTACTTTGGTTTAAACTATTGCCTTTTTATGAATGTTAACTGTAAGAAAAACCATTGGATATTTTCAATGGGATGATACAACGTCCAAATAATATAAAATATAACGCATTTCTGGCAATTTATAGTGAACTAGGAAAAACACCCGGCGTTGCCTGGGTCAGTAATAATTGTGAGAAACAATCGCTGCTTTCTTTCGTTTTCTGTTTTAACTGAAAGAGCTCAAAACACACCGCTTTGACGTGATTAAAAATCGAGCTTCTTCCTTACCCATAGAAGAAAAATAGCAATAAGTATAAAGAACGAACGAGTATTCATTTAGAAACGAAAGCACGAATTGAAGCATATAAAAATTTGAAGAATTTCCAAAATATGAACTAACAAAAACAAAGGTCACTAAAAAAAAAAAACCCGTGCTCTTTACTTAATTAAATAGTACACACACACACACACAAAGAAAAAAAAGCTCTCTACTATGTTTCCCTAAGCGTGCAAAAAGTTGCAGTTTCCAAATGTTTAAATGAGTTTAAACTCATGTTTGCTCCGGAGAAGCCTTGATTAAAAATTTTCATTATGATTACTTTTAATATTGCTGTTGTAAGACAACGAATTTTCGTAACAATGGGTTTTATATTTAATCATTTAATGGGGAAATTACATGACAGTTACTGTTTTCCATCATAACGTTTTTAAACTAAGTTTTTTAGTAATAAATTATAGCCTAAGTTGCTCCCTGATTATGTAGCTATCTATGGTGAAAAAAATGGTTAAAATCGGTCCAGTAGTTTTGAAGATTACCCCGGACATACATACATACATACATACACGCTCACAGAAGTAGCCATTTTTGTATAAAGATTATATCAAGGTCATATTCATAACTGTTACATTACGCATCAGCAAACTCGACGTATGTCCCCCCCTTCCTTCCTATTAGGGAAATTTCTGGGATTGTACTGTACATCCTTCGTACGATTCCATTTATAGACGAATAATACACCGACGAAAATAAACAAATCATTAAATTCGGAAGAAAATTTTAAAATTACTTCTAAAATTGAAGTAGCCTTACGCTGCCATTCTTGAAACAAGATAACTCAGTGGTCACCACTCATTTTATCTATGCTATTGTGCAGTACTGGAAAACTCCATGCCGTTTCATTCTTGTGATAAGATAGTGCGATCTTTTCTACTACGGACGTAAACGTCTAATCGGACGTGATAGCAGTTTCCGTGAGCCATTATGATAACGTGCTTTTACGCAATGTGAATTAATGGTACAAATAAACTTAGTTAAAGCCAAAGTTCACAGCTAATCAAAGACTTGAACTTGAACTGAATCATGTTTATTTTGAGCAATTATATATTAATACCTTAAAACATATGGAAATCGACCTCAAGTTTACAACGACCAGTAAACAGCCACAGCCATTTGCATTGATTTTGTACTTACCATTTCAAAATAATTGATTGAAATTGAATTTTAAAAAGAAAATGTTCGCTCAAAACTAAACGAACCTATTTTCCGGTAAATTAACATCAATTTTATCACATGTGTTTTTTTTTTTTTGGTCCCATACGCGTATATCTTTCTTTAACGAGCAGAGTTTTTTTTTTAAATCGGATAAAAGAATCCTTTTATAGAAAAAACAGCTCTTGGGGGGAGGGGGACTGTCCATCGATGATTTTTCAACATTTTTGACCCCTCTCCAATTTTTCACTAATTGTAGCTTTTTACCTTGTCCCCCCCCCGTCACATGTCACACTATTTTACACGTAATATGTCACGTGTATTATATACTTATAAAAAATGCTCAATGTCACACTTCTTGTAACCCCCCCCCATCCCCCCCTTTGTCCCAAACTTACAATTTCACGAACCTCCCCTCAAAACGTGACATCATTTGTGGACAGCCCCCCCCCCTTATAAAATGTCATGCTTTCATCCTCTTAATTTTGCATCAATATTCAAAATATTCTAAAAATAACTCTTATTAGGAAGAAATAATATTATTTTTAACTATAAGTGGAAAATATTCTTGCTAAAAATATACTTTTTAAAATTATCACCAGTAGAGAGTAAGAGGTGTAAAACCGGGCACAGGTGTAAATATGGGCACCCCTATTTAAAAGTGGCTACCCGGGCTACTGGAGAAAGTGAAAATTAGCGGCCAGGACTGTATGGTGCCTTTTACTAATATAAGATAGCAAAGAACATTTGGAAACATTTTTTCAAGTAGTGTGGACATAGTGTGATGAGTTATTGTGCAAATTGATGTTTTCTGGACTGCAAACTTTTAAGAAGAGTGTGAAATCGTTTTCTTTTCCTGTTCTTACGTTTAGTTAAAAACGATTTCATAGTAATATCCTGAAAGCGGTGATCTTGAGCTACTTTTAAAACCACACCTTTAGCTACGCCCGTTTTTTCGTTACATTTGATAGTGGCCGTGTTTCTTAGGTGTAGTTCGTGTAAATATGGGCTTCCATTTAATGAGGTTGTTTCCTTCAGTCCAAAGTAGTACCTTTTGTCACTGAAATTGATAGAATAAGCAAAAAAAAAAAAAAATAAATAAATAAATAAATAAAATAACATGGACCCAGAAAATACTTTCATTTTCCCAACATTTATTTTTTAACTAATGTTTTAAAATGCCCGATTTTTCAAACAAGGCGTGATCTTTATGACATCACAAATGATTCACTATAGCGCATCTTTCTACCGCATTTCCACGTTATGATAATCAAGAAGCGAATTACAATTCCACTCTACGCTTACTAGCAACCATATCGTTGCCAATACACGTGAGTAAAAGATGCGAATTAAATATTTTGGACCGTGAATGGCAACACTGAATGGGATTTCATCATTTGTGATGTCATCGGCAGAAGCGTTAAACGATGAAAGAGCACCGATTTCAGTAAGTTTTTAAAAATATTAAACTTAAAGAAATTATTTAAAAAATGGTCAGATTCTCTGTTTTTAAGCATGCTCTTTCAGAAAAAAATACTTTTAAAATTTTGGAAACGACCTCATTACACCTAATATTTTTAATAACGATGAAAATTATTTCTCAAGCGATGCAACTTGCATCTTTCGCGATGGAAAGTTCCCCGAAGACGCTCGGGCTGAGGTATGGGTGAAATGTGTTATGTGCCAAATGACGGGTACACTCATATTGTGCTGAGGGTGAAAAGACCAATTATATGTGCGATTTCTGTTCTTTTTTTTCCCCCTGTAACAAATAAATTCTCTACTATTTTGTATAGTATTACGCCGTTTTTAAACAATTTCTGGTGACTTTTTCAAGAGGGCCTATAGTTAAACCCCATTTTTCTGGTGCTTTTTTCAATGCTTTTTGCAAATCGTCCTTTTTTTTTTTTTTGAAATGAAACCATTGATATAAATCATTGTTTTGCCTTCTCGCATCTAGGTTACTTATTATAATTATTAATGAAAGACAAAAATCTAGGATTTTTCGCATTTAAAGTTACTTTAAATCAAAAACAAAAGAGGGTGCCGATATTTACACCTTTTTCTCTACACAAATACGGAATAAAAACAAAACATTGATAACACAATCGTTTCTATCAGAAATGAGATCGAATGCTGCAATTTTCTTAAAGTTTTCAACTTTTTGGAATTTATTAGTTCACTATGGAATTTATCGAAACTTGTTTGTGGTATACACACAAAGAAACGTTCCAGTTTTTTACTTTGCAAAATAAAAAATAAAGAATACATTTAAAATATCAGCAATTGTTCCGCATTTTATATCACAAATTAATTTGTGCGATAGTGTGCCTCAAAAAAAAAAAAAAAAAAAAATCCATAAATAAGCTTCTAATTAGACTTAGCAAAATGTACAAAAAATGTTTCTATTTTTGAGTTGTTTAAAAATAATCTTAAAGTTATTAAAAGAAAAATATTTTATCTATTGACTCTGCGTCAAAAGATGTTTCTGATATAGTTTCTTTTAAATAAATTCTGACCAGTTCTTCATAACAGCTCGTAAAAAATTAACATTTCTTCGTAGAGAGTCTCTCACCCTTCCTCACCATACATTTCGCGCAAAATAATTGCACACCTACCTTGATCAGGAAGTACGAGTAACGATATTACCCCTGCAATATTTCTTTCTGTATATGCAACTAATATCAGCATGAAAACCTAAGTACAGATTAGGAACTAACTTGCTGTATTTTCGGTTTTACTATCCTACAATGTCGAGAAATCCGTACTGATTTCAGTTCAGCAGTAGCGCAGCGAAGGGGGGGGGGGGGGGTGAACCCCCCTCCAGAGACATTGTTTTTAACATAAATTCAAATTCTAACACAGTAGTTTATGCATGTGAAAGGGCTGTTTTGATCAAAAACCCTCTTCAGAAAGTATTTTTGATCAAAAACTCCTTTTCAGAAGGTATTTTTGGTCAAAAAACCCCTCCAGAAGGTATTTTTGGTCAAACCCGCCCCCTTCCAGGTGGCGATGATCAAAAAAACCCGTTCAAAAGGTATTTTTGACCAAAAAAAACCCTCTAAAAGGTATTTTCCATTTTGAAAAAAAAAACCTCGGGGGGGGGGGGGGGTTCTAGAGGGTTTTCAAAAAAAACCCTCCAGAAGGTTTTTTTGACCAAAAAACCCATTTTTCATCAAAAAAAAACCCCTCCAAAAGATACTTCTGGCTGCGCTAGTGCAGTTCAGTACTTACGTAGCTCAATTTATGGATTGTTGATGTGTATCAAATGAAAATATAACATGAAAAAAGTAAAATACACGCCCCCATCACACATTTCTCCTTCGACAATATGTGTTTTACTTACACTATCGTTCATTTTAATCATTTTCAGGGCGAAGAATTTGACCCTCTTTCCGTGATTTTTCATAAAAAGCTAAATTCAGTTTTCGTAAAGTCATACTTTTGAAGGAATCGAATGAATATGAAAAATAAAAATTCAATGCACGTGGAGTATGAAAAGACATTTTTTAGCACTCAGTTAAATTCAATCGCTATGACATTTTCTAATAACTTTTATCTATGGTCATTGAAAATATACGTATAGCAATTGAAAATGGAGTATTTTAATTCACAGTAAAAACGAATATACTGTTCGTGATATAAATATCAGTTTTAAAAAAATGAAAAATGCTCGTAATTGTTCAACATTGAACCTGCCGAAATACGTCAAATAAAAGCGTAAAAGGACTTGAAAACAATGAAAAACACTCGATTTTTTTATTTGCCTTTTTTTTCTTTTCCTTTCTGTTTTTTTCTTCTTGCCTATAAAGAGAATTGCTCATTACGAAAGAATTAGCGAAAGTACTCAGAACTATGAAAAGTTTATCTACACGATAAAACTGTTTTTTTTTTCTTCTGAACTTGAGAAAGCTTTTTAGAAAGTGAAATGTTTCTTTTGTACGTAATCATTAACTTTAGGAAGTATTGTACACTGATCAATTCATTCCTTCATTCATTCATTTATTTATTAAGTCAAAAACTAAAAGAATAGTTTATGCAGGGCAGGGGTTCCCAAACTTTTCCAAGTCGTGGCACTCTTTGAATAATTTAAATTTTATCACGGTACCCTAATCATATATTATACGTATTTTGTATACCTACTGTATATTATATACCTACTACTATATTTATTTTATTTATAGGTATATTACAATACCTACTATACATCTATGCCTTTTTATGTATCTATATACTCGTACTGTCAGCCCCACATAATCGGGTAACGAATAAATGAATACCCCGCTTATACCAATAAAACCTCCCGGAACTGAATATTTCTTCATAGACGCAATGTTAAAGATCCCCGCTTAATCGAATAATTTCCCCGGATAATCGAATAATATTAGTCAGCTTTCGCAAATTTTTGCTGAGAAAATTTTTGAATGAAGTAGAAATGTGAATTAAGTAAGCACAATTGTTGACGTTAAAATATAAAGTAATATTTATCACTGACAATGAACAAAAAAAAAAAAAAAAAACATTCATATTCCATCAAAACGTTTCATTATTCTATCAAATTTCTTTTGCCTTTGTCATTACAAAAAGAAAAAAAATAGTGCAGTCGATAATTAAATTAAATAACACAAATAAATGTACACATTTTACACAATGATAAACTGATAAATATTATATGTTAAGATAACGTACTGAATCTTACTCAGTGAACTTACTGAGACGAAGAGGGAAAATAGAGAGTCAGAAAAGTGTTCCCAAAAGACCTTGAGCAAGCAATCCCTTATTATAAAATTTGTCAAAAAACAACGTATTGAAAACAGTTACATTTTATAATTTTGTAACATACTTGTGACAAATTATATACTAATTATTTGACTATTTTGTTGTTTAGCTTATTTGAAAAAATTTTGGCATTAACATTAAAAACTTCTTTTATATAGCTATTGATTTATTATTATTACGTTTTAAGACAAATGTTGTCAAATTAGAAAGGTAAATAAAATTTTCCCGCCTAATCAAATACCCCGCATTATCGAATAGTATTTCTCGGAACCAACGATATTCGATTAAGCGGGGCAGATAGTATATTTATGTATATTAATTTATTTATTTGTATATAAATAGAACTGTTTATTGGTAGAGAGAGATAGTTAAACATAATGTTTATATATTTGTATGATTTTACGTAAAAGATATGAAAATATGTAGGAAATGTTTCCACTTATTATTTGTTTAATGAATAAAGGACTTTTTAAGGGCATTTAATGCTTTTTTTAAAAAATAAAGTAAAATACGAGGGATGCTTTTAAAGTAAGTACCGTTTTGAAATAAAAAAAGAACAAGTACAGATAGAGCAAAGAAATTTATTGCACAAAAATCTATCACCCCTATGCTATTTTTCGACACAGCTCCTGTGATTTTCCAAGCATTTTTCATAGCGTGGTACAAGTTTTTGTATACCTATTCGTTGAAAGTTGCCGCCTGTGTAGTCAACCATGAGGACTCTTACAGGGCTTTGGCTGGGACGTTTTTGAACCTTCTCCGGACTGACCCGACCTCGCTCACAGTAACTTTCTTTTTTTGTTTTTTTGGCATCTAAAGTCTTTCCTTGGCGGTCGATGGCACAACGTCAACGATGAGCACAGAGACCGTGTTACCCCATGATTAACTACACAGGTGGCAACTTTCTACGAATAGGTATACAAAAACAAGTACCACGCAATGGCAATTGCTTAGAAAATCACGGGAGCAGTGTTGAAAAATAGCGTAAGGCAAGTAGATTTTTGTGCAATAAATTTCTTTGCTCTATCTGTACCTGTTCTTTTTCTATTTCAAAACGGTACCTACTTTAAAAACACCCCTCATATATGAAATCAAATGAGACTGAGATTGTGATGAGTAACCACTAAACTGTTTTGTTTCACTAACTACAAAGATTTGGTATCGTGGACACTGCGTGGCACCCTTCGCCTATTCCAACGGCCCCCAGGGTGCTGCGGCACCCACTATGGAACCCACAGGTTTATGTTATTTCTGAGCAACAAAAGATAATGGCAATCTGATAAAAAAAAAGTTAATATTGTTCACGCACTGCAGTTTTGTAAGCACTGAACTTAGAATACGATGTATAAACTGGAAAGAACACATTTATAAACAAATAGCAAGAAGAGACATTTGTTTAAAAAACTAGAATTTCAACTAGAACTAAACCAGCGTATTTTCCTGGTTAAAAAAGTATCATTTTTTAACATGATTTTGAGAGGAAACTTGGAATTAAATCATATGTTATTGTCTGTGTGTTAAAATACAAGATACTTATTTCCAAATAAAATAGGATATTTTCAAAAGAAAACTTACTTATGGAGAAAACAATATTAACTTCATTGCTGAACTAGTTAACTATCATGCGTCAAGGGGAAGAATAAAAAGGTGTTATGGGACATTTGTTTACATTTTGAGGTGATGATGTAGATTGTGCTTTTACGCATATGTTGTCCTCATTTCAAAACATTACTTTCATAATTGTTCATTTTTGAATATTCATCCAATTAGGGTAAATCCTGGAGAGATGCTACATCCAGGATAGATGCCGCACCTGTTGCAATTCTTATGATTATTCATAGAAAGCAGTCAGAAACAGTCTAGATGCAAAATAAGATTTCTATAGCCAGTGGTGAATAGAGTGGGTCCAAATTCGAAGATTTGTTTTAACAGTACACATTATTGAGTTAAATGCATAATTTGAATACCGAAACTTTTATACATCTTATGTAAAACAGTTTTTGTACTCTAAATATCGTAATCATGCATGATTTTGAAGTCAAAATTAAGTGCGAGGTTCGTGTGGAGTACTGTGTGTATGAATGCGGTGTTTTCCTTGACAAGGGCAAGATGGAATGGCTTGTGACTCCTGAACCTGAGAGCAGGAATTAAAATGGAGGGTCCACTGGTTGTTCAATCATTGGCTTAGCAAAAGCTGACTCAAGGACCCCAAGTCACGTGACTCAATAACGACGAATGGTTTGCACGTTTTGCGTGACACAAGCGAAAGAAACCTGATTTCTTCCAATGCTTTGCTTTAAATTCTATAAAGCGACTTGGAGTCTTGGTTTCATGAATGAAAGTCTTCACTCCTTCCATTTTATCTCTTCTCAACTTTCTGAACCGTGCAATATGAGATAGATGTTGCACGGTGCACGGTGTTCCGGTACGATGCCACACTTTCTTTTTACTTATTTTACTGTGTTACTCACTTTAACACTCCTAAAGAACATTTTTTGGACCTGATTGACGTTATGACCTATTTTTCCTTTCTTTTTTTAAAAGAACTCACTTTCGGATCATTCGTTTTACGCATTAACGGGTATTTGACTGATGCGGTACCAAAAACACAACGCGAAAAAAGGCATATTCACCATGCTTTTTTTTTTTTCTTTTTTCTAATGGGGCTGCATTAAGCTATTTAGCCTTGCAGTCTTAGTGCGTTCTCCCAATATGGCATCCAGTCTTTCATGTGCCACCATTAAGGCACGGATGTCGATAGCGCAGATAATTTTGTCGTTCAGTTTCCTCCAGATAAAGGCACCTAAGCACTCTTTGACGCGAAACTGCACTAGGGAGTTAGTGCAAAAAAGTTAGTGCGGAAAAATAGGCTAATATCGGTAAAAACCTAAATTACAGTGACAATTTTCATTAAAAAAATTACATATCCTGTATATTTTCTATAAACTTATTTTTTACAATTGGCTAGCCAATTTTCTACTAGCCTAAGCCTATTTTCTACGTTTTTAAATTAAAATTTTTAAAAGTTTATGGAAGAGAGGCCTTATAACCCAGGGGTGACTAGAGGCCATCTCAGCCTAGTCGGAAACTATTGACCCGTCGCTTGAGGATGCCTGGCATGGAATCGGAATAATATGAATTTGACAAGTTATGTGGAGGGGGGGGGGGACAAACTGACAAGGGGCTCGCCTAGGGTTACGGCGGCCCTACGTGAACCCCTGCCTCTTACAGCTTCTATACGTTCTGTTTTTAGGTTCAACGTTAGAAAAAGTTAGTGGAAGAGTCCTAGAACATCCTTTTTGTAACCTAATCGAAATGTGTTTGCAATTTTTGGAACTTCGGTTTCAAAAACGTGAGATTCATTTAAAAAAAAAAAAGATCGGGGACAGTCCCTGAGCCACAGCCTTTATCCTAACGTTCACAAATATGGCCTACCATAGCAATTTTAAGACTTGTTAAAAATTTCTTCCGAGGGTCCAAGAACTTTTATTCTCCTTAATATCACCAAAGTTCGTCGAAAATTGCGTTTTTAAAACTACAATTTTTAAAACTTTTCCAGGGGAGAACCTTCGGACTTCCCTATCATATGGGGAAATATTATTTTAAAGTGACCCCCTCCCCCTCCCCCCCCAAAATTCTGATTACGCCACAGGTACCACTAAACAGTAATGTATCCGGAAAATTACAATTCAACGATTGTGTTAAAACCATTCATGAAAACAGTACACACAGTTTAGATCTATACTTAGGAAAAATGTCACGGCCAAAAATAGGTGCGGAAAAGTAGGCTAATATCGGTAAAAACCTAAATTACTGTGACAATTTTCAATAAAAAAAATTACATATCCTGTATATTTTCTACAAACTTATTTTTTACAATTGGCTAGCCAATTTTCTACTAGCCTAAGCCTATTTTCTACGTTTTTTAAATTAAAATTTTTAAAAGTTTATGGAAGAGAGGCCCTATAACCCAGGGGTGACTAGAGGCCATCTCAGCCTAGACGGAAACTATTGACCCGTCGCTTGAGGGTGCCTGGCATGGAATCGGAATAATATGAATTTGACAAGTTTTATGGAGGGGGGGGGGACAAACTGACAAGGGGCTCGCCTTGGCTCTCGGCGGCCCTGCCTGAACCCTTGCCTCTAACATCTTTGAATAGCTTCTAAAACGTTCTGTGTTTTAGGTTCAACGTTAGAAAAAGTTAGTGGGAGAATCCTAGAACATCCTTTTTGTAACCTAATCGAAATGTGTTTACAATTTTTGGAACTTCAGTTTCAAAAACGTGAGATTCATTAAAAAAAAAAAAAAGATCGGGGACAATCCCTGAGCCACAGCCTTTATCCTAACGTTCACAAATATGGCCTACCATAGCTATTTTAAGACTTGAATTGTTAAAAATTTCTTTCAAGGGTCCAAGAACTTTTATTCTCCTTAATATCACCAAAGTTCATCGAAAATTGCGTTTTTAAAACTACAATTTTTAAAACTTTTCCAGGGGAGAACCTTCGAACTTCCCTATCATATGGGGAAACATTATTTTAAAGTGACCCCCCCTCACCCTCCCCCCTAAAAAAATTCTGATTACACCACAGGTACCACTAAACAGTAATGTATCCGGTAAATTACAATTCAACGATTATGTTAAAACCATTCATAAAAACAGTACACACAGTTTAGATCTATACTTAGGAAAAATGCCACGGCCGAAAATTTTTTTTAAAGGAAACATTTCCAAACATTAGAGAAAGGGTCTTGCTCGACAAATCATTAACCATTAAAGTATAATTTTTCCACAGGTCGTAAGATTTCCAAAAATCTAAATCATAAGTGAAAGAAGAAGCATGAATAGTTTTGCTGGAAGAATAATCGGAATTATGATTGCAAGACAAACAATGTTAAACGGCGGAGGAACGTTGAAAATCTTTTTTTTTTTTTTTTGACACAGTTTTCATATTTGCTCATACGGAATTTGAAAGCACGTCTAGTTTGTCTTATATATTCCAATCCACATTTACAGGAAATATTATAAATACTCCATGTGTCAAGTTTCTGAACGTGGTGTTTAAGTTGTGAAATTTTCAGTTAATTAACTGGGAAAAAAGGGGCAGAAACTTTTTCAAGATTTTAGCAATCTGGTGACTTAATCCTTGGGAAAAAGGATAAAATAACTAAAACAATTATCTGGAGCATGTGTGTGATTCTTGGTAGTTGAATTAATTAGGTTCCTATAAATAGTATCTAAGATATCAAGGCCGTATCCAGAAATTTTTTTCGGGAGGGGCCCGGATTAGCACATTGCCCTAACACACACACACACACACACATATAGTATATATAGACACACCAAACGCATAAAAATGTTAACATAGAAAACTTTTTGTCTCGATTTTTAATGATTCCACTGTTTGGACTGTTGTTATTTTAATTTCTTATTACTTTTCTTATTCACCTTGTAG
Organism: Uloborus diversus; assembly: GCF_026930045.1. Taxonomy (NCBI): domain Eukaryota; kingdom Metazoa; phylum Arthropoda; class Arachnida; order Araneae; family Uloboridae; genus Uloborus; species Uloborus diversus. Next base: position 50,572,365 of record NC_072732.1, read on the forward strand.
TGGTATGGATAACAGGAGAGTGTCCCTTTAAGTCGGATGTAGAACATCCATAATTTCAGGGGATCGGGGGTTTTCCCCCGAGAAATTTTTGAAAAAAAAAGCTGTATTTTGAGGCCTTATATTAGGTAATTGTGACTACAAAAAATAAAAAATAGGCAAACAAAGTCTTTTAAAAGTTATACATTCTTTTGCAAATCAAGATGAAACAAAATAAAAACTGCTTGCTCGACAAATCATGGAACTTAATGGACAGAGAGGAAAAACGAGAGAGGAGAAAAGATAAGCACTTCGTTATCTGCTCATATCGACTTTTAGTGAAGTTGGTTTTTGATCACTCCCCCTCCCCCATTTTTTTTTCATTAAATGCCCTACAGTATGAAAATTATTCAAAATAGTTTAAAAGTAATGGTGTAGACATTCAGAAAATAAGAACGGAAGAGTAATATTCTAGCCATTTGGACAATTCATACTTTATTTTCTTGATAAGATACAAAATTGAAGAACTTTTCAAGGAATTTCAAAAACTTAAATAATTTTCAAAGACTCTCGAACAGTTGAAATTATTTGAAGCTCTTTATTTACACTTTTCAGATGTTGATTGCAGCCTTACAAAATGATCATAACTTTGTAAGACACACCCGTTTTAAGTTAAAAATAAATGCAACGAAATATTTCTCGAAACTATCTTTTTTTTTTCAATCACAAGTAGTGCAGAAAATGAAAGAGAGTAGAGTAAGCGTTATTTTTTTTTCTCATACTAAAGATATTAACAGTATGCAGTAGAAGTAAGAAAAAAACAAGCAATAACAAAAGAACTTCCATGATACTGAATTCGGCATTAAATAAATGCAAGACAAGAAACATATCAGTCACAAAAATGATCTTGAAAGTTATGCTACAAAAACGCGAGAATCGTGATTTTTGCATTTTTTACTCAGGATGTATCAAGGAGCTGAATTTGTCACATCTTGGTGGTAACAAGATACTCGCCTAATCGGAAACTATGGACCCAGCCTTTGGGGAGTCCCCGGCTCGAAATCAGTACAGTGTAAGTTTTATAAGAGTTTTAGGGGGAGGAGGGCAGGGTCGTGCACAGAGGGAAGAAGGGACACCTGTTGGCCCGGGCTCGAGCTTAAATGGGGCCCAATATTTTTAAACCTAGGGTTGAAAATATGGGTAAGCAATATGGAGGGGGCCCAAAAAAAAAAGCATTTGTGACAGCCCCAAAATTTCTGTGCACGCCCCTGGAGGAGGAAGTGCACAGAAGTCAGTTTGGTAGACTTGAAAAATCTACCGAACTGACAAAGGGCTTGCCTTAACCCTGGACTGCCCTGAATTGAATTGGTAAAGAGAGCAGGAAGTCCTAATTAAAGGTCTAAATTTCAAGTGTGCCTTGCAGCTAATGAGAACTAGAACTGCTTTTTCTGTATTTCTTCAAAATATTATAAATTTTGAATAGTAGCAAAATTAAGAATTAAAAAAAAAAAACATTGTTATTTTCCTTTTCTGACATTAGGAATTTGAAAAAAAAAACCTTCTGTTTTACGGTGCAAAACGTTTCGGGGGGGGGGGGGGGCGTCAGCCCCCCCCCCTCTGGATACGGCCCTGTATGATATCAATTGAAAAACCCCGATCCAACGCTATGCTTCTTAAAAAAATTCAATTTCGAGGAAAACAAAATGGAATTAGGAGAATTAGACAACACTCTGAAAATAAAAGTTCTGGAAGAACTGGTTAAAAATGATTCTCTTCTGGTACAAAGTTTTTCTTACATATTTGTCACATAGAATAAGTAGAGCACCTAGTGAATAAATTCAAGGTACGAAAATAACATGACTGAGAAGACTTTTTTTTAATCGAAAAATTAAAATTAATTGAAATAAATAAAAACAAAATTTAGAATATAGGTATCAATTAGCTTGTTTTAAAATATATTTTCAGTACAAAAAATAAGGTGATACCCAAAGCGTACTCCCGAAAGTACGTGAAAAATATTTACCTTATTACTCACTTTGGATCCTTTTTTCTGACACAAACACACTTTTAAAATAAAATATCTTCTGAAACACAAACTTTCTACGAGATCTTACTCTCTTGGCGAAATTTTTACAAGAGCTCGACATAATTCACTTGAGGTTGGCAACCCTTTGGAAAGTGACTTAACTTACGAAAAGAAGCAAACTCGCGGTGGCGGCTGCGGTTTACATTTAAGGGACTGGATAATGAGTGGGATTTAACATTGATCCCTTTCGGTAACGTATATCATTACCCAAGCGTGCTTTCATTTACTGACTTAAGTATGGTTATGAAATTCAAGTTTAGCTTTTATTTGAGGATCTTAGTTTGAAAACGGATGGTTTCAAAGCAAGCGATGCAAATGAGCATTTCTTATTGACTCCTAAGGTCTTGACTCCTAAGATATTGCAAAAGATTGACAAAAATTCGCCATATTAATGGAAGGGTAGCAGTTTGTCAGGCTCCTCGGGAACGATTTATTTCTATATTTTCACTGCTGGGAAGACGGGTGTCATAAATCGTCTGCTACAGAAACTTCGTAATGTTTCTGTTATTTTGACGCCTTATATGAAAATATGCAATTCCCTCTCCAACCCCCTTCCGTTCTTCATCTTTCAAGTACATTTTTTTGCATACACTGTAAAAAAAAAGAGGCTTAATCTTTCTAAAGGGAAAAATTAATGAGAAAATTTGCTAAAATGAAAAAGTTCGTAAAAATAATGTGAGATCAATTATTAATCAATTTTTTCAAAATCATTATGAAGTAGATTTGAGGTAGGCAACAGCAAGCAGTAGTACTAGTATTAACATGGTCGTATAGAGAGGGAGTAAGGGATGCCAGCTGTTCCCTGTTCTAAAATAATAATAATAAAAAAAAAAAAACACACACACACACACATTTGAAAAAAAAAAAAAACGAGAAATGTTAAGAAATTGATTAAGTGGCGATTGCTTCGATTTCTAAATTGATCAATTAGTTCGTCTCTTGTAAGTTTGATTGAGTTTTAAAGCGTATATTTGTTCTCATTGAGTTCATTGAAAAGGGAAAATGATTGGTTTTTAATTGGGTTCAGGTGCGGACTGGCCTGCCAGTTCATTGGCCCGGGGGCTGATGCGCCCTCCCGGCTGTGCACCTTCAAACGCCCTCTGTGCACCATTTTTTTATATTTTTTATTTTACTCCCTTAAGTCTGCGACTTCGTTTTTTTTTTTCCCGCTCTCAACTCTGAGCTTCTTCAAGGTTATTTAGTGCCCTCAAACCTGTGAGCTTTTTTTTTTTATATATATAGCGGGGTGGGGGGGGGGGCGCCTTGAACGTTCTTTTATTTTAATTAGCTCACGAATTTCCATTTTATTTAGCAGTAGCAGACGAAAACTCGATTCTCCTACGTATGTTACCACCAAGGGCGGACTGGCCCGTGTGTCAATGTGCCCTGGAATGCCCTTTGTGCACCTTCTTTCTTTCTTTTTTTTTTTTTTTTTTTTTTGCCATCAAACCTGTGCGCCTGTGTTTCTTTTTGCGCCCTCAAACCTGTGCGACTTCGGGTTATTACTGTTAAGAAATTATATTAATTGTTAAGAAATATTACCTCCTATTTTTTATACTTTAAAGACACATGCAGTGGCTCCCAAAAGTGTTCGTACACTTACGATTTTCAATGAGATACGCCATTATCCATTCGTTAAAATTAATATTTTGGAATAAGTATTTAATTATAAGATATATGATCTATTTTCATCAAAACTACATGAATTTTTTTAATAACATAATAACACTTGATTTTTAAGAAATCAATAATCAAAAAATTATTAAATAAAAACAAAAAACCCGACTGCGTAAAAACTAAAAAAACTAAAAAGAAAAATGTATAAGCCCAGTAATTTAGAATGTTATTAAGTACTACTGAAAAACTACACCGTTGAAATAGTTTTAAAACCGTACACAGATAAGACAAATCACATATTCAAAAGCAGAATAGAAGGATCAACAGTCTGGGCCAATTCCTTTCTAATTCAAGGAATCCCGTAAAATTTGAATGGGCCTCGACTGTTGATCCTTCTATTCTGCTTTTGAATTTACAATTTGTATTTTCTGTGTACGATTTTAAAACTATTTCAACGGTGTTGTTTTTCAGTAGTACTTAATAACATTCTAAGTTACTGAGCTTATACATTTTTCTTTTTAGTTTTTTTGGTTTTTACGCAGTCGGGTTTTTTGTTTTTATTTATTTATTTATTTTTTGATAAACATATAATATTTTCAAAGCATTCATAAAATATGATCGAGTGTTTTTTTCAAAGCATTTTTAATGTTTGTTTTGGTTAAAGATCAATTTACATGATTGAGGATGAATTGAAATAAAGTAAAAATATTTTGCGGTAGATGTTTATTATTGAAATTTTTATTGTTTTCTTTTCAAGAATCCTAAATTATTCCTAATTACTGTACTGTACTAAAAGGATTAAAAAGTAAAATTGAACTACTATCACTTATTAGAAGCAAAACTACATTAGTCATATTTTAACAACTTGTTAAATATGTTGCTTCCACATTACTTTTGCCCAGAACTAAGTACTGCCTTCAAAGTAGAACTGTTTTTGGCAAGATTTCAACTCAGCTTGAAATTGTTTCAATAAACCTTAACAAAAAAAAAAAAAGTCTCATATGATATAGAAGTTTGAAACAAACCAGCTTCGGAATCATTCTTTGTTGTCCCTTCAATCCAGTTTTCTGTAAAAAGTAACAAAAAAGAAATTAATATTCTGTGTGTTGCGGGCCTGCATCCATGATAACACCTAAAGCCTTGAAAACTTTAATTCTTACTGATAATGGAAATTGGAAAAATGTCCAAAGCTGTGCTAAAATTTACTCATCGCCATTCCTTATGTCGACATACGGAAAAACTTATTTGCAGGGATTATGTCAGAAACTAGGAACCTGGTTCGGCTCTAGGAATCCGAGTTTTATACATTTTATGAGTTTATGTGGGCGAGGGACCTGGAAACCAAATTGACAAGGGGCCAGCCTTGGCCCTAGACGACCTTGCGTATTTCAAGTAGTGAGCCTGGAAACAGTTCCACGGTACATACTTATGTTTTACTTTGTGATAGCGAGTAGCACTTAATTGTTCCTATGAGTGAAAATTTTTGTTCGCTATTGCTTACTCATTTTACATTTCAATTGTTAATTTTATTAATCTGTTTTGTAATTTACATTTATTGGAACTTTTAGTAGTTGTGTAGTATTATTAACTATAGTGATATACAATGGAAACTGATTTCTACGATCCTGAAGTTTGCCAAGTTAAATTATTTGTTTAAAATGCTGCAAAAAGAAAAAAAAAGTTTTTGTAAAGTTTTAATACCTTGAATATTGGTGAAAATAATCCTTCTCACATACTCCTCAGAGTTATAACATGAATTGGGGAGAATATTTATTATTTTCCTAACTTTTCAGTAGTCGAAGTTTTTAGAGTCTTTCGATTTGATTTGATTACACCCATTGCGGTCTTTAGCTATTTACAGTGGAAAAGCTTTTACCTCTAATAATCCACAACGTTATTCCGAATTTTATTCTCATGACAACAGGCATTTCGGTTCCTTTTTCAGACTGGATCGGGGCCTCTGACCTCCCATCAGTCTCTGCAGGCGCGCCTCCTCTGGTCCTGACCACTGTCCCCCGGAACCCATTTCCTACACACATGCGCGTTCATATACGTGCGCCTTTACACACATACACTGCTTCCTTTGTGCATACATGCAGGTCTACGCACACACACAGGCCTAGCCCACACACATATACGCCTGCCCACATACACACGTAACCGCCCAGGAGGAGGGCAGGCTTGAAGGGACAGAAGCCATTTCTAGACAGGGGTGCCCATCCCCCTCAAGTTCAATGGCACAAATTCCCGCCCCCCCCCCAAAAAAAAAATTCTCAACCCTGTTTCCCTTTTTTATGTTTTAGCTATCTTTTTTTATTTTATTTTTTGAAAATGATTTTTATTTATTTATTTTTAAAATATTTTTTATTTATTTATTATTTTTAATCTTTTTTATTTACTTATTTATACACGCATTAATTATTATTATTATTATTATTATTATTATTATTATTTTATTAGAAAAGTTCTGTGCTACGTCAATGACATACACACACACACGCACACACAAACAAACTAAATAAAAAAATGAAATAAAATTTAAACACAATAAAATAAAATAATTTAAATTAAAAATAAATCAATAAGTAAATTTAAATAAATAAATAAATAACATTAAAAATCCCCCCCCCCCCAAAAAAATTTAGTTGGCGCAACTTGCGCCATAATTCCCCCCTGTCGGCACCCCTGTTTCTAGAAACAATAACTCCAATGAGTAGGGTCCTGCCGAAACTCGTGATTACAAAAAACATAATTTGAATTCAAAATTTCAGACTTCAAATTATGTTTTTTTTTTTTCTTTTGGATTTAGGGTAAGTTTGGAATTTTCTATGGTTGCAACTGCTACTACCGTGGTCTCGACGTGGTTTGCGAGATCACGTGGTATGGTTCGTCCAATCCGATCGTGTATTAAATTTTACAGGCTCTGTGATTGGAGCATCTATGAGAGCGTCGTCTGCTGCTGAACTAAAACTACTGCGATGTAACCACAAGCGTTCGAAAACACAGCTGTTCCCCCGGACAACCAGAAAAATTCCAGTGATGTCATCACCGCAACCTGATCAACCGCGCGGTGTGACCGGAGAGGTGTTTTCGAACTTAGCCTTATGTTTTTGACCGCTTAAATACGTTGTTTTAACATTATTATAACTCTTTGCACATGAAATAGCACCCTTTAGTCATCATTCCATTCATAAAACTCAATGCAATGATGCCCAACCTAGAGCCCACAGGCCCCATCCGACCTGCAAATCTGATCCATGGAGCATTATATTTTGCTTTGTGTTTACAGATTAAAAAGAACGATTTATGGCAATGTTACAAGCTTACAGCCAAGTGCCGTGAAACTTAACGTAAGTCGACCTTCGATAAGCCAAAAACTTCAGTTAGTCGAAATGAATATTTATTCCCGTTTAACTGAATGGCTAATGTATGTTACTTATTTTTGATAAGCCGAATTTCGTCGCATCGAAATATTCAATAAGTCGAATTTGATTTCAGGATTGTTGTCGAATTTCCCTAACAATGTAACTCTAGAAGTTCTAGCCGTTGCAATCTAACTCTAAATGTTTGTTTCCCAAAATGCTCTGTTTAATTTTATTTTACAGTAATTTTAAGCCATTTGTGCGAAACAGTATTAGTTTCAAATGTTAATTTTAGAGTTGACGTTACTTTCACTGTAATGGAAGATTAATCAAGTTTTTTATTGCACAGAGGAGACTCCTAAAACTGAAAACTGAAGCACATCCATTCTACTCTGAAGATGGAGTGGTAACCCTAGCACATGTTTACTCATTAGTTTATTTTATGCCACAGATTGAAAATTAAAATGTAGTTTTGTAAGAGCAATTTTTAAACACACCAGCATTTACAGCTGCCAGTCCTAAACCTGGATAAAGTGTGATGGAAAATTGTAACATTTTATCGCATTTTTTTGCAGTTCCTTTCAGTACCGAATGGCATATAACAGGGAGATTTGGTTTTAATTAATACCAACCTTTCTGCTTATGCTTTTCAGTTTGCATATGCCCTAAAGAATTCTACAGAAAGAAGTGGATGAATTTTAAGAAAGAAGTTTTGTATTGCAGCATCTGAAGAATTGATGGCACTGAAGATTTAAAATAATAAAACAAAGTTATGTTACTCCCCTTTATATCAAACAATAACCAGATCTTTCACCATATAATTTTATTTTTGAAAGGGTTATTTGAAAACCCAGCACGAAAGACTTCAGGTTCTATATTTCAAAAATTAGGATTCCGGATATCTCAATAGAGTCAAAATTGCATCAAACGTACACTTACGATATTACCTCCTGCACATTTGAATCCATTGGGAAACTTGGAATGCTATTTTTTTCAAATATAAACATTGAACTGGGCACTACTGAAGCAGTGGCCACTACCAATATGTTTACCTTAATTGGATACATGTCAAATGCGTTCAGCTGTGCAATGTGACTAATGCAAGGCAGATAAATTAAAAAGTTTAGTGTATAATTTGTAGAACTGAAATAGTACTAATTCATAACCACATATTCTCCATTTGAAAAAAAAAAAAAAAAAAAAAAAGAAGAACCAAGTTAACATTTTTATCATTATTTTTATGTTTCCATTAGTGTGACTAATGAAAATATTAGTTTCACTTTCAAGAAAAAAATAAGAATAAAAAGTCAATTTTTGCTAGTTTGTAATTACAAATTCCTAAATTTTTCCAGATAACTTCGCACACATTTATTCTGGCCTAAACATTTAGAAATATTTATCAACTCTCAACTGAAAAATTGTACTTGTCTCTAAACTAGAAAGTGCGTTTTCACCTTTGAGTTGTTATTAACGTCCAAAATGTATTTTATTCTCATCTATGAAACGTAAACATGAAGGAAAATGTAAAGGAAATCATTATTTCCCACCAATGAAATTTCAAAATTATTCTATTAATCAGATTTACTTTTCAAAACTTTGATTTTGAAGGGGGTTTTTTCCGTGCACAAAATCAATGTTTCGATCAGATATTGCTTAAAAATAAGTAAGAATGGTACAAACTGCTAAATATATTTTGCAATATGCTTAGAAAATATGATTCAGTCCTGAAAATTCTTTCCTTTAATAACAAAAATTTCAAAAATAGTGTAAGTCAGCATGAAAATTAAAAAAGTAACGACGCTACCACAGAATGACAGAACGTAAACAAACAAAAAGTTACGGTTTAATAATACCGTTTAAAAATAAACCAGTATGCCTGAGCCAGTGTAAACGGGGTATTATGGGGGGACGGCGTCCTCTAGTGGAAGTGAAATTTTGTCCCCAAACTGCTATCATGGAGATTCTTCTCCTCCCTGTATGAGAGCTACCTGGCTTGCGTTCTACGAGCCGGTAGCGACCAGTGGAATGATCACGTGACAGTTAATGACGTCAGTCAATGCTAAAGCATGCGAGACGACGTCATTATTTTTCATGTGAGCAACCGCCCGGTGAGCTACCGGTCGCTTATCGAACACAACCTTGTGCCCCAAAATATTTAATCAAACTTTTTTGTATCTCATAAATAATTATTTGTATTTTTTTTGTTGTAAAATTTCGTATTAATTATGAGCATTTCGAACTCTCTATTACTTGTGTAATTATCGTTTTGATTGTTCGTGGGACTTGAACTGCAATTGTAGTTGTATTGCAAATGGCGTCCAGACAAGAGGTTGTTTTTTATTTTATGGATTTTAATTTTATTGTATAAATTTCATGTGAGAATATTTTTGATTTCTGACTTTAATAATATTTTCGAAAACGTTTCAGAAGTATTTTTGGTGGTTTCGTTAAACATGTTTGTAAATTTTTCGCTTCGAGTATCTAAATTTCCTTTAATGTAACCTACAAAAAGTTCAAATGTCTTTTCATTGTTTTCCTCTTGCTTTTAGCGATTGCGTATACTTTTTGGCCTGTATTTTGTTTCGCATTATGTTTTGATGCATAAATGATTTTTCTTGATGATTTTGCTTAAAAAGGATTAAAATGTTTTTGTTTACATAACGTATGATCGACATTTTCTGAAGGTTTGTTACTAAAAAAATGTTTCTTGTTTAGGTTATTGACAATTTAACTTGAACTTTTTTTTTTTGTTTAATGACGTTTTACTTTTACTTTTAGTAAATTAAAGATGGATAGCGAAATTAAAAAAGATTTTGAAGAAGATGAAGAACTATCGGCTCTGCGTCTTGCTGCTTTGGCTACCTTAAAGCAACGTTCTACGCAAAATGATAAAGTAAGTTATAAACATTGCCTAAATACGTGTCTAGCATAAGTGTTTTTAGAAAGACTTAATTAGTCAAATAATCGGCTGTGTTTATTGTTTATGTTTTCATATTGTTGGTTGAAACATGAAAAGAAATTTCAATGTGTAATATATGTAACGGGTAGCGTTTTAGTGGTGTAGAATTTGCTGTACCTTGTCTGATTAGTACATTCACTGCCCCAGTAGGAAGCAAAGATGATCTTTGGTGCAAAACATAAACAAACTAAACAAGTTCCAAGTATAGTAATATCACTTTGGAAGTGACAGAATTTAGGAAAAATTCAAAATTAACAAGATCAGACATGAGATTTTTCGTCAGATCCTTGATTTTCTATGTTTTTTTTTGTTTGTCATTTTCTTCTTTATATCCCCCTGGTTTTATTTATCTCCAGGGTTGTCTCTTTTTGTCCACCTCGGAAAAACCCGTCCGGGGCAAAATGTCATTTTGTCCATTTTGGCCACTTCATCAGTAAACTGAAAGTTTTGAGTTAAAAATTTGAAGTTTGAAAATAATAAATAATTATATAAATTTTTCCTATATGTAAGTAATATTTTAATATTAAAATAGCGTACATAAATATGTATATATACAATTAATAGTAAAATATTTTAAAGTGAAAATAAAAAAAGTAAGATCAGTTGAAGTTTATGTAAGTGTGTCAAGAAATCAAATGAGCGTTAGAATAAATTATAATGCATAATAGCGTTAATAAAACAAGTGCATCAGCTGTAAATTTTAAAATGTTTATGTGTGATATGTTTTTTTTTTTGACATTGCGAAAAATTTTTTGGACATTGGAATCATTGAAACTATCCCACATTCTCAGAAAGAAATGTTATGAACATCTTTATGTAGAAAAGCCAAATAAAAAAATAGTTTTTGCTGATTTTTTTAAAAGATTTATGGGGTGGATACCCCCTCCCCCAAATAATCTCCTCAAGTCTCCCTTTTTGTTATCAGTGTTCATAATTTTGAACATTGAGCCGTTCTTGCCCACCAAAACAATGTTAGCGGTTGATATAATGCTCCTTTCTCTTCCAAAGGAAAATAATAAATCGAAAACTAAGGAAGATTTAAAAAAGTGGGGGGGGGGGGGGCTTTTCTACAAAAATGGTATGTGTAGGGGAAAAACGGAGATCATATTCAGATTTGTGGGGTCAATTTGCAGAAGAATCAGCCGGAATAGCCTCAGGAGCATTTGAGAGTTTTTTTGCTGCAGAGTGTTGGGGGGAGGGAGAGCGGGCTCTTTTTTGTTTTCCAAGTTCCCTAAGTTTTCTTTTTTGCTACACATGCACAAGATTTTGAGCTTTGCACATCTCTAGTCATTCAGAATAATCTTTACTGTTTATTTTAATGCTCTTTTCCCCCTCCAAATTGAAAAAAATGACTCTGAATCAGAGGAGGGGGGAGTTTCTAAAAAGGTGGGCGTGATTGGGGGAAGGTGGTCGTATTTGGAAACAAGGCGTCATTTTTAAAGAATCTGCCAGAAGAATGTTTTTGAATGAAGACCTGCATTCAACTCGTCTGCAACGTGCGACATTCACAAGATAGTTTTGTTTTTTATTTTTTTTTGAATCGCGAAAATGTTTTTGGTAATGGGAGTCATAGGAACAAGTCTTATACTCTCATTTTGCACCAAATTTTTTTAAAAAGCAGAATGAAAAGATAGTTTTTTGTGATTTTTCTAATTTTTTTTTTTTTTGGGGGGGGGGGGGGGGTATACCTCCCAATTCCTCCCTTTTGCTCTCTGTGTCCATGATCTTGAACTTTGAACTTCTCTTGCTTGCCAAAACTATGTTAGCGGTCAATATAAAACTCCTTTAACCTCAAAAAAAAAAAAAAAGTAATAATTGCTCTGAAACTAAGGAAAATTTAAAAAAGTTGGGGGACCTTAAAAGAAAAATTGGTACGTATAGGGGTGGAACGGATGTCATATTCAGATCCAGGGAGTCATTTTACATAAGAATCGGCCGGCAAAATGTCAGAAGCAGTTTGAAAGGGTTTTTTTTTGCCACACAGTATTATTTTTCTAATTCTGGATGAACAAAATGGTATCCTAAGAACACACTGTAGAAAAACCTAATGCTGTTATTTTTTAGTTATTCTGGAAAAAGGAAATGCATGAGTGCTTTGAAATATATTTTCATGAAAACATGCATTTGTACAGAATTGGGGAAAACTCGTTAAATCGCCACCCTCGACTTCCTCCAACTTTTGGCCTGTCACTAAGGTTGGCGGTTTAACGAGTTTCGACTGTACTCGAAGTTAGTATGCAAATTTGAGTTATAATAGTATAGAATATGACATAATTTTTTATGATTCTAAAAAAGGCATGATTCATTATCAATTTAAGGCGTATATTAAAAAAAATGAAAAATAGCAAAACATGCCAGCATTTGCATCTAGCCAAATTAATATACATTGCAACACTAGTGTATTTTTTAACTTGAAGCAACATTGTCATTAATATAAGCCACAAAACTCAACCACATTAATTGCTTACAATAACAGGGATCATTATTATCCTGATATTCCTGAAAAATTATCAAGTGTTCTGAAAGATTTTAAAATATTGTTATTTGTTCTGAAATTTTTCCATCCCATATATTTCAGTGTCAAAATTTTTTGTTTTTTCTTGTTATATTCATTCGCATATTTCTTGCGGTGTACAGAGACTGAAATGGTGCTTTAGAGTTAGTATTAATACTATTTTAATTTGAAAACATTAACTTGCAGAAAAAAATCAAGCTCTTCTAAAGTATGCTCATATAGTTATAGTAAATGATTCAGCAACAAGACACTAGAGATTAAGTTTGTCTTAGCTACTTTCACAAAAAAAAAAAAAAAAAAAAAGTTTTTCAACTTTGCTTCAAGTTTTTTTTCACTTTATATTTTGACAAAATATATACAGCGCAAAAATAAAACCAATTCGGTGTTCATATTTCTTACTGATCTGAAACTTGTTTTAAAGATACAAGCTCACCTCTTCAGCGCAAGAAAATAAAGGATCATTTGCAAGAAAAAGTAATAAATTTCTTGCATATGAACTTTCAGGTCACATGCCTGTAATTTGTATTGCAAGTTACAGGCTTCAAATTCAAAGTCTTTTATTTTCAGGCTTGGTGGCATCTGGTGCCAAAAAATGGTTCCTTAAAAATAGTGCCAGCTTAAGGAATGGGGACATTTCTCACTAGTTTATTGCTGCAAGTATAGAAAAGCAGAACAAAGCTCTTTATATGTTTTTAATTTTCAATGTAAGATTTCTTATCAAAGTTAAAATGCTTCTTTCTTAGCTTTAAATTGAGAAATTCATTTTTATTTCTAGGCACCGTTTACTCAAAATAATTTTCATGAACCACGCCATGTTGTGAATTCATGTGATAACTCTACAACCAATCATATACCTTTTATTCAGTCTGATCGATCAAATCATTCCCAAGGCACTGGTCATGGTTGGAGAAAAAATGGCAAGAATATTCAGCCTGTGAGACGAAGACCTGGTGTTTTTCCTGTAAGTGACTCTTAATTTAGTACCAGTATTTATTTTTTGAATATTACAGTAACTGCATATAAAGGTACATTAAAAGAGGTAGTGTTTAAAATATTTTTTTATATACGAAAAAGATTTATTTTCTATAGTCAAAATGTATACGATATCCTTAAAGGGTCATTCTCATAAAAGCAGTCATCTTGAGCTTTTTAAGTTCAGAAAAGTTAAAGTGGGTAGAAGCAGATAAAACCTGTTTTAGATATAGATATATTGGTCCTGTTAAACAAAAATATTTTTTAAATAGCATTTTACATACCCTCAGCATTATAAATTAACTTAGGCATCATTCCCTCACTAGTAAGGGAATGACAAATTCATTAAAATTAAATTCTAGTTGTTATACCTAACTGATATTTGAATTTATTTGCTTAACCCTAGAAAAGTCACGCTTTGGTCGATTCCCCGCCCGTTGTCAGATATTTCGCTCTACCCCACCACCCCTTATTCTAATAATTGGGCCCATCTGTGTAGTTGAATGTCAGACTCTCCCCAGCCCACACACTTAGTTCTGAGAATTTTCTTCGGTATTCCAAGGTTGCATAGCTTTTGGAAATGTATGTTGGTCATTTAGACCAATAGCGCGCCATCCTAGTCAGGTGTCATTTTCTCCCCAGCACTTCCTTTCTTTTGCTTTTGTCTCACGGATCGCTACAGCGGGGAAAAGACCAAAGCGCGAGCACTAGCGTAACAAAAGGAAACGCGACTTCTCTAGTATTAAAAATATTCTCAAACTGGGAAGGAACTTATGATTATTCAGTTTTCATGCATTGTTTTATTTTATTTTTCTATAAAAAGAGATGTGACGGAATGACAGATGCAAAAACCCTTCTCTAATTTTATGCTTTCATATAGCTTCCAATTAATAATTTCCGACAAATTTAAGACGCAAATATGTTGCAATATTTTTCTGGGATTCCAGCTCTAACCTGTATTTACCGTACCACACTTTTTGTGGAAAAAAAATTTATTTCCTTGAGATTCTGGGAAGAAAATTCACTGTTATGAGGGAATGACATCAACCGCTTTGGACAGAATTAAAAATAATTACGAGAGTTAATTATGTAGTTAAATTTTTTTTTAAACTTTAATGCTCCAATACTTTGAAATAAAAACCACAAAAATGTTAACTCAGTTTGCTTGCTTAGAAATAATTTTTGCCTATTTTTTACTAACAGTGAGGACAAGTGAGGAAGTGACATTTGGGTACTTCAGACTTGCATTAAAGACATTTAAAATCAACTATAGCAATTTTACTTTTTATGATCTTGTTAAACTCTAACTTGAAAAGTATTTGAACCTTTAAAAATATGTATGAGTCATAAAATATTTGTAAATTATTGCAGAAAAAAAATTGTAAATACTGTCAAAAATTCATGCATTAAATTTCCACATATCAAAATTTTCTATATACTGATCCCAGCAAATTTTTATGTTTATTACATAGAAAAATTGTTTCTATATATCGAAAAAATCTCTATTTATCGAATTTTTTTTGAGACGTTCATAAGTTTTTTTCGCTTTAGACTGTTTGTCTCATGGAAAATGTAGGTAAGGGGAGAATATTATGTTTATTAAAAGTTGCTACGAAATTCATAAGGAATCTGTGGTTGAGGGGTGTGTAGATAGGTTGTTGTTTCGTTCTGGAGCTCTTAAATTCCCTCAAGTTTATTTCAAGTCTTAATTCTAACCAGTAACATTGTAAAATCAGTTTCAAGTTCTCCCTTTTGTCTATTGATTATAATTCCTGGCCTTTTTAGCTGCAGTAAAAATCATTCAAGTTAAGTAGATTGATTTTTTACTTTTCTTTCGATTACATTGTCGAAATGAAAATCCCGTAATGTTGCGGATCAAGTTTGAATTGAAGAAGAATGAAGATGTATGAAGACGCAAAAATGTAATTTCTGTTATTTTTTTAATTATTAACTTTTATTTAATCCGATGCTCGTATCTATTAGAAATTGAGTTTCATACACGTAAATTAGCTTTAAAGTTAATGTTTTAGGGTACTTTTAGGATAAAATAGGATCGTTTCTCTATATCAAATTTTTTTCCTGACAATTTGCTACTTCGATATAAGGAGGTCCGACTGTATTTGTAAATTATTATGAAAATGATTGTTTCTGTGAGAATAACCCTAAAATGATGTAACTTTTTTGTTAGTTTTATATCATAGTTCATATGCTTTTTAAAAGCTTTGAAAGCTACTTGAGATTAAAAGCTTCATTTTCAAGTTTTTGAAAACATTGAAAGTGTTAAGATGTATCTCAAGTCTTTGAATTTCATGATTAGTTAAAAAACCAGATTAAAACTGCGTCTGGCAATGAGCCTTTCGGGCCCTTTTATTTTGAATGCTGGAACTCGTCACTCAATTTATTTAAAAATCTATCAAACCCGATCTTGTGAGTCTTTTAATTTTCAGCAATGAGGTGTCGCCTTTCGGCAGTTTGTGTAAAATGAAATAAATACATTTAACAATTGAAATACATTATAAATGTGGATGAGGTGTTGCCTTATATATTACTACAGATGATCATTACATGGGAACATTCAAAAAGGAACTGGTTCAGTGCGACGCAAAAGTTTAGACAATAAGCAAATTCACACAGATTTCAAAATCTATTTATTCAGTTTTCCTAAGACTACTTTAGTGTAAGGTTCTATGCATACTATAAAATATTTATAGCAATGAAAAGTTGACTTGTGCATTTTACAAGTTTTTACATTGTAACAAAAAATTAATATTGTCTCAAGAGTTTAGACACAAACAAAATAAAAATTAAATAAAACAGTTTTAAAACCTGCTAGTGCATCCATTCTTCTTTATTAGTTCATAAATACGAGTTTCCATCGAAGAAACTAAATCTTGCTTGGTTTGGGGCTCAATTTCGTACCATACTTCCTCAATAGATCTCTTAAGGGGGTCCGGGACACATTTTGAAAATTTTTTTATTATGTACTTTAGAGTTTTGAAATTTTTTGAACTGATTCATCATTTATTTAATAAGCAAAATCATAACATAAATATGAAAAAAAAATATTTTTTTATTTAAATTTAAGTAGTTTTTTTCAAAAAAATGGGGTTGCTTTAAATTGCTATAACTCAAAATATTGTTGGTCAATTTTCAATTTTTTTTCAAAAAAGTATCCACAAATATCTAAGCTTTAATTTTTATTCGGCGATTTTAAAAATATTGATTCAATAAAAAATAAAAAATATTTGAAGAAAAATTTCGAAAAATTCGAAGATACTTTTTTTTAAAAAAATCATAATTTTTGAAGTAAACGTTTTTTTCAAAGTCGCCGAATAAAAATTAAAGTAAATTGCTTGAAAAAGATATGCTCCAAGTTTCATTACTTTATCTCTATCGGTTCCTGACTTATAAGAGTTTGAATGCAAGAAATCGGGAAAAATTGCATCATGGAGAAAAACGCGTTTAAAGTTTTAAAGTTATGTACACATTCGTTAGATGCATGCAACAAAAATTACTATAACTTTCGTTCTATTTAAGGTAGAAACAAGATTCAAACGTCCTCTTAAGCAGAAAAAAACGGAGCAATTTTTCAAATTATAAAAAAAAATTGCAAAATTTGAGGATTTTTGTGTCCCGGACCCCCTTAAGTTCCGATACTGTGGTGTATTGTCTACCATTGCTGTAAACTTTGCGACACATGGTGCACCAAAGATTCTTTATAGGGTTGAGGTCTGAGCTACACGCTGGCCAATTTGAGAACTTTTATATTATTTGAATTTAACCAAGAGTTTGTGTTTTCTACAGTGTGAATCGAAGCATTGTCTTGCTGAAATTCCCACTGAGGGTCCCCTATAAGCTCAGCAAATGGTAGGAGATTATCCTCTAGTATCTTAGTGTAATGCTGTGATGTTTGGCAACCACTGGTAAAGGTCAAAGACACTTGTCCATTGTAGCAAAACGCTGCTCAAACCATCACAGAGCCACCACTTTGTCAGCGACTAAAAAAACATCTGGGTTCCTTCCGTAAGTCATGCCAGCACGATGTCCAGCCATCTGGACCATCCAGATTCCACTTTTTTTCGTTGCTAAATATTACTGATATCCATTTAGATCCATATGACATATGATTTCGAGCCCACAACATTCGTTGTGATTTATAATGTGGCTTTAGAGCTAGTTTCTTTTTCATTTTGCAGTGAACCATTGTCCCTGTTTCCAAAATTCGTCTACTAATCGCATCCTTTGATACCGAAAGCCCCGAGGAGCTTTGAGCTTCACGAACAGTCATTCGTTGGGTACTTGCTAGTCTTCGGATCTGACGATCATCCCGTTTATTCGTCACACGCGGCCTCCCAGATCTGCGTTTTGCTTTATAATTGCAGTGACTTGCTAAAACTCGATAAATAGATTTCTTTAATCTATTAATAATAGCCGAAATTTCAGGAATAAGCTTACTTTCAGCTTTCAACTGCCAAATCTTAGTTACCTCATCCGCTTTAATCTGTTCAGCTCGTGGCATCTCGACTACCAAGTGTTATCGTTGGCAGACCTTAAGTACAAGAGGTCTGTGATGTCATCTCTTTTAAATTTGCATATACGAAAAAAAATTCACAGAAACTCGTAATAGTGTCTAAACTTTTTCATAAAGGAAATTTATATTTTTATCCAAAACAGTATTGTTAAAGCATATCAAACAATTGTATTTTGGTTATAGTATTTCAAAAGAGTTTTTGAATTTGTTTGCAGACTTTTGTATTTCTACTATCGCAATTCTAAATTCTACCGCTGAAGAACGTCATTGTCTAAACTTTTGCATCGCAGTGTACCTCAATAGCGGTCAAGTGAGGATAATAAGCAATTCGGATTGCTCAGAAAAAAAAAAGGGCAGGTACAGGGTTTGTATGCTCTGGGAAAGCCTGGAATTGTCAGGGAAAATGACCGTCGACCAGCTCCTCACGATGCTGCTGCTTTAGCGAAAGCCATCTCCAGGCTGCGTCAATATCCTACACTTGGTATACGCCCAAAATGTCGCGGCCAAAATGTCGCGGTCCAAAATGTCGCGGCCAAAATGTCGCCGGTCCAAAATGTCGCCGTCCCAAAATGTCGCCGGTCCAAAATGTCGCCGTCCCAAAATGTCGCCAGTCCACAATGTCGCCGGCCCAAAATGTCGCCAGTCCAAAATGTCGGCGGTCCAAAATGTCGGCGGTCCAAAATGTCGCCGGTCCAAAATGTCGCCGGCCCAAAATGTCGCCGGTCCAAAATGTCGCCGGCCCAAAATGTCGCCGGTCCAAAATGTCGCCGGCCCAAAATTCGCTAGTTCAATTGGTCCGAAAAATTTAAATGTACGTCGATGCTTTTCAGCATAAAAGTTGCGAACGAATATTAATTGCCTTTCAAAGTAAGTTCCTTCAAAAATTCCAAACGTTTTCTCCTGTCTTAATTCGTAAACATCAGATTAATTCCAGAAAATTAATAGTTTTCAGAAAAACATACGTTTTTCTGTATACTATTACGAACGTAAATATGCGAAAGGCTGCTGCAACGGATTTCTCTTTCTCGTTTAATCTGATTAATAATAATACTCAAGATGTAACGCAAAGGATCAAGATGTAACGCAAGGATTCAGACAAAAAAATTGGTATGGAAGTAAAACTAAATTGTTCTAAAGGCGAATGAAAGAATAGTGAGGCGCGTTGTGAATATGGCAAGAGAATAGGCGGTTTGTATTTTTTGGAGTAATGAAGTAAAAACAAATAACTCCTTCCCTCTAGCATATTATTATCTTAGCGACAAGTCAGTAATTTAGGGGATCAGGCGGAATGGCCCCCGACTTTGGATTTTTTTTATATATATACAAGTGGAAGTGCTTTTTATAGCAATAATATGAAATTTGCATTGGGTATATGCCCGTTATCCTCCCTCTCCCCTTTCACTGGAAAAATTCGAAATCACGGGCCAGGGTGGAAATAAAGTAGAAAGGTATCTTAATGAAATTTAATTCTCTCATAGATTTTTTAACATCACCCTAAGAACCGTAAAAAAAAAAGAAAAAAAAGAACTAACTGTACGTTTTCAGTGAGATATACGTTGGTTAAAGTAAGATCAAAACTGTTCTGAGACTTTTTCTGGAAATGAAACTGAAGAAGTTTAACAAGACTGCTCGAGACCTTCCTCTGAGAGGACATTTGTGTGTCCTTTGCGACCGGGATTTTGGGACAGCAAAACAAATGTTTAACAGAGATGACAGATTATTGCCGTGGAAACTCTGTCTTATGAGTAAAATTCTGAAATTACGTCGAAATGTTCACCGTCAAATCTTTTGAAATCAATGAAACCCGTAACTGCTAAAACAGGTGTCTTTCACTCAGATTTTTGAAAAACGACTCTACGCGATGACAAATATTTTCAATTCTCAACATTCATGAAATTTATATATTCGATAGAACATCAAGGGGGACAATTTCAGAACAGCTATTTTATTAGAGGTTTTCAAGAGGATACTTTCATGCTTGCGAAGTAGCGCTTGTCAGCTGAATCACATTTTCCAATTTTAAGTAGAAAAGAAAAAATTTCATAATGTAGGGTGAAATAACTGATATCAACGAGATTATTCAGATCAATTTTGACCTA
The DNA here is from genome assembly GCF_026930045.1 of Uloborus diversus. Lineage (NCBI taxonomy): Eukaryota > Metazoa > Arthropoda > Arachnida > Araneae > Uloboridae > Uloborus > Uloborus diversus. The sequence continues at coordinate 50,592,482 of NC_072732.1, forward strand.
GACTTATTTTTAAAATGAGTTTCAAAAAGTAATAGTTCTAACTCAATATAGCTTGGTAATTCAGAAAGAAAAGAATACTGATAATAATAATAATAAACAAATAAGTTTTTCCCTCTCAGAAAAAATTGCTGTTTTAATTATTGAATTTTTGCTTTGCAAATTGTATAAGAATGCAAACTCAGTTTTTATTTAACACCCACGCTAGTTAAAGTGCTACAAAAATGAGAGGAATACACGGCTAATTTAGATTTTATTGATATCTTGCTCAACCTCTCATATTTAAATTCAGTATATTTTTCATTGTTTATTTAATTACACTGACTCACGTAAACGATTACGAAACTCAACTTAGAACGAAAATAAGGCTTGTTTTCGTTTAATTTCACTTGCATACTACATTTTTGTATGAATCCTCGCATTACTTCTTGAGATATAGCAGTCACATAAAACGATAAAAAATATTCGGTGATCCATCCTTTTGGGATGACTGAAGCCAAAAATAAATGAGCAACTCGCCCTTTAAGATATACCTGTAGACCAAATTTTGTCTTAACCCTTGTACAGTAGACATTCGTTTTACGCGGGTGTTATGTTCCACGGAATTGCTGCGTAAATCGAAACCGCGTAAATTGAGACCTAATATCAAAAATAGGGAATGGGTTCAAAATAGGGATTAGGTTCCGTAGATAAAAAAATACTTCATTCTAGTGATGACTAATTGTATGAAAAGTTTAATGTGTACTTATATCGATTTTTATGCATAATATGCATAAAGAAAACAAACTAATTTCGTGTTCTGTTTATGAAGAAGAGCTGGCTATGATAGTCTTTTGGTAGTCATTAAGAATTTTTCCTCTAATTCTTTGCTGAGCATTAACGCATCCATGACCACTTGCGTCATTTCCTTGATAAAATCTTCCTTTACTAACAAATCAGAAAAAAAGATTATTTCTATTGTCTACGAATGGTTCAAAATTTTCAATGTGAGCGTTTTTGGTTGTGTGTCACCGGAGTCGGTATCCTCGTTGGTTTTGATCTCCTTTGTCACTCCTAAAAACTCTTCTTCCAGTGAGTTCTGAACTGTGTGAGTTTAATCACTTTACTTCTAATGGAAAAAGCTCTGGAACCAATCGCATAAAATGTCTCCAAGGACCCAAGTTCGATTATTAGCAGGGGCGGCATTTAAGCATTTCGTTTGGGGGGTCGAGTTTCTTGAAAAAGAATTTCCTCAGTACGGTATAAAATAAATATTGGTTAACAGGAAGGAACAATAAAATGGTTTTAATGCTAAGAATATTTCGGTTTGCTAAGAATAATTAAAATGTTTGCGACCAAAGCTTTAAATTTATTTTTTAACAAGTTACCTCACAAAATATAATAGTACTAGTTTTTATTTTTCAGTAAAGTTTTAGTCTGCTATTTTTGGGGTCGGGAAGAACGGAAAATTTTGTAACTATATTTAATCAATATCCATTTGTTTTGCTTTATTTCCAGTATAGCTAAAGATGAAGGTCTTGCTCGCCACATTGCGCTTCGAAAGTAATTTTCTAACCTCCTGAGACACAAAAGTCATCTTTAAAATAGCTAATCAGATTGAAACAGACAAAAAACAATAAAAGCAAGAAACTTATGTTAAAAAACACACTTCCTTCATTTTTCTCTCTTTAAAATAGCCAATAAAGCTTTTTATATTGGGCTAGTATTTATTTTGCGTCATTAATAAGTACAGTCGTACTTCACAAAACAATTTCTCTTCCCTGATTCTATAAATGTTTCCTATAAGTGCAGTGGCGCAGCGAGGGGGGGAGATGAAAACACTTCCCAGCGCGATTGGTTTTAATATAAACGCAAATTCTAATGCAGTAGTTTATGCATATGAAAGTGTTTTGATCAAAAAAATCCCCTTCAAAAGGTAATTTTCACCAAAAAATTCCCCCCAGAAGGTATTTTTGATCAAAAACCCCCCTTCCAGAAAGAATTTCTGGCTGCGCTAGTGTATTAGTGTAATATTTTCTTTTTTGATTTCTATAACCAACCTACATAATATTGAACTTAATACCAGAAAGAAATGTATCTCATCAAATCCTGCCTCAATTTCTGGAGAAACTGAATTGATTATTTTATTCAAAGTATTAATTTAATATTTTGATTACAACTTCACGTGGGTTTTGTCACCTCTTCTACATTGGCATACAGCAAAAACTGTTATAGAAAGTTCTTTCACAAAGTTCCACACTTGGTTCATGTATGCGTTAGTGCGAAAATTACTAAGAGTTTCAATTGTCAATCAATAATTGAGATTGAAATTTTTATGATAGAGTGTAGCATTATTCAAAAAACGCTCCACGGGAAATAAAATAAACAAAAATTCAAACAGTCATACATATTAAAATAACATTAGATTTTCTATCATTAGAGAAAGTCGCTTTCCAGTAATTCTTCCAGGAGCCTTTATAGGTTTAACTCTTGAATACCATTTGTATTACTCAGAGATTGTCAAGTAAAGAGCCTCAAGATATATTTGTTGATATAAAAGTATCTTTTGATGTGGGAAATTTTTCAAAAATAGCATATTTTTACAAAAAGTTTCTATGAAAGCATATAATATATCAAGTTGCTTAAATGTGTTTCTAGTACAGGGAATTAATGAACACTTACTAGCTAAACATTAAGTTATAATATGAACATTAAATTTATGTAAAATGCATGGAGCTTGCGTGTAAAAATTGCGTAGTCTCAACACTGTACGGGCATCTCATACAAGATGCACCATCATAACATAGATTACACAATTTTGAAATATTTAATCCATATGATAATCCAAGAGATTACTTCTTTAGTTAAGTCAAACCATTATTCTCCATCAGTTTTTTCTGTTCTGAAATTGCAGGCAAATGATTTTTTAGTTTATCTAAATTGAATTTACCCATTTTTCTTATTCTCAGTGAAAAATTTGGGGGTGCAACTGCCCCCTCTTGACCCCCCCCCCATTTGCCGCCCCTGATTATTAGCAACCAAAATGCAGTTTGTCACGAGTAATCTGCAATCTATAGGAGCTTGGGTTTTGAAAGAGAGGAAAATGTTACCTGTTTGCATTGCTGCATCAGCGTAAAACCGAAACTCATCTGCGTGAATAAAATAAAGGTGTCAAATCTTCAACCGCGTATAATCGAAACCGCGTAAAATAAACCTGCTGAAAACGAGGGTCTACTGTATTACTTTTTGAGATATATCAGTCACAGATAATAAAAAAGAAAGGAAAAAAAACATTCGATTGCTCCACCCTCTGGTGTTATTGGCCCCAAAATCTGTTCCCCTGCTGCTTCCTAACATTTTATTTGATTCCGTTCATCATTTTTTGAGCAATGACAGTCACGCCTATCGATGAAAACGTTCAGTTACTCCACTATCTTGAACGAATTGACGCAAAAAAACCACGCAGCCCTAAATCATATATGGGTACTTGCGGGTATCGTTCAAATTCTTGCTACAGGTTTTAACGTAGAATGGCCCCAAAAAATCGGTCGCATACAAACGCACACTATTCTTGAAGAAAAGTTTAAAATAATTTATCGAACGTCAGAACTGAACGCCGTCAGAATGTTTTACAGTTGGTAGATAGCGAGTCACAAGAAATAAGATAACGTAACGCTTGTATTCTATTTGTTTGCTGAAAAACAGCCGAGAGTTGCGAATCAAAACGGAATAATCTTTTTAGAATTCATCAAGAAACTCAGTTAGTCCAGTCCCATTTTCAACGAAGACATTCATTAAAGGCAGTAATCATTTATTCTGCAAATTTGGTGTTAAACAGCATTTTTGTACATTTGCATTTTTCTTACCAACTGAATGAGCGAATTTTGGCCCGGCGACATTTTGGACAGGCGACATTTTGGCCCGGCGACATTTTAGCCCGGCGACATTTTGGCCCGGCGACATTTCAGCCCGGCGACATTTTGGCCCGGCGACATTTTGGCCCGACGACATTTCGGCCCGGCGACATTTTGGGCCGGCGACATTTTGGATCGGCGACATTTTGGCCTGGCGACATTTTGGACAAGCGACATTTTGGACCGGCGACATTTTGGCCTGGCGACATTTTGGACAAGCGACATTTCGGCCCGGCGACATTTTGGCCGCGACATTTTGTCCCGCAACATTTCGGTGACGACATTTTGACCCCAAACCCCTACACTTACACTCATACACACACGTACAAACAAACACATACATACACCTGCACACATACACACACGTACAAACAAACACATACAGACACCTACACAAACATACAGACATCTACATATACACACCTACACGCACACAAACACATATGCCTACACACACATACACATTCCCCCCCTACCACAAACACTCATACACACAACTGCCCACACACTCATACCTGCACACAAACACACACGCCTACATACACACACACACACTTGTGATCGCAAAAAACATAATTTGAATTCCAGATGTCAAAATTCAATTTTTTTTTTGTTAATTTGAATTTTTTTTTTGTTGAAAATAATGTTTTCGAAATCAATACATCGATTTTGTCCAAAGCAGAAAAAGACTTTTCTTGGAATCAGCAATTTTTGACGGGTGATAGGGCAACCAATGTATGGCGATTCTGATACAGAAAGCGATAATCAAAACTCCCATGTAAACTTACTTTTTCTAATGCTTTACATGGCCTGGAAACTAAAAGCAGAGCTTATATAGTAGTTTGTAATTGACACAGTATTTTCTTCTCTCCATAAAGTCGAAAGCGAGCCCTTTTGAGTCGAGTATCTAGGAAATTGTCAAACATCTGTAACTCAGTACTTTAAAATTTCAAATTAACTAGTGTGTAATAAATTGCGGAATGCCGAATAAAAAGTGTGCATTTTCTGATTATAGATATGTTTTGCAGTTGCTTATTACTTTTTTTATAAGTTGAGTGCAATTTTTTTCTCTATTTTTTTCATGCCTCGATTTTACGAACAATCTCAATTTATCGCAAAAAATTTCTGTCCCGATGAATTCGTTAAATCTGGGTACTTATTGTGGTCATTATTTTTTAAATGAGCATTTAGTTTCTGGTAAGTGAATTATACAAAAGATGGGTGAATCTGGCATTTCCCGCTCTGTCGGTGATACTGTTAGTCTTTAATGCCCATGCGGTATGAAATTAAATCAGGATGTGTCATCATTTATTTGTTTAATGTTTTTTTGTTTTTTTTTTTTTAATGCTATTTTGGGGCAATAAATATTTTGTACATGTGCCTGCAGGTAAAATTCATTTAAATTGAAGTAAATTTGGTTATATTATTTTTATATCTTATGACTAAGTAAGACAGTTATGCCAAACAATAAAAATTAAAGGATGATACTAGAGTTGTGTTTTTTAAATTTTAATTTTCCTGATTATGTTTCAACCCCCATTTAGTACTTTTATTTGTGTCTTTAGTCACTTTTTTGTTTAAGCTTGAGGCTGGCAGCAATGAATTCATGAATAAAGTAAAATAAAATGTAACAAAATATTAACCCTTAACAGGGGAGGTGCGGTCTCACAGACCGCTCGAATGTTTACCCCACCACCCCTTAACTCATATTTGGTCAGATCGAATGGTTTCTGCCAATAGCTTATCGTTTTGTGACCTTGAACACCCTTCTAGCTTCTTTCTATTTTTTGGCACGTGCATCTGGTAGAAATTCCGCTACATTCTTCAGTAGCGGTCTGAGAGACCGCACCTCCCCGGCTGTGTAACTATTTTCGGCCCTACTACTCATGGCCCTCAAGTTAGGTCCGCGGAGATATATTCAAGAAAAGGAAAACATCATACTTATGTTTATCATGTAAATACCCTGTTAGCTTAGTATGCACACAAAAGCTTTGTAATAATTGTTTAAGGGAAGATGAGGACTGAATCACTGTAGGAAACATGATGCAAAACTGTCCAAATTCAGGTACTGTCAAAAAATTTTTGTAATGTGCAATGTCGAAATTTCTGGTACTGAAATATTCTTTACATATTAAATAGCCAAGGTACATTCATTAATAAATACTATATTCGTTTTTATTATGAGTTTTAAATAATTTATTTCAACTTACCTTTTTTTCGAAAAATCTTAATGCTCCGGAAAAATTTCCTCAAAGAGCGTAAATTTATTTTTAAACGCAAAAATGATTTTTTCCCTTAGCAGAAAATGGTTCAGTGAACATTTATGCCAAATTACACGAAATTAGTTCAATTACACGATTTTTAAAAAATTTAAAAGTAGCGCGGTCTGTGTGACCGCACCTCCCCTGTTATGTCCCATTTTTTCACCTCCCCTGTTACGGGTTAATGTGGCAAAATGGCTGTAACGCCATCTGAATTAAACTGAAGAACAAATTCTAAATATATTTTTCATGATATCTTTAAACTTTACCTCACTAGTATATAGGGGAAGGGGGTGCTTGGTAAGCAATTTTAATTTAGAATGCAAAGAATAAAAAATGCTTGTGGGGCGTTACATATAGTTGTGTACGTATGTGTGTGTGTATATATATAGATATAGATGAGTTGTATAATACAGTGGTTTAATTATGCTTCAAAATCAAATTAAAATATCGGAAATATGTTTCACGGTGTCTGGAATTTCAGAGATTTTACTCTGAAAAATCTGGAAATCTCAGGGTATTTCATTTAGTCTGGAGAGTGGCCACTGAATAGTACCATTATATTTGTGTAACAAGGTCATGAAAAATTTCATGCAGTTATGGAATTTTCTTATCCGAATTGAGTATGAACCCTGTAGAGGGTTCGGCATCCCTGGTTAAAAGCATAGTTTTTATTGTAAGAAATGGTAAGTCTGCTTATTTAAGATCATCTTGATTTTCGGTTCTCCAGATTGCCTTTGCTTCCAGATAGTCCGAATAAACCAGGTTGTACTGTATTTTCATTAAAAATATGGTGCTGTTCAGAGACATAACAAGTACTCCGTAACTACTCGGTTCAAAGCCAATTTGCCGAGTAGTCGGTATTCGGCGAAATTTTGATCAGATACTCGGCCAATACCGAGTAGTTGTAAAAAATTGAATTGTTCAAGAAATATTTTACTGTTAATAAAAAAGTGCAATCATATAATATACTGCACTCATTTACAATTCAAATTTACAAGTCAAATTTAAATTTTGAGAATAATGAATTTTGTTAAACTTTAATGGAGTAAATCTTTATTTTAATGTCCCCAAAGTTAATAAAACTTATTTATTAAAAATGGGGCAAAAAAGGTAAATATAGAAAATATGAAGTTTTTATATCATTGAATGGATTTTTGCTACAAACAAAAATTGTTTATAAAAAATATGAAAATATCTTTGCTTAAAAAATAAAAGCAAATAAAACAACATTAAAAGCACTAATGTGCAGGAACACTACCGACATTTGTTTTGACATAACAAGGAATGATTTTTTCAATGCTTTGGATATAAAGGTATCCGACAGAAGTCAGATTTTTTTGTCGGATATCTTTACATTCATTAGCTCAGATTTTATGAACTAAAAAGATGCTCCTTGTAATGCAGAAACAGGTGTCTGCAGTGTTCCTGTACATTTGTGCTTTAAAATGTTTTTTGGCTTTTTGAAATTGTTTAAATTTGGCAGAATAGAACTAGATTAGATTGATATAATTTGTTTTAATTCCAACTTAATTAATCATACCTTTTATTTATTTGTTTATTTTTTATTTTAAAAATAACTTTTTTATAAAATTTTTGATACAATTTTATTTCTTTTAAATGATGCATAATTAAATTTCAGCTGAAATTCTGTTTTAAAAACTATTATATGGATATGGAGGTCTGTACTACTATTCCAATAAGTTCAAAATTCATCATGTGTGTGTCTCTTGTTCTTCTTAAAACATAACTAGTACTTGGTACTCGGCCAAGTAGTGAAAGGCCGAGTACTCGACTACTCTGCCAAAGTGCTACTCGGTATGTCTCTAGCTGCTATTTTTCAAGTGTAAAGTTAAGAGAAAATTACAGTTCCATAATTTCTAATTCGTCTATGTTCCTAATAAGAATTTTTTTTTCTTTTTCAGAAATCTAATCAGAGGTCCAATTTAATTGTTATAAACCCTGTTTCACCTAATGAAAATAGCTATAGTAAAGAATCTACAACTTCATTAGCTTTGCCTCAACATAAATGGTACAATTCTGGTAATGAAGATTCTATGTCACCAAAAACGTTTCGCAGAACTGGTATGTATTTTTAAGTAAAATTTTCTCTCAAGTGCGATGTATGTAATCCACTTCATACAAATTTTAAAAAACATTTTTCTTTTTCAGGTCCAAGTCGATTTAATAGGCATGAATCAGATTCTGATGATAGTGAATCTGACTTTGAGAAGAGTGACGATTCAGGAAGTAATGAAACAGTTTTACAAGATGAACCATCAGAAAAATTTTCAAGCTTAACGTCGGAATCCGCTCGTTTTGAAGATGTAAATGATAAACGTCGAATTTCTGAACATAGGCTAAGTTTCTCTGCTCTCGACTCGCAACAAAACCATGATGTCGATCCAGAGAAAACTACTAGTGTGTATAATTCTTTGAAATGTCATTCATTTGAAAATCCAGATGCCAGGCATGATATTAGTTTAAGAACTGCTCAGATTCATAATGATACCGAGCAGGCATGGAGAGGTAACAAAATGTCTTCTGGTGATCACAACAAATTTGAAATGAAATCTCCTATAAGTGAAAACCATGAGTTAAGTAAACAAAAACTCCATTCAACTTCTAGAAATGCAGAAATGGATTATGAACATCAGTATGTAAAAAATCTTGATGCTTCACAATTAAATAATGCTTGGAATTACAGGAATGTAAACAAAGATTATTTATATTCTAATGATGATCAGTATAATTCTGGTAAAAATAGTAAATATCAGAATGTTGAAGCAATGTCTTATGGTGATTTAAAGATAGAACTTAAAAAGGATCTGGAAGAATATCAAAATAATAAAATTATGCCTAATCAGAAAGATTCTCGTGATTCTTGGCCTCCTCAGCGCATTGAAACTAATGATAGCAGCTTAAAGCATAATCAGAATATTGATCAAAACCGGCAGAACTCAGCTAGAAGAAATAGCAGTTTAAATAATGAATATCTGAACAAGGATTTCTTGCAAAACAATAGCAAAAATCAAGAACAAGCTCTAACAAGTATCAATAATTTTCAAAGCGACAGTTTCAAGAAAAAAGAGCATGTGAGTGATATTCGTTCACAAAGAAAATACAGTAAAAGTCCTGAGCATTGGAAAAGGAGGCGAAGAAATAAAAGTCAAAGTAGTGATAGCAGTCACAGAGGAAGTAGTCGAAGTCCTCATAAACGTGATGAACTTTCTGTGCATCAACGAAAACGCAGCCCCAATTCTGATTTTAGTCCTAAAAAGAGACGGCAAAGTACTGATTATATGCATAATCATTCCGATCAGAGCTCAACTTACAAATATAAACATCAGAGTAGAAAATCCGAAAGCCCACAAAGATATCGAAGCAGGACTCCTGAACATTTTCAGAGAAAATGTAAAGATAACTCAGATTTTACTCAGTGGAAACATGGTAAAAGCTCTGAGAATAATAGGACTAGGTATAGCCAAACATCAGACTTTGCTGAAAGAAGTAATAATTCTAAGAGGGACCCGATAACTTCTGATGATAGTGATAGTTCAAGCAGTAGTACTGATCGTAGCTGGAGAAAACACAACCGAAGTAGGGAGCGTAAGCGAAGAGAAAGAAGTTGGAGTAACGAAGTTAATCGGAAAACAGAACGCTCTGGTAACGAGTTATCTTCATCACAGCAACTTCAATCTGAATCTTCAAAACATTTTTTGGATGGAAAACGGCAGGGGGATAACTTGGGCTCCTCAGATGTTCTACTCAAAAGTACAAATGAAAAAATCAATCAAAATAAAATAAACTATTTCCAAGGTACAAAAGACAAAGACCCTAAAACTCAGCTCCCTGAAAAGGAGAATTATGTATTTGATAACAATACTAGGAGGTCTGAAGATCATGGCAGAAGTAGTGAAATTAAGTATGGAAAGCATGATCAAAGTCATAGCAAAAATTCCCCACACAAGTACTCTAACAATAAGAGATTTCATAGCCGTGATCAGAAATTATCAAACAAAAGGAGTTATTCTAGGTCCAGAAGTCGTAGTTCTTCCTATAGCTCAACTAGTTCATCAAGCAGCAGAAGTTCAAGTCCGGCCATTAGATCAGTTTCAAGTGTAATTAAGCCTGTACGATTAGAAAACGTAAAAACTGAAATTCAGCATGATTCAAAACATGCTAATAAAAAATCACATTCGTTGGAATCTGATTTGTCGTCAACTGTACCTGTAAAAAGATACAACACTGATGACAGATTTTCTGTCTCAAGTGAAATATCCAGAGACAAAACTTCTGTTGTTAATGAGAACAGGAACCATGGTTAGTAGAATTTTTATGTATTTTAACCAAGTTTACTTAAATTTTTAGAATGAATGAAAATCAGTTTATATAAAACTTAAAATAGTGCAGGTAAAATTTAACTTATATTCAAAGTATTTTATTTGTTTTATGGATATTACTTCATATGAAAAAGATAATCTTAGGTATAGTTTCCTGTAATTAATATTAAGTTCTTATTTAAAATAAGTTATTCCTCATTGTGCTTTTTTTGTACAATTATGCAAAAATTTATTTTCTTGAGTGGTTTTTTTTTATAAGGCTTAATATATACTGTAATGTTGTGATATTGTTATTTTCAACTCGCCCCATTTATTTGGGTAAGCCCATCTTTAAACTCCCAGTGTTTCTTTTTTTCTTAAACTCTGGTCTATCCCACTCCCTATTTCCTTTAAAAAAAGTGGTTTTAATGTCCAATTTTCACTTTCATCCTCTTATTCCATTTGTAGCAATTATGCTTCTTTTCAATTATCTTATGGGACGCTGTTATACACCAAATTGCCATAAATGAACTTCATTAAGACTTGCAATGACTGAGGATGAGAACAGGAGGCTATCTGTCTTTAAAAAAAAGGTTTAGTGTCATAAATTCCCCAGTTTTGAGTTAGATCATTGCTACTTCAGATAATTTTTATTTCTACCTCAATCCTTGTAGTTAAAATAGCAACTGGGTAGTTAAAATAGTAACGTGGAGGCTTTGTAGATTTTACTATTTGTTCATCTAAATGTTTAGGCAATGAGAATCTGGATGCATTTTTTAAATTATTATTTAGTTGTGAAAACTGAAGAAATATAAGAATTTTTAGGGCATTACTGAAATACCTTTTTTAATATGTTAAAAAGAATTATTAAGAGAGCAGTTCAACTTTCTCTGTCATGAAATTTCCATTACAACTGTACCCTTGCTAAATTAAAATAGTTTTTTTTCTATGGAGTTCATTTAAAAGTACATTATTGTTTCTGAATTAATATTTTTCGAAAGTATGTTTCCAAAAAATCTATCAGCTGTTTAATTGCTTTGACTTAAATTAAAGAATGATAATTTTTTATTTTGTTTGCATCTGATTTTTAGTTAAACTATTTTTACATTTGTGAACATCTTGAAACTTTTACTAGATTCTTAAATATTGATATTGTTCTGATTTTTTTTTAAATTTTAAATTTTATAATATCTTTTCCCCATTTCTCAGTAATATAAAAACATATGATACAGTATTATAAGTTTTGAGTAATGAAGTAAATTTTTTCCTCATAGAAGTCTAGTTAATAATTATTTTGTATGTTATAACATTAAACTAAACTATTTAATAGAAATTCATATCCTGTTTTAGGAACAAAATACATAGTATGATTATGGATAAACATTCAGCAATAGCTTTTGTTGGGTATCTTTTCCACCATAACCTTTTTTTTTTCATTGTAGAAGGGGTTTTCTATAATTCAAAAAAAAGTATCTGCTATACTGTCGTGCTAAGCACAAAAATCGTATCTGCAGCTGAGCTCAAAATGCGAAACTGCTCTTTAAAGTTTTTCACCTCCATATATTTGATTCAGATTCTGCTTTTTTAGAATTTTTAAAACAATATTTCCTATTCACACAAATGACAATAAAGCATTGTATGTAGGTAAAATTTGTTATAAAGAACCACCCTGTGACAATAACTCAATTTTCACAAAAAAGTGCTGGTATGACTTTTGTGCTCAGCACCGCAGTATACTTATTGCTATATGTACATATTTAACATTATTATTAAAAAGGGTTTTAGCTTAAGGGGGGGAGGGCACAAAGCACAAGCTTAGCTAGCACAAAGCTTAACATTTAAATTATCAATAATTATAATTATTTGATTTTCACTGTCCTTAAAAATTCTTTAATTTTTAAATCTAGATCCTAGGAACATCCCCAAAAATTGAATATTCTTTCAGAAAAATACTTGCATTTTATAATGATTTGAGATATTTTAAAACTTAGTTTTGTCCGAACTTTTTTGACACTTTAAATGTTACTTAAGTTTCCAGTTACAATTTAAGGCCGCAAATTGAGTTCATGTTTTGTTACAGCTTTCCTGTCTTGTTTACGAGGGTGCACTGATGCCGCATTGCACTGAAACACGATGCATTTTGTGTGTTTTCTTTTGCATAAAATTAATTTTTAGTAAATTTTTGCTTTATTTTTCATTCTAGCATGGAGCATATTTTACTTGTTCATTTATCTTTTTTCATAATGTTGCCGAGGGTAGCCATTATTAAAGATGTAACTTAATACTTTTGATATTACAACCTGGAAAATATTATTGATGGGTTTTCTTATCCAGTAACTATTCAGAATGTCTCATTTGAAGGAAAAAACTCATTTACTTAAGTTACATTCCTTTGTGCATTGGGTAAAATCTCTTAACTTTGGACGGGAGAGGACTGCAATAGTTTTCTTAGACACCTTTTGATTATGACCCTTTTCTGTCCTAATACAATGTGCATGTGCTCTTTTCAAGGTTTTAGGTCCTATCTCAGTTTTACCCCTGATATTCAGTTACTTAGAGGTGTGCCTGTGGAAGTGAGCCATATTCTTGTGGGCTTTTGTTGTGATGTAACATCAAGTTTTCAGGCACTTTAAATTTATGAGTGCATCCTAGCTTATTTTATGTTTAAATTTTCTTTTAACCTATAAATAAGCTATTTATTTTGAAAATTCAAATGATGTACAAGATTTTTAAAAATATCTTGCACTGTTAATAGGAATTGGACAGTCACCATTTTATTTCTATAAAGAGCTAAATTTGTGTTGTAAGGAAATTAATTTGCTAAATTAAAAATTTGAATTGTTTCATGGACAAATTCTCCATTTACTTTTTTTTTTCTTCTTTTGCTTATAACTTAAGAATTTGCTGTGTAGCAGTCTTCTCTTGTGATGTATTGTTATTTAAAAATATTAACAATAAAAAAAATTTTAGAATTTTTTTTATAAAATACTGACTTTCAGCTGTGAATTGATCTAGAAAGAGTTTAAAAAAATTATTCTTTGAACACCATTGATACTACTTTTAAACAATTTTTGAAGTCAGCACAAAAATGATAGGTTTAATCGAAAACCATATTTCGTTTACATATTTCAGACAAATCACTATCACTCAAAATTAGAAATGAAACATTTGCACCGACACACAAATATGTTCTCATCAATGCAATATATGCCAATGCTATTGATGAACCTGGTCAAATTATGGTTAAGTATGATTTTATTGTTTTTATGCTGACTTCAAAAATTATCTATAAAAGTGAAAATTAATGACAAATGATTCAACTCGCCAAACCCTGCCTCCTACCAACTTCATGGTATTGGGTTTCTGCTAAAATGATAAGAAACCACTTTGATTATCCTTTTTTGATTTTTCAAAAAAGTTGACTGGAAAACAAAAGAAATGATAGAAAGGTTTTCAGTTAGGAAAGCAGGGATGTTGCACTGATGAGTCAGATGAAGTATATCTTGCTGTATGGCCACCCAGTACAAATGCTGAAATGAGCAATGCTTTGAACATGTGAAAACATGGACTACAACACCATTATGATAATTTTAAAACATGATTGCAAGCAATTTACTGGTGAACTTCTTAGGAAAATTGTAAAAAATCAGCAATTCATATTTTTTTAAAGGAATGTATAGTAGTCAGTGGCATAGCCAAGGCTATGCCACTGATTATTATGGGACTTTTTAGGGACCTGACTATAATAGGTTTTTATAAGAATGAGCAAAACCAGAACAATTAGTTAGAAGGAGTTGAAGCAAAATCAGATTTGTAGAAATTTGCTATTGTTCCGGGTTTTTCTCTTTTTTATAAAAACCTATTATAATATTTATATACAGTTAAACTCGGTTAGTATGAAATGTCAAAAATCCACAAATTTGTTGGTATTAGCTGTTATTCATAACAACTGTGAATATGTAAAATGGGGAAGAAAAAATGCATTATGTGTAATTTACTATGTATGTATTTGTTATTTAACATAATACATTGCCAGTCATTTATACGTCTAATGTTTCACGAGTTGATAGTGCTTTTCTTTTTATGCCACCCTTCTATGTTTGAATAGGATTACCAGAAAAAGCCGTATTTAATTTATAAGAAACATAGTCAAGATAAATGCTAGGGATTTTTTTTCATGAACCAGAAAAGATAACCTAAGTTGCAACATGAAATAATCTGCCGTATTGATGTTCTAGGGGAGAATAAAATTCGTGGGACAGGCATTTTTTGTGTGTTAAATTGTATAGTGAAAGAGTGAAGAACCTATTCAAAGAAACGTGATATTGGAGCGAGGAACGGGAATGAGTTTTTTAATTTTTATTTTTAGACTCGATATGTGACTTAAAATTGGTAATTTTACCTAACTTTATGATTTGTTAAATGTTGTCAAAATTGTTGTCTCAAACTGATCATACTAAAAGCACTGTTGAAAATGTAACCTGTCGTGTAGTGTTTATTTGAGTGGTTTCTTCATGTTTAGGTGTCTTTTTTTTATACAAATACTGCATTTTTATAGCAACTGACAATATAATTTATTTTACCTAAATGTTTACTTTTTCAGTGACTGAAAATACCAAAAGGGTACCTGTTCACATGAGACTAGGAACTTTTCCACGAAAACGTCTAATTCAGATGAATAAAGACGTTGAGGCTGCATTTGTAACTACTAGTAGTGATGATGAAACTGATGTAAATATAAAATGTAAGAAACAAAACTTACGTATTGTTACTGAAATGTATGATAGTAAAACAAAGGGTTCATGTATCATTGAACGGAAAGTGGAACAGGATTCCAATGTCTCAAGGGAAAGATCAAGAATTCTAAAGTCTTCTCACAGATGACAGTAGCAGGTAAAATATTTGTAACATATTATTATTGGCACCTGTTTAAATGTGCATTGTGTGTAAATATTTGTATAAAGTAACTTAGATGTGATATTTTTCTTTGTTGACTTGAATGCTGTGATATTTTTATTATACAATTTTTATACGTCAAATTATGAAAATATTTCAAATATAATCTATTTGATTAAATGAATCTGCAGGCCCTGCCAATCACAAAATTTAAGGGAAAGAAAAATTTGATATATTTGGTCTCATAAAGTTAAGCTATTATAATAAATGTTAAAGGGTAGCAACTAATACTATATATTGTAATTGCTCTATTCATTACAGAGAAACTCATTATTCATTTGATATTTTACTATTTGCTATTTTCTGTATATCATATTTGTACATATGATGGCTGTATCATATTTGTACATTTGGCTGTATTTATTGACTTATAAATACAGCCCAGCATTGTAATTTTTCATTGTCGTTGATTGTATCCAAACATGTTGATTAGAAAACACCTTTTACTTTATTTTTACACTGCCTCATTTTCTAGAGTTTTGCATCCAAAATTTAAGGAGAGCTTCGCATAACTATTAACAGAGGTGCCCCTGTTAGGGCAAAGATGCACCCCCTTAATATTGTGGAGCCCCCCCCCCCCAAAAAAAAAGTATCGCTCAAACAGCCTCCTTTAAAAATTACAATGTCACAGACTGACTGCTCTATGACCCCTCTTAGTTGGGCAGCCCTGCTATAAAATACAGCTAAGTGATCTTAACGACATTCTAATGTGAAACTTATGGAGAACATGTTCTTTAATCCTTCCTATCCCCCTCATTATTGAAACTATACTTCTTTTTTGCATTGAGCCAAAAAATGGCTATAGGCTTGTTACGAAGCCTCTTTGAATGCATTTATCCTGGGAGCTTAGTTGTCCCCTTTTGCCATTTAGAGGACATTGTGATGACTAACTGTTGCTATGAGAGGTTTTTATTTGCCTGTATTTTCCTCTGATGATGGAGATCCCTAAGCATCAAATCCCAAAGCATTTCTATAACTCAAGATCTAGTTGAGGATTTTTTTTTCTATACAAACTTAGTAACTACATTGAATTGACTTGGGACTTGAAGTGCAAGGAAAATAAAAAATAAATTGAGATAGATCTTTGAGATAAGTAGGTTTGAGCTATACTAGTCTTTTTATTAAAATCTTATTTAAAAAAATATTATAGTTTCTAGATGCATGCAGTTGAGATTGATTTAAAATTACCTCAAATTATGTTTCAAATGTGTTTAAAAAAGATTTTAAAATGTACGTATATTAAAACCTCCTTTAACGGACCCTCCCCACATTGCCAATGTCTCTGTTTAGCAGACATTTTTGTGAGTCCCAGTCTTCTAATATAGGTGATTCCTTATAATTCACTCTGAATAGTAGATACTCTAAAAACTAGACAGTTATTTAAACTAAAAGAGAAGTTTTTTTTTTTGAGCACTTTGACAAAATTTTCCATTAGCTAACTTTGTACAAAGTGGTTATATTTAAAATTAATTTTGGTTTTTCTCTTTCTAATCTACCAATTGCTTTGCAAAACCTTACAAAACTTTTCAATCACTCACTCCAATTTATTTCCCTGCTCAAATCCTTTTTAAGATTTTTTTTCACAGATTGATTTTCTGGGATATGTTATGAAAAAAAAAAAAAAAGAAGAAATCTCATTATACATCGTCTGCCACAAATTTTCCGAGTTTGAATATTTTCAGGATTTTTAAAAAGACAGAAATGAACTCGGGGAAAATGTCGGTCGTAATTGAAAGTTACTTTTATTTTTCAAAGCAGAATTATTTGAACTATTTGCTCTTTTGGAGGAGGATATGGATGAGGTACCAGTGGTTTGAATCAACCTCAAAAATTGGTGACTTTTCAGAACGCGTACAGAAATGATAAACATTTTTTTTTCTTTGGGGACAATGACAGAAGTGAAGCAATTTTTCAATGTTAAAAGAAATGGAAAAATTTGTTAAATGACTATTTTATTTCTTTAATTTAATTTCCTACCTAATGTGCATTAACTTATTTTTATGTGAGACAAAATAATAAATTACACTTTTAAAATAAAATATAGTAAATAATACATAATTTCAAGTCTCATAGTGCACAATGGCAAAAGTACATTTTTAGTATTGTAATTTTTCATTAAATTATTGGAGTAAACTCAAAAAGCAAAAGCCTTGTTAAGTAATCCTCTCTAATAGTGGATACCTTCCAGTAACAGGCAAAACTTTTAGTCCTGTCCCTCATTCGAAGATAATACTATGTATATATTGCTCAAATTTTCAAATATTAATTATGCATGTAAACAAATTAGTTATTTTCAAACAAGAATATATTATTTTATGGAAGTACATGCATATACCAATATCCTGGTTTTCACATCCCAGACTGTAGTTTTGTCCTTGTTATGGATTCATTAGTCTGGAATAGTGAATAACCGAGCTGGAGGGGCATTTAAATTATTGTAGAAATTATTGAGCAAAATAATAATGCTAACAGTCATCTCTAGAAAACCTTTGTATGCATTTGGAATTTGCCATTTTTTTTAATGACACTATAATAGGTTTATATAAGTATGAAAAATTGCTTTTGCATATTTTTTTCTCATGGTCTGCTACTGTATGCATTAAAAAAATGATGAATTATATTTCGTGTTTTAAAGGTTGAAAATAAATATTCAGTAAAGCTTTCCATACAGTTTGTTACATTGATCTGTATAATTTATGCATCAATTCATGAAGTAGAACTGCGCAACCAAAATTTTTGTTAGCGAAAAAGAGATATAGTAAGTTATTGTGTCTTTTATGTACTGAATCATTATTGCAGAAAATAATAATACCAGTAAATGTGCCTTTAAAGTATCGTTTTCATTTAACCTTATGAAGTAAAAGTTGTGTTTAATTCTACAATACTTACTGTTGAAAAAAATATATAAATGCTTCATCTATTCTTAGTTATGCGTTTCTGCTTGGATTTTTAAATTTTATCAATTACATACTCAGCAAGTTATTACAAGTTTTTATTTGTAAATGCTGTTTTGGTCAGCAAATAAATTTTATACTGTCATCTACAGTAAACTTTGCTTTATAAAAAAAAAAAAGGAGCTGTGAGCTAGATTTATTCAAAAGCTTTAAATGTAATTAAGTCTGCTTGTAAATGTTCACATTTTTAAATGTGACATTAGAATCCCCATGTATGAGAAAATCTTGAATTACAAAAAACTTGATCAACATTTGTTTTTAAATTTCAACATCAGGTTAAATCTTGTTACATGATTTATTGATGTTTATTTTTATTGATGTGCTAATTACAGTTCTCAATCACAAAATGTGAAGCAGAGAATCATTGAAAAGAAATGTGAAGTAATAATCCAAAGGAATCAATTGAAATATTTTTTACGACAGTTGTAGGTTCAAAATGGCGATCATTGCAGACAATCAGTTTGAGTAGTTGCCTGAATGCTGATCTGATGACTTCAATTGCAATAAAAAGTTCACATTTAAGCATTGTCCTTGACAAAATAAGGAACGAATGGCATATGCAGCTATTCCGTAGCGAGAATGAATTTAGGGCAGTTTGAAATAAGATTCAAATAATTTATTGTTATTTATGTCTAAGGTGACCATTTATTTCCCCTTTCAAAACGGGTAATTTAATAGTTTAAAGGGGGAAAATAAATGGTAACCTTAGGTATTTTATGCGTTTAAAAAAGGTCTAATTTTCTAGATTTTTCCATAGGATCACTGTCACTACTGTAAATCATAAGAATTGCCCATCACTAGGTTACAATTAAAGCATGGTACTTGTCTTCAAAAGTTTATGCATTAATTATGTCTCAATTCCAAAAAAATCCCTTTTTTACTGTCTACTATGTTTTAGAAAATTTACTGTGAGGTTTGTGAGTGTATACCTCAATTTTCTTGCAGCTTTATAATAATTAGCATTAATTTGGTATATAATAATTGTGTGAGATGTTCTAAGGAACCATTAAAGGAGTCAGATTCTATAATTTTTTATGTTTATGCTGATTTTTTTTGGCAACATTTAGTATGATTTTTAATGAATAAAATAGCACTTAATGTGCTACATTTAGGTATTTGTACCCTGGAATTAAGATCCAAATTATTTTTAAAATCCATACAAGCCTCATGTTTTTATTAATATATTTTCACATTTATCTGGGGTTGCGAGTTTGGCGCTGTGGGTCACTTTACATTTGCTAATTTAATATACTTATCAATCATTATTAGGGGTATGTAGAAGGGGTCCTGAGACCAGAACCCTTAATTTTAAGCCAAACTGTGGCTCTTAGTAAGTTAATATTCATTAATGTATGAACATTTATGACCCCCCCCCCTTGAGATAATTCAGGCTGAGAATAGCATAGTTGTTGCTTACCATAGTTATTGTAAAATATTATGCTGATCAGCCATGCACCTTTCTACAATTTTAAATCAATTTTTAATTTAATTATTTTATCTATGTTATTGCTGCTAATTCAGAACTGGGCAGTTTTGCAAGTTACAGTACTAAAATTTGAAATGGTTTTGCATGTATTAATGCTGTTTATAGAGAAATATTTCAAGCAAATAATTCTTGAATATGAAGCATTTGTCTGAAAAGCAGATTCAATTTATTTATTTATTGCATTTGGGTACACCAAAGTGCATTTATAATTAATGCTTAAATGTTACTATGAAAGTTGTAACATACAAGTCTTTAAAGGATGCATTTGCAACAGTTATTATGTGTTTAGCTTCTGTGAATTTTCTTTTTAGTTTAAAGAAAAATATTAATGTGTTATGTAATTAATTGTTTTTCGGATGCAAAAATATTTTAAGAGGGCAAATAAGTTTTATCTTTTTGATGTTCAAAACCTCAAACATAAATATTTGTATGGAGCATTAAAAGTTCTTGATCACATGATTTTAGTCGAATGTAATAGTGTTAAAAATTTCTCTCGTTTGTTTTGTTATGCATTGATTTATTTTTCATGTTTCATGTAATGTTATTGGTTTAATCTCCTCAGATCTTATGCTCCAGTAACAATTTAAATTTACTTTTAAATCTGTTACACTCATACATTGATATCATAGATCATAGAAAATGATTTATATAAAATGATATTTTAAGAGGCAAATAGTTTACAAGCACATATGTGTGGATACAGGGTCTCAGCAAAGTATAGGATATGTATTCAGATGGCACAGTACTGTATAGTTGCGTTGGGTTTCGGAATGCTGTGCCATGTCATACCATGTCATAGTCCTCCGCCAATTGTGCTGAATAGTACCAAACTGAAAAGCCTGCTACAAAAGTGTTATTTTGACATTTTCTGCCAAAAAATGAAAAATGAAAATATAATTATGAAAAAAATACATATAAATGAAAAATATAATTTTTTTTTGCAATACTCTATTGGTTTGAAAATGGCATTGCTGCCGACCTTTACATTTTCCAATAATATATATTGTCGCCTCAGAGCAGCAGTAGGATATCTTAGTGTTATTCCTGGGGTTAGATGTCTTACTGTTGTCCTGAGGCGACAATACATACCTGAAGCTTAAAGAGGTAAAATACATCACTTAATACGCAGCATGTAAATTGGCCATTCCGTGTGCATATAAATGAACACAGAAAAGATTGATCTGTATAACTAAGTATTTTTATATTGAATATTGCAATGATGCTGTACTTAAATTGCTTTTAATATTTTGACAATTTCTGTTGATGCTCAATTTTATGAGCCTCAAATTTACAAACTTTCACTTTTATGAACTTCTTTCCAATTCGAAAAAAATGCTTCATTGAAACAATGCTATTTGGTTTTACAAACTCTCTAAATTTTTTGAACTTTTTAAGTGGTCCCAAAGAATTCATAAAATACAGTGCCAAAATTGTATGATTGTGTTAATTTTCTTCATTCAGTTAATTATATTTATTCTTTCATTTTGAAAAATGTTACAAAAATTAATTAGCGTATCTCTTGAAAATAAAAAAAACAGTGTATTAATTGAAATTTTATTAATCAATAAGCAACTGTAGTCATGTGACAACTTGAGACAAGTCATTGTTCATTTAAGACATTTGAATTTATTAACTGTACATATTGATTTCATTAGCAGTTTCTCAGGAAAAAAATGTGTAAAGTCTTATGTTTCAATTTAGGTGGTCATCATATTTTTCTCTTTTTGTTCGTTATATTTCTAATTTATATATATTTTAAAAGAGTTGATTAAAACCCCTTTTTATGTACAAAAACCAGCTGATATGTGCATCACATGACTTCCTTTTACACCAACTCAGTGTTATTTCCCCATTATTGGCAATTTTAATCTGATTGAATAGTTAACTCTCTAAATATCACCAACAGTGACCAAATTGAAACCAGATTTAAAAAAAAAAATTTAAAAATCGCCAAATTTGTCGCCATGTTGGCGACAAAACTTGGCGACCAAAAGACTGGTGATATATTGCCAAGTGTCCGCCAAATTATAACACCACTTGAATTTGCATCGAAATTAACAATGATTTCCCCCAAAAAAGGGGGGCAAAAGCCCCTTTTAGAAACACAGTGGCTTGGTGACTTTGGCTATAAACAATAGAGTTGCGTGATCATTTGTTTGCATTTTAAAACTATTGTTAATGTAATTTATTGTATTTTTTGTTTATTTGGCAAAATATTTCAAACTTCAAAGAATTGTTTTTCATTTTTAAAGAGTGTTTAGCCATTTTAGTTGAAGAATTAGTTTATTTTACATTGGGAGGGGGGGGGGATGAGTGATTTTCGCTTATTCAGAGAACTGTTTTTACCTTTATCATTTTTTTAAACGAAATCCCTTTGATTGTTTTATTCTTTTTCATATGGGGGATGCTCAGTGGGATTTCCCATTTGTTCTAGATGGGTAGTTAGTTTTTTGCACTTAATATCCGAGAACGCTTTTTATCCTTTGAGTATGGCCGAAGGAACAAACCATCAAGTACAGGAGAAAAAATAGTTTATAAAACAACTGCTCAGTGGGCATTATTCAAGGGCGCCCATATAGGGGGTAAGGGGGGGGGGATCCGAGCTCCCCTTCCCCTTAGAAATGAAAACTTCCTTGCTTTTAGTACTTTTTTCTTTGCAAAAATGTAAAAACATATGTTCTCCGGCCATTAATGAATAAGTAATTAAAAATGTCAAATTTTAATGACTCGAATCTGTCCTGAAATTTGTTTCCATGGGGAAAATATCCTGCTAAACCATGATTAAAGTATCTGAGCCCCCCCCCCCCCTCCTTACAATTTTGCATATGGGCGCCCATGGCATTAGATAAATCAAGTTGTAATAAATATATGCATTCTGACACCAAGCAGCTTAAAACATTTTCTTTTTACTGATTTTTTTCAACGAAACCGTTGAAACACTTGATAGTTTAGTAAAAAGTAAGAAATAACAACGTCAGAATGCACAAATTAGATTAATGAAATTTTTTAACTTTTCAATTTACAAAGTTTGAACTGAACACCGTCTGTCGGGTCCTCTAGTTTATGTATAAAGATTATGCCTTACGTATCCTAGCAAATACTAATGACCTTCTGATATTTGTAATGTTATTCAGATAAAGCATTAATGAATGGGGGAGAAAAATAAATTAGAAATAAGTGCCTATTTATACAATTAAATCACTGCTAAGACATCTGCTTTAAAATCTTATTTCTTGGATTAATAACGTTATTTCTTATTGTTTAGAATGAATTTAACATTTTTATAGTGTGAATTGAAGATGTAAAGAGAGTATTTGTATTGCTGTTCAATATTTTAAAATATATTTTGAAACTTTCTTTCTTGTAGTTAGTATATTTGTGTAGAATGTATGTCAAATTTTGGATCTTATTTATTTTTTTTTTGAAAATCAATGCTTGAAGTACTTAGTAGTGCAAACAGCCAATTTTACAAATTTCAGTACCTCAATGTCATCAATTATTGGTAAATTTATTTTTCCTTATTCTAATTTGTGTTTTCATAAAAAAGAAAAAATGTACCTGCATTTTCTTTCTTTATTTATTTTGAACATTTTGTTATAAATGTTAGTGATTTGTGTTGTTTCCATCATCTTTTTGTTGGACATATTTTATAGAGTGCTTGCTTGCTGATAATGGAGTTGTTTCCTTCAGTCAAAAGTACTACTTTTGGTCACTGAAAATTGATAGAATAAGAAAAAAAAAACATGGAGCAAGAAAAAACTTTTATTTTCCCAACGCTTAATTTTTAATTAATTTTTTTAAATGTCCAATTTTGAAAATAAGACGTTATCTTTATGACGTCACAAAGAATGTTCTTTGGCGCATCTGTCGTATCTCGTTTCCACATTATGATAATCAAGAACCGTATAAATTAGCGCTCTACGTTTGCTATCAATCATATCGTTGCCAACACATGTGAGTAAAGAAGGAAATTAATTATTATGCTCTGTGAATGGCATTTCATCATTTGTGATGTCATCGGAAGAAGCGTTAACAATGAAAGTGCACTGAATATTTTTTTTTTCTTTAAATACTAAGCTTAGTCAATTTATTTAAAAAATGGTCAGATCCTATGTTTTTAAGCATGCTCTTTCAGAAAAAAAATACTTTTAAAGTTTTTGAAAAGACCCAATTGATGATCAAGTTTGAAGTGTACCTCAAAATTTATGAGAAACTTGATCCTGCTATATGCATTACTTTCTCTTTCTCCTCTCTTTAAAATTTCTATTGGCACAAAATGAGCTTTAAAATTTAGCATTGCTAATTTCATGTGCACAATCATATGTTACAGACATGCCATATTTTTGTTACCATAATTCTCTCACATTTGAAATTTAAAATCTTGTTTTTTAAAAGCATTTTCTAGGCTATGAATGAAAATCCAAGACATTTTTCTGCTTTACTGAATGATTGTTGTGAAACTTATACAGGGGTTGTATTGTAAAATGCTTTAAACCCCCCTCCCCCCCTGTTTGGCAAAAAAAAGTTATTTTAACGTTACCTTTTTTTTTTCAATAAGGATACTTCAGTTTTTGTCAAGTTCTTTTCTTTACTAATTAATTGGTCAACAGTTAAACATTTTTAAGTGCATTTTTATCCGAGCTATTTCAAAATCAGAAGCTAAACAAATAAAAATTGGCCAAATGCCTGCCAACAGATCTTCTGGTATATGAAGGGGTATATTCTGGTATATCCTTGAATTCATTCATTCATATTTTCTTCAGATTTTTTTTCTGCTAACTTTATTTGTGCATGTGTGTGAAAAAAGTGCTAATTCTGGGAATTTGGATAAATTATCTGAGGAAAAGAAAATATATTCTTGATGAGTTTAAAGGTTTAATACTGGAAATGTATCAAAAACTTTTTTAAATACTGGCATTATTTTGGAGTTTTACTTAGTTTTTTTTTTATTTTGACGTACGGGAAAAATGTTAAATAATTATTTTTTAATGCAGTATGCTCCAATGATGTAAACTAAGAAGCAAAATATACTATTTTCTATAATTATTTAGACTGTGATCAGCATTTTTCAAATGGAGATATTTTTATCCGAAAGATGTGTAACTGTGTTATTTCGATTATTTTATTCGAGAGACAAACTATCAAAACTGATAAGCATTGAATTTGTTGGCATTTTGATTCAAACTAAATTCATAAGCAAAATTGCTTTTGCATAAATTTAAGTTATTTAGGCTATCAAAAATAAAAACATATTATGAATTATTCAAATTTCATTGCTATGCGTTATTTTTCACTTAATGTTGTAGAAGGAAATAAGAGATTAAATGAACTGAAGAGCTGTAAGGGGTAAAAAGAGGGCCTAAATATGCAAATTGTTTAACAGTTTATAATGTATTTAACTAAATAGTCTGCAAAAAACTCAGAAATATAGTTCATGGTTTGTTATTAATTTAATGGTTTAATTAAAAGTACATGTATAAAGAAAAAGAAGCATTAATTAGGAAATAAACTAGAATTTTTAATCACCAGATAATAGATCCCCTTGTCTTGTAAATTCAGTAAATGAATGAAAAAAAAGTGCAGATGTAGTATCTACCAAGGAAATAACTGATGTAAAACAATCAGTCATGAAAGGTTTTTAATTAATTTTATAGCTTGTTCTTAATGTATGCAGATACATGATGTAGTCTAGGCTAGTAATTAATTGCTTATAAAGCCATTTTGATATTGGTGACTTATTTATTGTTCTAAACTAATGTAAGAAACATTGTTTTTAAATATTGAAAAGCTCTTAATGTCATAACGTGTGTCTGTCTATATAGAGAAATTGTTTGTTGTCAAACTTTAATAACCTTACTCAGCAAAATATAGAAAAATAGAAATATTGGTAATATTCAAAAGCTATATAGGTTTTCTGACTGTAATGTGTTTTACTATTTAGTAAAATCTCATTTCAATACAATGGACAAAGTGTATTCACTACATAGATGCTGTGGTCATGCTTGTTTATACAAAAACCATTTGTTGCGAATTTATGACTATAACTTAATATCCCTTCGCATTTTTCTGTGTGTTATTTAGCTTTTTGTAACAAAATTATGAATATGATGAAATTTTTATTTGTTGTATTTAATTTCTTTTGTAACTTCCTTACAAACAGGGCACAATTATATAAGCATTTTTTTTTTCTTAAATACATTTTATTTGAATTAAGGCATTGTGTGTTCAAAATATTATTGTAATTTTTGATCACATATGTATTTGTTTTGATAGTATTGAAAACATCGTTTTTATAAAAGCATGTTCAGAAAATTTACTTCAGAAAATTTACTATGTAGTAATTGATTGGTAGTAAGTGTGGTTATTTTTCTTTTCAATTCCAAAAGTGTATGAACTCTTTATATGTTTTCTATTATTGGCTGGGACAACAGAATTATGAAATGTTCATTACTTGAAATTTGTATTAGCTATGTTTTGATCAATTGCAATTTGAATTGTGAATTATTTGCATTGGATTATTATGCTTGTAATGTGACGCATCAGTTTGTGAAAATATTTTCATTGAATTATTATGCTTGTATTATGACGCATTGGTTTTTACAGAAAGAAGAAACTTGTTAGCAAGAAATGTACTGTTTGTTAGTAATTAAATGTACAGTTTTGATGCATTACTTTAAAAAACTGTATGATTCTGGAAGTATTTCCAACATTGTAACATATTTATAGTAGAATTAATTTATTATTCCTCTTTTTTTCTGCTATTTACCTGTACTTATCTGTGTTATAACAAATTTAATATTGCTTTAATGCTAGTTTGAAGAAAATAAAAATAAAGTTTATATGTATAACAGAGGTGGCCAACCTGTTTGTCATCTAGATGAACTATATGTTGATAAATGTCCCATCAACCACCTTTGAAATTTTTTGCCTGATAGTAAAAAGAGACATAGGAATAAAATACTTCAAAAATAGTGGTTTAACAGTATAAGTATAAAATACCGCATAAAAATAACACTAAAACAACAATCCTGATACAGGCATAGCTGCCAACTCTCTCTAATTTTGATGCCTTCTCCCAAATCCCGAATTGAAGTAATTCCCCCAATTTGCTTCAAAAGGACAAAATTCCTCCTCAAAAGGGAGTTTTCAATGATCAGAATTTCGGGAAAAATCCCTATGTTAAAACTATTGCTATCGTAATAACAAAACCTTTTTAACACAAGTATGAAAATAGTGTAGTTCCATACAATTTTTAAACATGTTTATTTCATTTTCTGTTTAAAAACTCAATTTTTAAAAAATGAGACAAATTGCTCTCAACTTTCCTCTGAACTTCCTAATTTTTATCTGCTGCAAGGAATATTTATTATGAGAAAAAGTTATTTCAGTGTGGCGACAGATCAGGGAGATCAGAGAAAAGTCAGGGAACTTCATTAATCTGGGAAATATCAGGAAATTGCGAAAAAATAACAAATTCAGGGAAAATTTATTAAATGAAAAAAAAAATTTTTTTTTTTTTTTTTTTTGCTTTGCAAAATTAAGTACCCTTATTTCCTATGCGTCTTCCGCCAATTATCTGTAGAGAAAAAAGTAAAATTAATGAGATGCGATTATACACTGCTGCATATTTGTTAATCTTTTTTTCTCGACGTCAAAGTATTGAATCTTAACTTATTAAACACAGGATGAGCTTCCTATGATTTCTTCTGTGTCTGTAAAGTTTATTTTACGTAGCTCGAATTTACCTTTCACGAGTTCCATGCTACATGAAATAAACAACCCTACAGGCAAAGAGGAAGCTGTCATTAATGCCTTAGTGCCCTTGCCTTTACTCATTGTCTTGAAGTAATTAGCATACTACAATCACAATTTCAAGAAAAAATCTTTGTTTTTTTAAATTAATGCAGATAAAAGCTTAAAAATTATTACTTCTTCGCATTTTTAATTTAATTGCTAAAATTGAATTAAAATTGCCAAAGTTGAATGAAAATCAACTTTGTTTTTTTCCATTGTATTATTGGCTGTCGCCTCAGATTACACAAAGGGTTTTCTTTTTTTCAGACTTAAAAATCTTTTTTACTTCAAAACCAAGTTATATGCATATATATATTTTGGAATTAACTGATTGTTTTTTGCATCTCAATGTTGTTTGTTACAAAAATAATCTAAGATTTTTTTTCCCAACAAATAAGGAAATCATTTGAAATCGAGTTACCTTGTGTACATAAATAAATTCTTTTTGTTATTCTTGCAGTAATAATTGTACTGTTTGAAAATTTAGTTCAAAATTATTTCTATATAAACATTTTAGAATTATAATGATTATATATTTCTTTAAGAGTGTTTGTAATAATTTCTTAGAATTATTATGTTAACTGGTGACTAGAAGTAAAGTATTTGTATTAAACTTCCAAAAAATTTCCCTGTAGATAATTTAATGTACTAAAAAAAAGGAGCATATTTATTTTCAAAATATATTTTTAATTAACAGTTTAAAACATTTTAAACACTGCATTTTATTTAATATGCAATAGTTTTCACGTAGGCCAAAACAAGGAAACAATTATTATTGGTAACGTAAATCAGGGAAATTTGGTGAACTTAATCAGGGAAAAGTAAGGGAACTTTTTTTGACAATTTCTGTCACCACCCTGTAATTTACTTATGAGAGAAAGAAAATTAAGCCTCTTTTAAATTTTTTTTTTCAAACCTAAAGTTGTGTGCGTTTTTCTTTTTATAGTATCTTCAATTTCTGAATTTCGGGTCTTGAAGTTTTTCAGTGTTGAACTTCAGGTCCTGTATACAGGCTTAAATTAAGAAATCCCTACTTGTATTTCAAAAATTCCATTTTACACGTTTGTCGCTAAATTTATTCATCCTAATTCTCACTAATTTTCATCTACTATGATATGGATACAAAGAGATGAAACAATTAGAACATGCAGAATCTTTCCATTGGATCATACTTTGGAAGTAGTGTTGAAAAAAATGATATTGAAAATCTTTCATAAAAATGCAAATTTTTCTTGCGAGAATAGTGTAAAATCTTTGCTATTTTCAGAAAAGCTTAAAGAAGTCATTGTTGCAGAAAGATAGTTGTCTGATATTTTACACAGAAATCTGCGATCAACAAGTTGGCTACCCCTCATGTATGAATATGTATTGTATAAACTAACTGCTGTGTTTGTTTATGCTTTGTTCTATAAATGTATTGCTATATACCATCTAGTCACTTTTTTTTAAATCTTGGAAAGTTGCACATTTATGTATTGTATATATATTTTGTATGCTATCTGTACATTGTAGTTCATTTAGTTTTTAGGCTTGCAAAAGTGTTTTTGTACATTTGTTTGATTACAATTGTCCTTATGTTCACAATTTTGGAAGGAAAAAAAAAAATTAAGCTAAAATTTACATAACTTCTTAACATTTATTTTGAATATAGTAAGCTTTTAAAAAAAATTACAGATATATATTTGTTTATGTTATAAAAAATCACTTATATTTGATTATCATTATTATAAAATGTTTCCATAATTAACCATTTTGGTGTGCAATTTTATATTACTTTTTTAAAAGCATCAGGAATTTTTGAAAATTTAAACTTTCCAATCTTAAAGCTTAAAATAAGTTATAAAGAAGTACTTGTGCCAAGAAATAAATTTATGCTTTGAATTTTTGTACGAGCAGTCATGTGCATAAAAAATGTGATGTTAAATCCACCTGCCATCTTTTTATAGGTACAACATTGCTACTGATGCTATTTTGCTACAGATAACAGTGACATAAAACTGTTCCTTGTACATATGTATTTCAGTAACTGTTGAAGGTTGACACCTGAAAATTAGTTGTGATGTCCAACAGCCTCCAGCTCAATGCATATTGAAATTCAGTGGATGGACACTAGATTCTTCAAATCTTGTCTGGAAATGAAGCATTTCCCCCTTAAATGGTTTGAAGTTCAGTGAGTCAACAATTGTAAATATTTTCAACTACAATATTTCTGTTATGTATACTTAGTTCATAAATTCTAGTAAAGTTTATGGGAGCATACATGTTGTCCTAGTTGAAATTTTTTCCTTTATTGAAATGAGCTTTTATTAAAACTAATTATATACATTATATTTAACATTTTCTTACACATTATAAAAACCATGGAAGTGTACAAGTTTTTTTTTAAATGAAAATTGGTTTACTGTATTTTTAAGCAAAAAAATTTTAGATAGAGATTAACTAATTCAAAGGAATTCATGAATTTGTATTATTCTAAATTGGAAGATACATATAATTTTTTCAGCATCCAGAAAAGCAAAATTGAACTGATTTTTGACTTTAAAATTTTTATGCATGTGATTAACAAATCTTTAAAAATTTCAGATAATAAATCAGTGGTTTTTAAACATTTATATATTTTTATGTTATTTTTATTATTTTATTGTTTGTTTTCCAACAATAAAAAGTTATATGTAGTATACAGGTACTAGTCAATCTTACCTCATTTAAACTTTGCAGTTTATTTTTGTTCTTTCTTTTCTTTTCATTTCCTTTTTGTAATTTTTAAAAGTCTAAGTGTTATATTGAAGAAAAATTAATTTTATTCAACTTGAGTTTAAAAAAATCATTCTATGTTTTACAGGATGGTCCAAAAACGCTTGATAGAAAGTAAGCAATCCCTTTAAAAAGACAAAATGCAAAAACATGAAACAAATGTGATACAGATATAAATGGCATTAAACATATAAAATTCTCAAAAGGTCTATCGTCCCCGGTTATAAAAAGCCGGTTCCAAAACCCTATATAACTAGCTGGACTGTGTCGAGACTAACAAGTTCATTTAATCTCATTTCTGATGGACAATTTCAGGTTCTTCAGTGATTTAAAGCGTTTCCTATAGATTCTGTCCCCATTAGAAGCCGCATGGATTTAGGTCCGGACTGTTTGGGGGACCTTTCCATCCCATATCCTGTGAATGCTCTAAGGAGATAAGCCCCATCTTGTATTAACTCATATCAGCTTGTCATTTTGAGATGGTTTGATTCAGGGGCCAAAGGGATAATCTTGTATGAACGTGACCCTGTTGCTTTTGTGAGCCTTTATAATGATGCTTTGCAAATGCTCAGTTGTAGAGAGGAATGTCGAGTGGAAGTCCCCTCCCCCCACACAGTGGAGTTGATCCCCAAAGAAAGCGTGTGCCATACTCCCTGTTCTCATCAGCAACAATTTTTTGCCCCCACACCATGCTTTTTGCATTCCAAACACACCCGGTGGATTCAAATTGGGCCATTAACCTGTAAGCAATGACAATTGGTGCAAGATTAGGACCAAAGCATCAGCCATAGCATGGCACAAAATGACTGCAAATTTCCAGTGTTATAACATTCTACCTAATTATAGCACTGGGTTACCACCTCACTAAGTGTACTTTTCTTTCAGAACTCTGAATGACATATCCAACAAATAAGGACATTACTTTGATCATTCTCATGAAATTTTCTTACGATAATTCAATTAACCATTTTTCTAGGTTCATTAATTCCATATTGCTTATTTTTCATTTCGGGTAATTCAGTATTGACTTGAAATGGCACAATATGTGTGCTATTACACTATGAAAGAAATGTCCTTCTAGCAATACATTTGAAATAAAGTACTTAAAATAATTTCTTTCATGTTGTTTGGGCCACCCTGTACTTGCTAAAAGTATATCTAACTACATCAAAGCCACGATTTTAAATCTTTGCTCTCATAATTTTCTTGTAAATATTTTAACCTTCTCTATTTGTTGTAGTTGTACTTCTTTTCTGAAATAAAATTTCAAAACCTTGTTGTAGTTGTTAAACATTTGTTGTGCTTCTTTGGTTTGATGTTTTGTTTTACTTCATTGAAACAACTTACGTTCATACAAATTGCTTTCTGAAAACATTTCTTCTAAAGAAAAGTTTCTATCTGGTGTACAAATAAGTTTTAAAGGATTTTCAAAAGATGACGTCACTGGTATTAAATCGAAATGGACAATGTTGCAACTAACCTCATTTTATAACCTCATCGTTAGGCTTCCATTTTCAATATATGACATTTCGCTGAAGTGGAAACAACATAGTTTTTGTGCACTCTGAATATGTCAACTTTTGTACCAAGAAAACACAATTTGGAGGAAAGTTTACTTCTCTGCTTCCATTTGAAGAAAAGTGCGACTGAAGGCAATTGAATGCTGCAAGAAGCATACAGGGAACATGCATCATCAGTTTTCACATTTCAGTTTTTGTTTCGACATTTTAGAAGTGGTGATTTTGGTACCAATGACAAAGAGTACGATGGTCAGCCACAAAACTCTGAAGATGCCGAATTGGAGGCTATATTGGACGAAGATTTGTGTCAAACAACTTTACGGAACTCAATTGATGCGTTTGAGCTGAGCACTGCTGAAAAAACAGTCACAATATAAGGAGAGACCAGGGTTGCCAGATTAAAGAATAGTAAATACGGGACAGGCTTCTAGGAGTGAAAGGGGGGGGGGGGAGGGGGATCTTTTTGAAGTTGAGAGTAATTACTGGATATGTGGTGTATTTTTAAGGGGTGCTTTCCGACGTAGAACATCTCTTCATGATAAATCTGAAAAATTCAATCGTAACAAAACCTTAATCCTTGCAAAATGTGGCCGATCAAAGTATAAAAATCGTTTCCATTACGATTGACGATGCATCAGCAGAGATATATTTCTAACATTAGTCTATGAGCCAAGAGGAAGTAATCATTCAGCTTCTCATGGTTCTTCCAAAACAAAAACCAAATTTCAACAAAAATAATTTTTGCCTTTGCTGCCACATGATTTTCTTATTGCTCTTTATTTCACAATTTTTTGTTTTACTTTATTTTTTCCCCTTAAAAAATGTCTCGCTTTGTAAAATATGTATGGTTATTAACTAGAATACGGGACTTTAGCCGTCCCCTATGGAAGTTCCCCAGGGCGCGGGACAATTTTTCAAAATACGGGATTGTCCCTTGAAATCCGGGACGTCTGGCAACCCTGGGAGAGACACAACAAGGTCATTTCGCAACTTGATAACGCTCGCCCACATGTTGCGCCGCGGGTCAAAAATACCTCGATACCCTGAAATAGTCAATCCTACCCCACCCCTATATAGCCCAGACATTGCCCCTTCCGACTACTATTTGTTTTCATTGATGACACATGCTCTTGAGTATCTGCACTTCTGCTCTTTTGAAGTCCAAAACTGGATCGATTCGTGGATTGCATCAAAAGACGCATCGTTTTTTAGGGTAGGCATCCGAAAATTGCCAGGAAGATGGGAAAAGGTAGTGGCCAACGATGGACAACGCTTGGAAAACTGAACACAAAAGCATTTTTTCCCAATAAAGCGTCAAACTTGAAAAAAAAAATCCTTTAAAACTTGTTTGCACACCAAATATTAAAATGGGATGAGTAAAACTTGTTCAGCCATGAACCCAAAATGGAGCTCAGTTCCAGGAACTAAGCAGTTCTAGGGACCCCAACGACTAATTTAAAAAAATTGCAATATACATTATGGCTCTATTGTGAGAGAGCTAGTTTGTTTGTGCATTGTGTGTTTGTCACATGGTTCTGTGGATATAGATAGGAATGTTTATCATAACTAGCTGTACCCGTTCACAAGCTGATGCCCATTTAAGAATTTAAAGGAATTACTTGAATCAATGAAAATCCTCCCCTTCCTGCACACACCATTAAAAAAAAAAAGAGTAGAAGTTACTTTGCATTTTAAAATATTTCTACATAGAAATTAAATGCATTAAATTACATTAATAGTTACTTTAAAATGTCAAAAATATCCACCAACACCATTATCACCTATTTTACCAAGTGACTAAGCTACAGAAATTTAGCCGATAAGCGAGCTAAGCTAGCTTCAATCAATTAGCAATACAATCAACAAAAACCCTGCTCTCTTCCCTTTCCTATGAAGGAAAAGAAAGCAATTAAAAAATGCATAGCTAGGACAAAGGAAAACCCTGTCCCATATAGAAAAAATATCTCATGCACAATGCAATATACTGAAAATAATCATTCCACACTCTAGTGGCACAACCAGAAAATAGTTTTTTTTTTATGTTCAGGGGGGTGGGGGAGGTTACTTAAAAAAAATTTTCACTCGCATATATTTCTTAGATGTGTGAATGTTTGCGTCATATAGTGTATACACATTAGGACTGGGCGATATCAGAATTTTTAATAGCGAGATATATCGCTCTCCAAATATCGATATTTTCTATCTATCAATATGTTCTTGGGGGGGGGGGGATGCAAAGGATCGAAAAACAACAAAAAATATTTCCAAATGTAATAAATACAATTCTTTCTCTAATTCAAAACTTTCCGGGGGGGGGGGGGGGCGTGCAAATGGTATAGCTCAATGCATGACAAAAGTGCTTCACAATGAAAAAGTTTTAAATATTCAATTAAATATTTTGTTTAAATCTTTCAATTTAGGCAGTCTCAATAATTTGAATGTACTTTGAACTATATTTCGTATTGATGTCTTAAATGGTTTATTTTTAGTCATTTAATAGCTTTTGCTTTAAGACTTTTTACTTAGTTGAGTATCATTGAGTAAAATACTAACAATAAATCTTTAAAGAAGGCTGCTATAAATTTTGAAAATTATCACACCATACACCCATTGAGCCCACAGAACTACGAAATATACTTGCATTACCCGACATTGCACAGTCTACCTATAAAATAAAAGTTTCGTCTAGTGACACATGTTTAACTATTAGAACATGTTTAACAATTTAGAAAGCTTAATTTTATGACTCAAAATTTTAATTTAGACATCATTGGATTTTTTCTTAATCGTTCTGGATTTTCTGGAGAAACCCCCCAAGGTGGTCCCCGAACACTCCATTTTGATGAGAAAAAACTTATGTGAATTCCTGAGCATCAAAGGATTGCTGCACGTTTGGGAAGAAATCCGACAAAAACTGGATTTGCATAATGAAAACCCCTCTTGGGGTGTATTCGCACCCTCCCCCTTTCTTCATAGGTAGGCAAAAAACCCTATGACAATTCCTGACCATCAAAGAACCGCTGTGCCCAATTTGGCAAAGATCCGACAAAAACTGGATTTGTATAAGAAATCCTCTGTGGGAGAGAGGGTGGCCCCCATTGCGAACGAAAACTACCCTAAGTGAATTCTTGAGCATCAAAGGACCTGTCTACAAAACTTTTGCAAAAATCTGACGTAAACTGGATTTGTATTAGGAAAACCTCTGTGGGGTGTTTTGCCCCCCCCCCCCTCCATCGGTGGGCGAAAAACTCCCTATGAAAATTCCTAAGCTTCAAAGAATCTGATCCAAATTTGGCAAAGATCCGACAAAAACTGGATTCGTAAAAGGAAACCCCCAGTGGGAGGGGTGAGGTTTGATGTGAATATTTGCCATATTCGGCAAAAATCTGATGTAAACTGAATTTGCATTAATAAAATCGTTATTTGGTTAATTAAAATATATAATAAATTTAAAACTTGTTTTTTAACGATACACACATTTTAATATTGATTTTAAAAGGCAATTAATTTTTCTTCTGTAGATCCAATCCAAAATCCATAGTATTGAGTAAATCAATTATCTCATCAATGTCGTTATTTCACAAGCAATTACCGAAAAACAAATAAGAAAATTTCTTCACTTTTGCAATTCCATATTTGATGATGACTCTTAAACAGAAGTCAAAAATACCAAACTAAAGAGCTGCAATGAATTACCGACGTAACATAAAACCGTAAGTATTGCTCTGATTCGCTTTGCTATAACAATTACGGCATCAAACATGTTAATGCGTAGAACTTATATAAAAACCCTATTTTCGCGCATTCATCGCAGAAGCAACGATTTGGCAGAAGTTCCGTCAACCCGTAAGTTCCACTTGTCTGGCGATATTAGGAAGTTTCAGTTTAGTTTTATTCGGGGTTGCCAGCGAAGCGAGATTTCTTTGGATTGTTTTGCCGTGTGTTATGAAGGGGGTTAATATATTTCTTGTTAATTTCGGAATTAAAGTTACTCATATATTCATTCAGAACTGAAAAAATTCAGTTGCGCTCCCTAGTGTGATAAATGTGCGACACAAGTGTTCTCATTAGGATTTTTTCGTTTTTCATTTTTTAAAAATATTTCCGTTCAGTATTTATCTTAAACATGTTATTCAGCGCAATATCAATAGTTTGTTTAATTTGAAATATGAATCGTGTTGATACCTCAATTGGTTAATTTTTAATTGTTGCATTAGGATGCTTTCTTAACCAATACACGCAGTGGCGTAGCTAAGGGGGGGCGGTCCGCCCCGGGCGGCACTTTTCTAGGGGCGGCAAATTTACCCTTTTGATGTGGAAAAAAAATGTATTTTTCAAATAAGGAATATAAAATAACTTTTCTGGGTCAGAAAGGACAATTTAAATATTCCTGTAGTTTTCAATTATTCTAAGAAAATGACACCACAAACAAAGAAAAGTGTGTTTCTAGTCATTTCAAACCAAATTTTCCA
The DNA here is from genome assembly GCF_026930045.1 of Uloborus diversus. Lineage (NCBI taxonomy): Eukaryota > Metazoa > Arthropoda > Arachnida > Araneae > Uloboridae > Uloborus > Uloborus diversus. Next base: position 50,628,891 of record NC_072732.1, read on the forward strand.
CTAAGAAAAATATGCATGTTTCAACACTCAAATTTATGATTGAAAGCTTGATAATTATAAAAAGATCTCTACCTGACTTGAGTCGCACTTTTCTTTGTTTGTGGTGTCATTTTATTGGAAGAACTGAGAACTGAAGAAATACTTAAATATTCCATTCTGACCCAGAAAAGTTATTTTGTCCTTTTGAGTGCATTATGAAACATGTATAGTACTTTTTAAAAAAATTTGTTATTTGGACTGTAGAGGTTACTTCAGAAAGACGAAAACAATGAACTTTTCCAATTTTTGTTATAAGAAAAATCTAATGCAGGATTTTGTGGGAGTTTCTTGAAAGCTTACTCTTGAAACAAAAACTTTTCCCTTTTTTTACTTCAGAAAAATGGTGACAAGAGTAAGAAAAAGAGGAGGAGGTATAAAATGTTACGCGAAACATTTTATTGCTCATCACACTATATATGTGTCAGAGTTTGCTTTGATTTCCCACTCTTTACAAGAGTTCTCTTCTTCAAACGAAGTATAAGTGATAAAGATAGTTCAGAAATACGTTTTTAGACCTCAATGTTGAAAAATTTCTGGGCAGAGCCCATAACCCTGCTGTTTCCTCTAACGTAGCAAACACAGCCAAAAAATAAAAAACAATATCTTCAACTCTGAAAACTTTCCTGAAGAAAACTCCCACCCTCTCTTATAAAGTCTCAACATCTAGCTTAAAATTACGTTCTTAAGACTTCGATACTTCAATATCGATTTGTAAAAACAGCATTTGAACCCTGACTGCAGTGGCGTACCGAAGGGGGGGCGGAGGGGGCGGTCCGCCCCAGGCCCCGCTTTGACATAGGCCCCCAAATTTCAATTTTTGGTTTTCACCAATATTGTCGCATATCTTGGTTTGAATGCTTAAACAAGTTGGCTTAATAAATCATAATTTTTTTTAAAGACCAAATATTTGTTCAGGGATACAATCAATACCTCTTCGGGATCAATGGAGGGTTATGATACCCAGGTCCCGCTTTGACATAGGCCCCAAAATTTTAATTCGTTTTCTTTTTCGCCAGACGTGCCTTATGTCATGTTTTAGATAAATAAAAAGTTGACTTTTTATGTAGAATGAATATTTTTTCAGTGACTCTTGCCTAAACGAAGAGAGGGCAAATTATGTCCCACAGGCCCCGCTTTGGCATAAGCCCCGAAATTGTGTCTTATTTTTTCCTGTAGATCTGTCATATACATCATGATTAGAAATATTAATCAGTTACCTATAATATATGCGAGTATATATCATAAATTTTGTTAAATATGACTTTTTTTCATAGTGACCCGTCCTAGTGTTCAAAGGCAAAGGCCACGAATTTAATGGGGGCCCCAAATTTTTAAATTAACTAAACCTATAAAAATCATTTGCTTTTATTTTGTTAAGTGCTTTCAGCAAAGTTTTATGCATTTTTTTTCAAACAATTTATTACTAAAAAAAACTAATGCATAACAGATGCACGTTTATAATTTTTGATCATTACAGTATACAGCTAAGATATCTGTTTTATGTTTTGTTTTGTGTATTAAGACTACGATGGTCTAGTCTTAATTCATACACTATTTTTGAAACCAAATTCAAACATATAACCAAGAAAATCCATTCCTAAATGAGAAGTTGTCTATCCTTTGTGGCGTTGGAAAAATCAGTCAGATAAATTTTTCTTTTTACCAGCTGCACTTTTGTGGTTTTAAGTTTGGTCTCCTGTGTGCCCGAAACTGTAACTTTTAAGAACAAATCGGACCCCTTCTGACTCAAGCAAAGGGGACTTCCTTTTTGCTATGCCCCTTTCGACACCGTAAAACTGTTTAATTGGTCAATCCTTCGGGACTTTTGACCTTGACTGCATAATACCTCCTCCCATCCATTCTATACTCGATTGCAAGCTTACTTGAGTATGGAGAAATGAGCTGCGGCCAAGCAAAAGAAATAGTTCCTAGCCCTTTGTCCGATAATCAGGGACGTAACTAGAGGGGGGCAGACGGGGCTCGTGCACCGGGCGCCATATTTTGGGTGTGCTAAACTGACTAAATAAATGCTTAAAATTAATTTTTAAAAAAGGACAAGTTATTAAAAGTCACCCCCCCCCCAAAAAAAAAAAAAAAAAGAAGAAGAAGAAAAACACGCTGTGCAGGCGTTGGCAGAAAATTTGCATGGTTTAATGTAGATAAAGAGTGGGAAGGATACACGAAGAGAGAGTAGGGCGCAGTAAAGAGCATGAATGTATTTTCCCAGAGTGACCAATATTGTTATGTCTTATCTAAGAATTTTCCTCTCGGAGGAGAAATATGGGAGCTAATGCTGAGGGAAATACACACCAATACAAAACAGCGGAAATGCTCAAACGTCCTTTTTCTACAATTAAACGTCATAAAGTTGTCAACATAATGTCTTCCTCTCAGCTTTTACAATGACGAGAACTTGTCTACCCCACCCCAAGGGCCTAAGGGAAAATAGTTACACTGTTCCCTTGGCCGTAGCCTATGGCTTAGGAATTGGAACCACTATCTTTATCCAACAGAACCACAACCATTCTTCAGAGTATCTTCTCTAGCTCGTACCACGAACTTTTTTTTTCTTTTTACTCCGTTCTCAGGATATTTTTTGCTCATCTTGTATAGTTTTAAACCAATTTTAAGATAAGTCGAAAAAACTATTTGAAGCTGAATTCAGAAAGAGAGCAAAAGACCACGTAAAAGAGGCCCCCAATAATCTTCATCTTATTTATCATCGTGGTTAAATGCTAAAGACGTTAGGAGAGTAGGTAAGGCATTGTTTATATAATTTGAATGGATGTAATACAAATTTGTTGAATTTTATAATTTTTCTCATTTTTCGAAAAAAATCTCGCCCTATAATAATGGAGATTCAATTTAAAGTTTGGGAGGCTACCAATTTTTATTTAGAAAATACTAGGGTTATTTTGAGGATAAATTGAACTAAAACGATAAATTTTCGACTTAGTTTCAATATATTTTTTCCACCCACACAATATTTTAAATATGCTTAAATCATCATATCCGGATTTTCGTTATCCGGATTGCCTTTGGTTCTCGCTAGTTCGGAAAAATGAAGTTGTACTGTAAATGAAAATAACCTGAACGGAAGCGCACTGTAAACATATAATATTTAACATTTTTAAGATACGTGTTTTTTTTTTTTTTTTTTGAAAGTTAACAGAAAGAGTTTTGATCTCAAGCACATTAGGTTTCTGTTTTTCTATTAACTGTTTCTCTTATGTATACTATAATATACCAGAGTTAGAGGACGTGAGTCCTTTATAAAAATTAGCTCTTGTAATAATTTATATTTACCTGTACAGATAGCGAAAATTTAAAATGTGTTGCACATAAAATTATTAAGACATTGTTTAAGATAATCTGTCCTTTTGAACTACAGTAAGATGTCAGCTTAAAGTCAGGATAACCAAGTATAGTAATATTCAATTACTTTCAAGTAAGAAACAAAAACAAACAACCTACTAAATTTTTTATCGGATTTAAAATTATTTCACTCATTGCTTTTTTGTAGTTGAATATTGTTATTTTTCTCGCGAATTTCTTCATAGTAGTACTTTAAAATACTGAGAAATAAATAATTGAAAATCTTTGTTTTATTGAAGTTATATTTTTTAATTTATTTTTTAAAGCAATATTCCAATAAGTTGTGAATTACTCTCTTGTGGAAATACAAAAATATTTTTCCTTGAATAACTCCGTATGTAAAATAATAAATAAAATACTTAATGATTTTTACCCCCTATCGCTATTTTTAAAAAGGCAATACAGTGTTTAAGCTATCTAAAAACTTATAATTACGTAAAAGTCGCATTTATAAGGCTTATGGCATTATAGGCAGCGGACTCCTTTATCACTGCATAATTCAAATATGGCTTCCAGTGGTGAAACGGTTCAAAAATGATACCAAATGGAAAGTTGGAGTACTCTTTGTTCTACTAAAGAGTACTCCATCACGGTGTAACGAAAAATTACATTACAAGTGTATAAATTGCAAATGCATTTTGTGTAAAATTCGTCCTTGGCTCATATGAGGCAGTGAGAAGCAAAGGGATGTAAGTGGACATTTTCAAGTTTTGAGTAAAACGCTTATAGCCTAGGTAGGCTTTCATTGATATTCTTTTTTTCTAAATCATGCTATACAGCAGCGCCTACCAGGACACTCTTGCCCCAAGACAGAGGCCTTCACCTACTATGTGTACTGGTTACCTCCAAATTTTTAATTTTGCCACTTGCATCACTTTGCTTCTCACTGCCTCAAATGTAACCGTCTCCTCCGTGATTCTGCTCCATTTGCGTTGAAATGTGATAGTTAGGATTTTTTTTTTTTTTTTTCTTGTGAGTGAGACCTGCAGAAAAGTTTTATTTAGACTGTGAACATGTGAATTTCATCCTTATTTAGGTAAGCATGTTTTAAAAATATTTTTCTCTGAGATTAGGTGATGTTATCAGGGAAATAGTTCCCTGGTGTGTCTTACTCAAAGGAACAGTAAAGGTTTTTTTTCTGTAAAAGCCAATTTTTATCCTAAAATTAATTAAATCTGGAACGCCTAAACGTTTCTGCTCACCGTACTTGGATGTTCAGATGCAATAAATTTTTAAGATACAATATAATTTTAGGACTTTTTTCCGTTTTTGATATTTTCTGACAAAGCACAATTTTATTAAAAATATAGTATTTACTTAATTTTACTTAAAACCACGTGTTTTACTGTGGTATTTATAATAGTGTCCGAAATCAAACCAACACTATTGAAATATGTAAAAATGTACTGCTTAAAATAATTACTGTAATATATGGTACGTACACATAGTTTGAGAAACTTCAGTTTTAGTACCAGGTAAGCCCCCATTTCGAGTAGCGCCCCAGGCCCCCATCTGTCTTGGTACGCCACTGCCTGACTGTCCTTGATTTTCTAACGTGATCAAATATGGCCTAAAATACGTTTTTAGGACTTCAATTTTTGGGATTTTTCTGACAAAGATATCTTAATCACCCTCCCCTTTTCACCTAACGTCTCCAAAGATTAAAACTGCGTTTGGAAAACTTCAATTTTGAAAAATTTCCGAGGGAAGAACTCTTTATCCCTTTTCCTAACGTCCGCAAAGATAGCCCAAAATCTTTCTTTCTTAAAAATTTGCGTGAGTAGGAGAGCTCGCTAACCCTTCCTTCTGACAGATAGTCTAAAATAAACTTCAGCTTTAAGAATGATTTTTAGAGGGAAACATCCCTCTGTCCTCCTCTTCGTTCTAATATTATGAAACCAAACCAAACTCTGACGTCAACTACGGAAATTTTTCAGGAGAAAAACGCATGGCTTCACAACATTTTTTATGCCATTAGAGAACCTCTCAACGTCACCAAAGACAGCCTAGAATTGCGTTTTTGAGACTTCAGTGCCGAAAAATTTCCGAAGAAAGAATCGGAACCTTCCCCTTTCAACCAAACCACCAAAGATTCCCTTAAAATTGATTTCAATTTAAAAAACATTTCAGTAAGAAACCTCAGCGCCCCTCTCTCTCCTAACGCCTATACAACTGCGTTAAAATAAGCATAAAATTGCGTTGCCAAAGATAGCCTAAAATTGCTATTTCAGAGCTTAAAATTTTCGCATTAAGTATCCGACCATTTCCGATTTCCATGACGTCTCTTAGGTATACCTAAGCTACATTTTAAAATTTCGTAAAATTTTTTCTTTCGTTGCCCATCGATCCCCTAACGTCAATATAAAAACACTAAAAAAGACTAATTTTGGAAAAAAATCGGGAGCAAGCCCGAAAAGCCCTTTCTAATAACTTTACTAAAATTGCGGTTTTTGACTTAAATTAAGCAATTTTCTTAAATTAAGCCTTTATCCCCTTCCTTTTTTTTTTTTTTTTTTTGAAAGTATATAGAAAGTAATTAAGTGTTATTTTTCTTCAATTAAATTTCTAGTTTTAATTAAAAACCTTTGACAGTTTTATGTTTTTGCTATTTCACAAAGAAAGGGCGGCAAACACAGTAGCTACGCCACTGAATACACGTTCACTTTTATGGGCCTACGAGAGGCCATGTGAGCTTTGTAAGAAAGAGAGCGGGGGTCTTTGGAAGGACCACTTTTGAAAACTTTATGGGGGAAGGGGATCAGGAGACCTAACTGACAAAGGGGCCCACATTTACCTTCGGCGGCCTTGTGATTTTTTCCCTTTTACTATAATTAAAAATTAAATAATTTCAAATTTTTATCACCTAACCCACATCTTGTTTTTGGGGAGTGAAAAAGCCCATTTTCATTTTTTCTTAAGTTTATGCCATTTCTTCATCATGAAGGACTACTAGCATCAGCCTATTTTTTCTGCGCTTCCAGTATGCATAACAAACTGCAACAGGAAAAAAAATTAACCTCCTACTGTAAATCCCTCATAGACTTTATAGCTTGAAAACTGCACTTTTTGAACCATGATTTGAGTCGGTGAGAAACAAAGGGATGTAAGTGCCGAAACTAAAAAATTGGGAAGTAACCAGTGCAAGTAGTAGGAGAACCTCTTTTCTGTTTTAAGGCAAGAAATGGTACTAGTAGCCCTGGTAGGTGCTGATATAAAGCATGATTTAGAAAAAAAGTTAAATGAAAGCCTACCTAGGATCTGAACTAAAAACTTTTAAAAGTGCACTTACATCTCTTAGTTTCTCACTGCCGCATTTAACCTTGGGACAACTTCTAATTAGGCTCAACTTAGATTGTTTTTTTTTAAAGCACAAATAAAAGTTCATTCTTTCAGCTTTACAATAAGCCATGTTAGACCTTTCTACTAATTTAAATAAATGTACAAGAGCTTTTAGAAAAAAAAATTGAAAATGCTAAATTTTACTCACCCGCGGAGCAAAAAAATAGTGGTATCTCAGGAACAAAATTTTTCCAAGAAAAAAATATAGCAGTTTGGGAGTACGTAATGTTGATACATATTACCTACCAAATTTCATCAAAATGGTGCGGTACGAAAAATTTTGAAATTATTTCGATTTTATATGGAATGACCCATATGTATTGTCCATTCGCAACTCCAGAGCTGGAATACGCTACCTTGCAGTGATTAACAACACTAAAGAAAAAGGTAAAACATTCCGTTCCACGTGTTTTCTTTGGAGAAAATTACAGGCTTCAGAGTTTGTGGTGTAATGTAATTTCAGAGGAATAGAAAAGAAAATTTCTCACAAACAACGATGAAATATTACTGTCATTCATTAAGCTTCAAAGCAAGTTATAAGTTACGGCATCTGTTTGTTTTACCTTTTTCATCCACCATTAGACTGGCTGCAGCGCCCCCTATAGTTTATTAGAGTTGCGAATAGGTATTGGCCATTTTTGCCAAGCATTACATTTCGCTCCAGAAAAATATTACAGAACGAGGTATCCTGGTTGTCCGTCTCATCTTTTCTGACCAGACTGGGGGCAACGAGTGCAATGTGTAGCTGCAGAATATACTATATTGGAGGGATAGGGTAATCTAGTTGCAGTGAAACATATGCACTGCATGTGATTCACTGCAACAGTTATACATGTGATCCAAGTATACTTATAATCTAAAAATGAAAAGAAGGAAAATTTTGATATCGAAAATCAAAAAAGTCTTTATTGTACTGCAACGTTTAAGCACCAAAGGAGACTTTTAACTTAACTGACCTTTAGAGTTTTGAACAGCAAATTTCTTCACAGCTGACATCTTTCAAACCAAAAATATGACCTTTCACTGCATTAAAAATTAGAGAGCATTTTAATGTTTTTGCTGAAAATTTTGAGGTCATACTTCTCACAGAAGATATTATTCGATTTGAAAAGATTTTATATGTGTAATCCCCATGGAGATTGGCCACTTTTGGCAGGTATTACATTTTGCTCCAGAAAAAAAAGTGTACCCTAAGCAAGCAAAGTCGTTATAGGTGGCTAGTTTCACTAAATAAAATGCGCAATACATTGATATTATTATTTTAGTTGATTTTTAAATCTGCTGGAAAGTCCTTGCAAGCAAAAAAATCTCAAATTTCAGCATGAGCAGCACTGTGTGTAGCATTAGTATTACAATAAAAATACAGTTTTGATCTTAAAATCTCTTTATTAAACAAAAATTGTAACACTGAGAAGACAAGTGATAAAGAAAGACTTGAGAAATGCAAGGCAAAGTGCAATGTTTTATCTAAAATTAATTTACAAATTTTAGACTTGAAAGAAAATAACTGAACCTAACTGAATTGAATAACTGAATGAAATTTAATACATAGATCATGTAAATTTTTAAGCTTTTGTATGAGTACTAAAAATTTATGCAGATGCATTAAAATTAGTCAAAATAATGAAAACATTTTGATTATTTTTTGTTAAAAAGTATTACTTTCAAAATATTTTTGATTTATCAAATTTTTATCTAAAATTGCACAAGAACTTTTTTCAGATTTATCATTTAAAGTAGTGAACAAGATATCACTTGATGCTTACTAAAAATATATTTATTCATTTTATTAAGCTAAATAGTATTTTAGTATTTTTCATATTTTTACACCAATTAAAAAGATTGCTTTGTTTATGTATATGCTCGTTCAGAGATTTTTTTTAGTTTTTGTGTTTTTCTTTCCAAGTCCAAAGTGCAATTGTTGCTGACAATTTTCGTTGCATATCAAGTTTATACAACAGGAAGTCATTTGCATTTTGAAAATAAAGTAAAACACAAATTAAAATAAATATAAACATTCATATTAACATATGTACACTAATTAACAGATAAGAGCAGAGTGAGATAATTTCACAATCACAGCCTTTTACAGAGGTTTGTCAACAATGGCAACACCAGCATAGCTGCGACCAATTGTCATAAAAGAAGACAACATGCTCCATGAGTCAGACTTGGGGCAGTACACTTCAACAGATGACAAATTAGATGAGCCATCATCCCCTCCCACAACATATAGCATGCCTTCAACTGCTACAACACCTAGGAAAATATTTTAAATTAAGATATATACAGTGCAAAATGCAAAATCTACTTAAATATGTTTTTTTCTTGCTGGATTTTTCAAAATATTCAATTGAGGTATTCATTCAATATCTAGACAAAATTAATGCAGTCAAACCCATCTATTACAAACCGTCAGCGGAGTGGCTCAGGAGCCACTCCGCTGCCAAAAAAAATGAGGATTCATACAACCAATTTTTCGAAAAAAAGTAAGCACTTGCTAAGATACTTTATGAATGTCTTCATTTCATGATTATTCTATGAGTGAAAAGAATAAAATATTAGTATTAATTATTGTTTTCAGAAGGACTAACTATTGTAACGTATCTTTTTATTTATCCATAAGATGGGGAGGAAAGTTATTTTTGGTTGTAAGCCTTTATGTACGTTTTGTTGATTTTTCTATTAACTATTTTCTGAAAAATTCCTTGAAAACCGAGAAAAGACTTTCTCTGTTTTCCAATTTCAAAATAGATCTAATTTAATCCCCAACATATTTTTTTCGATCGCCTAATTTAGTTATGGTCAGTGTGAAGTTTGCAATACAATATTATCAAAGGAACAATAGGTGATTGTGGTTTGGAAAGAAGTATTCCGGTTGAAAAGGGGTAACTATTGCAGAAGCTGGTATTTGCCTATGAAAAAATTGGTAAGGAATGTAACTGGCACACGTGCTATGAAAAACTGAAAATCTTAGAAATATTTGGATTGCTATAGCCAATTTTACAGCATTTAGAGTTTGGTACAAGCGTTTGAAAATACATTAAAAACATAAGTCTCCAGTTGGGCCCAGTTAAAAAGTTCGCTACAACTAAGGGTCGTTGTATCAAGGGTTTGCTATAGCAGGGTTCGACTGTGTACTTAAATAAATGGTAGATTTTTGAATTTCTTCATACTTAAAAAGGAACAGCTTGGGAATTGAAATTGTGTCTCTGACTCTCGGACATCCAGGAGACCCCATTGCACCTACAGACTTGGTGCAGAATTACTTCAGGCACCAGAAGCAACCACTTCACAACATTTTTTAAAAACTTTTAAATTAGTTTTTTTTTTATAATTTTTTTTTTTGAGCTAAAATTTTACATAAAATGCATAATAAAAGAGTGAAAGAGTTCTTGCTTGAGCGTCTCTTCTAAATTTCCATGTCATTTTAAAAATTGGTTTTTCTGAACAAGACGAAGTTTGTTCTAATTTTCTCAATCACAATGGGAGACATAAGGGTCTCTAATTTAGCAAAAATCTTACGCTGAACTCAAAGGACAGATGTAAAGAGCAAAAAATTACTGAAACCAAACATTTGGAAAAAAAATTTCAAACATACAAATAGTGTTTTGCTATACTCTGGAGCCTTTTAGCACCTGTTTGGCTGTGGAAATAGAAGTTAGATTGTACATAAAGGAAAGGTGTATTGGGATGCTTTTTTTCAAAGATAATTTTGTTCTGAGTATATTACTGAAGTTCTTTTTTTCTTTGAGTGGGAGTGAGATTTTCATATGGTTCTAAATATAATGAGATCTTTAATTAGATTCTACTTTCTACGGGAAGGGGAGCGGGATTTTCATTTTGTTTTAATTGAAATGAACATTTGAATCTGATTCTTCCTAGCAGACTATTTAAAAGCTAAACAAAATTCCAAAGCAATCTCAGGGGATGAGTGAATGTTACCAAGCAAGGGGCAGAGCTGCCTGGTATAATAAAAAGAAAATTGAATGTTTGTTAAACTTTCCAGACAAAAAATGGCTAATCTTTGAGCTAGTGTTACCTCTTTACACTTGATTAGTAAGTTAAATTATTGATTAAGTTGATCCAATATTAAGTTACTTTTTCAAAAAACCCTTTTCCACTATGTCATACAGGTAATTTGCTAAGTTTCTGCATTTTTTTTAGCTAAAAGTAGATCTAAATTTTCCACAAATAACTCTTATTTGGCTTTAACTTGACATTCTTGCAGGAAAAAGATTATGTAATGCCTTTACAGCAACGCTTCCCAACCTTTTTGAGCCTACTGCTTCCCCCTCCACACTATGGGTTGACTGACACCTTTACGCCTCCCCCCTCCTCTTGCTAGTGAACATCAGTATTATTTTTAAAAAATGCAGAATTTTATTTTTTTCTCTTTACAAAATGAACCGATAGGAATTTGAAGAGAAATATATTTGACTAAGATCATTAACGTATTTTTAAAAAACAGAAGTACGTTTTTTTATGAAATTTTCTTTTTCAAATTGGAATCTGCTTAATTTGAAACACTAATACTTTAAATTAAAGAACAAAATTTGAAAATTCTTCAAATTGGCAATGAATGATGGAATACTTCCTTAAAGTTCAACCAAAATGGGTGGAGGAAACCCCTGAACTTTAATTTGTTTCTTTTTTAACTTGTGATTAATTGTCTGAACAATTGTCTGATGCATTTTCAGTTTCAATAATTTCAGCCTTTTTATTGTTATTATTTAATCTTTTAAACACTCATCGCTCCCCTATCGCCCCACAAGAATTTATAACCCCCTTGAGGATGGGGGGTTCCTTTGGGGGCAATCACCCCCAGGTTGGGAACCACTGCTTTACGAAATTTTACAAGAAATCTGCAGATTTTGCAGGTTTCTGCAAAATTTCTTCTTTGATTTCAAGATACTTGCAGAAAATCTGCAGAATTACTTAATTATTGAAATTTTAAATCGCAACAACTCTGTGATTTGACCACTTTAGTTTAGACAACCCTATGCCATTGTGTTTTTAATATTTTTATCCCCATTTTTCTGCACAACTTTTTGGGGAACTCGACAAGGGTAAGTCAACCAAATTGGATCTTAGACTATCAGGAAAAATAGACATAACACATGGTTTTCCTATAAAGGATTTGCACAGTGCTAGAAGTGATGAGTGACCATGATCCATTTTTATGATTTATTGAGACCATTTTAGCACTCTTATACTACAGTTGGGGGTACACCTAACCTGACAATGTTATACTGGTGTGATTAGGATCTGCATCTTCACAATGCTGCCAGGTTAGGTTTGCCCCAACTATAGTAGAGATGCTCATGACGAAATATTACTTGCATGTTTAATAATCGAAATTTAATGTGATTACTTGCCACTCAGTAGGCTGTTTTGTTAAAACCTATTCCATTTGGAAAAGCTTAAATGCTGTTCTTTCCTCTTTATTTGTAGAAAATAAGGTGTTAGAGTTCTGGGAGGGGTTTTCACCCCCACCCTCCCCAGATGTCTTCCGTAGCTGTGGCCCTGTATGCTAGAACTGCATCCACTTAAAAGTTATAAGATGTAACTAAATATGGAACTGAGCTTTGAAATGACAACTTAATAGTAATTTCAACTTATAATAACCAAAAGAGTTTTCAGTACGGGGGAAAATTTTAAAAATAATTACCAGCATTTCGCCTGCACATCATCATGTCTGCCACTGATGTCCAAGAATTGGATTCTGGATTGTAGCATTCTACACTTTTTCTCACTAAAGGTCCATCATGCCCACCAACAGCATACAGTAATCCATCTAGAACCCCCACACCAGCCCCACTTCTCCTTGCTGACATTTCAGCGACAGGTATCCAGGAATCATTTTCAGGGTCATACTGTTCAACTGTCCCTAAACATTGTCTTGATGCACCATCATAACCTCCCACTGCATATAATAAACCTAAAACGAAGATGAAAAATATCATGCTTGAGAAAAATTGAGGAGAGGGGGGGGGATTTTCAATCTTTTTATTTCTACAATATTTTAAAATTACTTGCTTATATCAGCAGAAAACAAGCTTACTGAAAAACAAATGTTAACGAATTTTCTGTTCCTCATTACATTTTACTGTCAATTGTTCATATACATATTTATGTATGCTATTTTTATATTAAAATATTACTTACATAGGAAAAATCAATATAATTATTTTTAACTCAAAACTTTTAGTTTACTGATGAAGTAACAACAAAATGACATTTTTTCCGGGACGGTTTCTTCCGGGGTGGACAAAATAAGACAACCCCGGACAGAGGTAAAGCACGACCTACACAAAGAGTGATATAATGAGGAGTTAATGTATTTATAATGCTGTATTCATCCCAGTATTTTAAAAGCAGCACCGGATAGAACTAAAAATAAATAAAAATTTAGCTTATTTTTGCATTAAAAACTTTGGTTATGTTTTCAAAGTCATATTGAATCACACCTTTACTGCTATGAACAGAAGATTTTTCACAGATGAGGCAAATTCAGGATAGCTTTGAAACAACTATTTACTACACTTTTTTGATATTTTGTACCATTTCCACTTGAGCATTTACTTTAACCCTAAATTTGTTCTCCTAAATCAAAAGCTAAGAGAAAAATTAGCTTTTGCTGTTAAAATTAACAGATCAATCTAGAACATTTTTTTTTGTAAAATTTAAACATTAGATATTTATTTTGTAGCTTGACTTCATAAGTGATATCATCTTAGGAGCACTAAAAAATTAATTTTAATAATCATAAAGTTTATTCAGTTAAAATTTAATTATTCTTCCATTGCAAAAAAAAAGTTAAATTTTCTTAAAAGTAACAAACAGTAATATGTTCATAATTTAGCACAAATTTTTAAAATAAAACATAGAAGTAATGATTTGAAAAATGATTACTGAAGCATAAAATTTTTAAATAAGGGCTAGTTATTCCACAGAACTTTTTCCAGAAAAAAAAAAAAAATATATATATATATATATATATATATATACAGTGAAACCCCTCCTAACGGACACCCCTTTAATGCGGACAGTTTTTAATTCCCCGGCAGAGAGACATTAAACCTAATGTATAAGGAACCTCTCTCGTACGGACAACCTTTTCGAAGTCATTTACATTGATATATCCTTTTTTGCGGATAGTATTTAAAACTTGAGAATTAAATAGCTACTCCATTGAAAGGCTTCATTTAATGCAAAGTCGACCAGCTTATACGGAGATAAAAAAAATATTTCTTTGCAATTTTACTTTGCATCTACTGCGTAGCAAAAAATTTTCAGCTTGACACCGAAATGCATTTTTTATTCCAAAAAACATCATCAAATCGTCAAAAATAAAAGAAAAGAAAAGAGAAAATGATTATTCTGCAAGTTTCTGTCTGTATACCCCCACCCTCCCCCGTTGCCTTGTTCCTTTTCAGATGACTAACAAGCAGGCGTGTTGTGTCTAAGTGGAGCCGAGTTGACGCGCCATCTAACAAAAATATTTTATAGAGAGTAAAAGTAAAGCCAATGCAATATCATAAAGTAAACTTAAGGGTAAAAGCATTCAGTTGTTTCATCGTTCTCATTGAAATGGCTCTGAATACTCATTGTCAGCGTCGTACTCTTTCTCTTAAAGAAAAAATTGAAGTTATAGATTTCGCAGAAAAAAATAAAATTGGAATACGGAACATTGCTGAAAAGTTTGGTGTGGGACGCACACAAATTTGCTGTATATTAAAAGGAAAAGAGAAGTTTTTAGAAAGAATGGTTCATAAATGGAAACCAAGAGAAGAAAAAAGATTTTCCTGAAAGTAATGCCCTTGCAGTGGATGAAATTGTGTTTAAATGGTTTGTGTCCGCAAGAAACAAAAATATTCCGATTTCTGGCCCTATTTTACAAGAAAAGGCGAAAGAAGCAGCTACTGAAATGGGTATAGAAAATTTCAAAGCTTCCAATGGATGGTTAGATCGTTTTCGAACGAGACATGATATCGTTTTTAAAAAAATATGTGGTGAATCCATGGATGTGGATGCTGACGTTTGCGAGAAATGGTTTGAGAAAGTGCCTAGTTTGATTGAAAATTACGAGCCATGTGACATTTATAACATTGATGAGACCGGTTTGTTTTATAGAGCTCTGCCAGATAAAACCTTAACTTTACGGAAAGAAAACTGCTCTGGTGGCAAAATCTCCAAAGAACGCTTAACAGTTTTGTTGGGTGCCAGCATGGATGGTACAAAATTAAAACCAGTTGTCATCGGAAAAGCAGCCAGACCTCGGTATTTTAAAGGACTGGATATAAAAAAATTACCTGTAGACTGGTTATGAAGCATTTAATCAATAAAATGGAAGAAACTAAAACAAGTAGCGAATTGTCCAAAACAATTGATGTGTTAGATGCAATCAGCTGAGTTAAGCACGCATGGAAGGAAGTTAAAAAAGAAACAATAGTAAGTTGCTTTAATCGCGTTGGATTCAAAAAAGGATCTGCCACAGAGGAAATTGACAACGAAGTTGATTGTGACAATGATGGATCCGATTTGCAGTCGTTAATGCAACAAGCAGGGTTCACAAATGTGACCGCTGAAGACTATGCTCCCATCGACGACCAAGTTTTCACTGAAGAAAGCGAAACAGAAATTGCAAGCATAGTGCGCGAAATTAACGAAGATCATACAGTTGAGGATGACGATGAAGATGAACTGTCCGTAAAAGAAGACGTTAAAACAATTAAAAATGTTAACGAAGCTTTAAGCGTATTAGATGGACTCAGGGAATTTTCAATTAAACACAACGATCCTAAAGGACTAGACTTGGTACAAGAACTTAAGATACATTTCGAAAATGAAAGACTTTCATCGATCAAAACATATCAACAGACATCAATCGAACAATTTTTTAAAAGTACAAATTAGGTATGTAATTTTTATGCGAACCTGTTATTTAAATCTCTTTGAGTGTGCAAAACTGTAATATTTGAATTTAACCTGATAAAATAATTATTTATTATGTATATGTTGGTAAAAACTAGTAAATTAAAAAAAATCTATGCATATGAAAGAGTAGAATTCACACATATTTCATTTAAGATTTCAAAAAACATAAACAAATAACTAAAGTTAATTAAATTAAAAAAACCTCTGTAAAGCGGACACTCTCTCTTACGGACAAAAAAGTTTGTCCCGTTAGTGTCCGTAATAGAGGGGTTTCACTGTATATATAAAGCAGACAGTGTTTCTTTGTACCCGATGGCCAGAAGCCCCCATAGCACCTACAGCTCTGAAACTTGGCACGAAATTCAAATGTACCCCGGGGGTCTGCACCTTGAAGCCTGAATTCTAAATTTCAAATTAGTTTTTCCATAATTAACTAATTAAGCTGAAATTTCACGTTTTTGGCTATTTAGGGAGTAAAAAATCTCCTCCCCCCCAACATTATATGTCGTTGGAAAGAGCTTTCCTTTCCAAAGAAGATGATGTTTGTTCCATTTCTCTCAATTAATTAGAACAGGAGATATAAGCGATTCTAATTGCCATCCTAATTGAGCCAATTTTCAAGGCTAAACTTGATTTTTGTTTCTGCAGTGACGTCATCTTTGGTATACGGTTGCGTTCGAATAGTACAACCGGTGAATTCTTGATTTGATTATTGCACTGTTGTCATTTTTGTTAAATTCATTGTGCAAATGTTAATTGATTTTCTTTTTAATTTGAAAGTCATTTCGCAATAAACAATGGAGTTGCGGATTATTTGTTTATTTCGCAAAATATTTTAGATTTCAAAGGATTGCATTTAGGTTTTCAAAGGGTGTTCACGCATTTTAGTTAAAAAAATAAGATTACCAAGTTTTTTTAATTGTGTTGTTTTCTGCTGGGGAGTTGAATCTTTTTTTGTACGGGATATGGGATTTCCTTTTTGACCTAGATATACCGTGATTTTTAATCGCAATTGCTTACTGCCGTAGGTGTCAAACTTGGCGTAAAAACGGGAGAGGGGAGTGGATTTATTTATTCAACGGACTTCCTTTAAATTCTTAGCACTTGTATTGCCGTGCGGGTACAGCTAGTTTATATATGAAGTTAGGACTGAAAATGCATTATATACACATAAAAAAATTTCCTTGATAAAAAACTGCTGTGTTTAGTTCAAACATTATATAATATTGCAAATGAAAATTCATTATTATTATGTGTGTGAATATTACCCTTACTATAGAGTACTTAATCTCATAGTATTATTTTCATTGAAACACATAACATATTCAATTGCATGAGTCTTATATGTCATTTTTGTTCTCTAAGTAAACACAAATTCTAATAATAGAGCAAAAAATGATTAAAAGACAATAAAATACCGCTTAACACCCCAACTCCAACACTACTGCGTCTTGTACTCATTGGAGCAATAGTTCTCCACTCTTCTGACTTTACATCAAAACACTCAGCACTGTTAAGACCAGTCGAACCATCAAAACCGCCCACTGCATAGATACAATTATTTAAAACAGCTACACCTAAAGTGCTTCGCCTAGCTTCCATGCTTGGGGCTTGACTCCACTAAAAAGGATAAGATATACTTATATGTAGCTATACATTTTATATGTAATAGTATGAATAAAACTAATATATAAATACATAAAGTGATCACTACTGTCAGAAAGTTCTATTAAAATTTTCTTATTTAGAAGATTCAGGTACAAAACCTAATTTGACAGAAACTATTAATATTATACTTAATTTTTTTAGTGTTTTTTACATTAACATAAAATACTTAGCAAAATCACGTTTTAGCTTCTTAAATACATTAAAACTCATGCATATTAAGATAATATTACCTGATCTCTTACAGGATCATAAACATCAACCGTTCTTACACGTAAAGAACCATTAAATCCACCAACTGCATAAACAAAACCATTCAGAACTGCAAGACCAGCTCGGCACCTTCTTGTAGGAAGTTCTGCTAGCTGATACCACTTCTCTTCTTTGAAATCATAGCATTCAACACTTCTAATAGCTTTAGGTGCTTGACCACCAGCAACCAATAATATCTTTATAAAGAAAAATAAATATCATATATATAATAGCAGAAATCTGTGATCGGGTAATGCTCTGATCAGTGGCGTACTGGGTCAAAAATGTGTACCGGGAAAAACACTTGACCGGCGCCTTGTTCTATTTTCGCACTCCCCCCCCCTCCCATTCACCAAGTTCAACTAAAAAATTAAACTTGATGAACTTCTTATCCGAGGAGTAGATAATCTTCAACGCCCCAAGACAACTGAGACTTTTGCGCCCCCCTCCCTTTTTTTTGTCGAAATGAGAGAAAGTTTTTACTTCCTTCGGTGATGGTAGAAAGAGGAGTGTTTTAGAGGGAGGGGTGGTTTCGAAGTTAGAACTTCTAAAAATTAAACTTTGGACGAGTTTTTTTATAAATAAGAAACGAGTAAAAAGAGGAATTTGAAGGGGAAGAGGATAGAGAGCGCTCCCTCGTCTATTTTTCGGGATCGAAAAGTTAAAGTTCAATTGTTATCTACAATCAACCTAATAAAGAAGGGGGGGGGGGAGTCCGGGGCTCTCCCCGGGAAATTTTTCGAGATTGTAGCCCCTAAGACGCAGTTTTAGACGATCTCTAAATATTATTCTAAAACTGCGATATCTAAAGATTATCTCTAGATTATCTTTGGTAATGTTACGGGCTGAAAAGGTTCGTGATGCTCCCAGACCTATTTCGAAATTGAAACTTTAAAAACGCAATTGTGGATTATATCCAGTTATTTTAGAAAGGGTGGTTGGATCTTCCCCGAAGTTGAAGCGGTTAAAAGGCAATTAGACTAGTTTTTCGACGTAAAAACGACAATTTTTCGCAGGTGAAATCTTAAAACCACGATTGTAGGCCATCTTTGGTAATGCTAAGAGGACGGGCCTTTTTTCCGAGTTTGAGGCTCTAAAAACTTTATTTCAGTTGACTTTCAGTGATGTAAGGGAGAGGAGTTCCCGAGAGCTCTCCCCCGAACCCTTTCGAAATTCAAACCCTTGAACAAAATTTAAGACGATCTTTAATGATTTTAGAGCTAGTGATAGGATCGTTCCCCAAGAAAGGTTTCAAGGTTAGCTCCTAAAACACAGTTTTTAGACGAGCATTGGTAATATCAGTGGGCAGAGAGGTTCAGAGGCTTTCCTTCGGAAATTTTCTAAAATTGGAATTCCAGGAAAAAATTACAGACTATCTTCGACGATGTATTAGGCAGTTTGGGAGCTCCTCTCGGAAATCTTTTCAGAATTGAAGCCATAAAAACGACCATATTTTTAGACCGTCTTTGATGATATTAGAAGGGAAAGGAGGTTCGGGAACCTCTGGAATTTTTAGAAATTTAAGCCCTAAAAACGACTATCTTTGGTGATATTAGGGGGAAGGGAGGTTCAGGGATTTCTAGACTTTTTAGAAATTTTTAGAAATTTAAGTCCTAAAACCGAAATTTTAAACGAATTAATATGATGGGGTGGTTGCGTTTCTGGAATATTTGAGTGGGGCGCTCTCCTAGAAGCTTTTTGAAATTGAAAACCTAAATAAGTAATTTTAGGCCATCTTTGGTGACTGTAGGCGATGTGGTTAGGGAACTCTTCCTCGGAATTCTTTCAAAATCAAAATTAAAAAAACACGCTTCTTGGCTACCTTTGGCAACCAAAAACGAAGGAATATAAGGTTCGGTTACTTCCCACTCTTCCGCTTTCTTCTCTCTTTTTACGTAATTGTTTTTATTATTGGTAAAAATGTAGTGGAAAACGCTCCCCCAGTTTTCTTTTCTAAACCCATTTGAGTGCTTTAGTTTTTCGAAAATGAAATTTTAAATTTCCAGCCTGATATTTTCATTTATTTGAAGTACAAGAGTTTGCGACTCCAAAGAGAAAACTTTTCACATTTTGGAGTGATGTCTCTAGGGTTTTTTTCCCCCTCCACTTTATTTTAATTTAAACATCATGCCTCCTAAAACTCGGGATAAAGTTTTGGTTTACCTTCACGTTAAAACATTCAAACACTAAGAACTTATTATTAATTCATTGCATTATTTAAATCTCGTTCACTACTTTTTTTATACTTGTTTTGTTATTTTATTTTAACTTGTTTTCTTTTTAAAATATATTACAGCGGCCTACATAATGCTATTATGTTATTTATCTATTCATTTTTTTATTGAACTAAATGTCGTAATAGGTTTGTAACGATACGCTATTTTTTTTTTTAATCAAAAGTGTTTGAAACGTATAATTTCAGCGGACTTCAGTTAGGTAAATTGTTATGCAGGAACTTGGATGTTTCTCAATAATATGCAAATATTTCATTTTCATTTTAAATTTGGCAGAAAAAATACTTTTGTCACTTTTATTCCTTTAGTTCATTGATTATTACAATTTCAATTCTTAAAGATTGCAAAGATTTTCTTCTTTTTCCTTTTCTTTTTTTTTTTTTTTGCTGTTTTTAATCACTTTCAGAAATTGGCGGCTCCATTTCTGAAAAAATGGTGGATGTTGGCGACGGCCCTAAGCGCTTCATCAAAAAAGTTTCGAAATTGAGGTCTTTACAAAACATTTGATCATCTTTAATAAAGTGAATACGGTGGTTCGTCCCCGGAAAGCTTTCGAAATTTAAAGTTCAAACATCGTATTTGAAGGCCATTTTTGCTGACTCTAGAGAAAGACATGCGTTTCAAAACTTTTCTGTGGAAATTTTTCGCATTTGAAGTCTTAAATGACATAACTGTATGCTGTCTTTGATAACTTTAGAGGACGGGATGGTGTTCGGGGACTCTCTTCTGGAAAGTTTTCGAAATTGAACAGCTAAAGCGAAATTGTAGACAATTAATTATAATTTCGGGAATTATAATTTCGCTGAAGGTAGGGTGGCTCCTCCAGTAAGTTTCGGAAATTGAAGTCCAATATGCTAAATTTCAAACGATCTTTTATGATGTGGGTCATCTAGGTGCTATCCCCTGAAAATTTTCAAAATTGAAGTACTTTAAATGGAAATTTTAGCGATCTTTAATAATGCTGGGGTAAGGCGTTGAGTTATATCTCTGGTATCCAAAGGAACTATGTGCGTGTGTATGTGTATGAGGCTGCAGCCTCAATCCCCGTCCGCACTTAGCAAAACCGAAGTTTTTGCCTTTCTTTTGCTTTGTTGGAAGCGTCATCAAGACAACATAAAAAAAATTACCTTAGCCCCTCCCTTTCCCCCATCAGGACTAAAAACCCTGGCTTTGTCACCGAGTTATTGAGAGATGGACGCCGTACGAAAGTTAGATGTCCGAGATAGGCGCCTTGGTTCAAAAAAATCTGGAAGCCACGGCATTATTCAAAATTTTTAGGGGAAAGATTAATAGTTTCAACTGAGTTCAAGTCGGCGCTGAATGGCTACTTATTGTTAGATTCGCGAATTGATACTTCAAATTAAAAAAAAAAATCCTCTGAGGTCATTTTTATTTTAAAAAAAAGGAGGGGAAAACTCTGCAGCCATTTTATTCCTTGGGTGAAGGAGGTAGATTCGGATGGGAATGAAAAAAGCATTTTACATGAACGATTTTGATTAAACCGATGGATGGAGGTTACTTTGATTTTAAAAAGGGATGGTACGTAGTTTTATGTTGTTAAGTCGTCTCATTTGTTCAGCTCATACGATAAATCTTATGGTACCAAGCGCCGCAATATCCGATACAAAATTCATAAATAATAATAATAATAATAAAAAGACAGGCGCCGGCACCCTAAGGCACCGGCGCACCGGGAATTTTCCCGGTATCCCGGTGGCCCAGTACGCCACTAGCTCTGATGTCACCAACAATAAACTCGAGCCAGAATATGCAAGACAGCATTATTTCATTGTTGGAGCATTTAAAAGTCAGAAATTTTAACTATAATTTGATATTTTTTTGGCAACATTTGAGCAGTGTTGCCAGATTGGGGGAAATTTCCCCATTTTGGAGAAATCTGGTGCTCTCTGGGGAAATTTTAGGGAAATGGGTTTTGTGGGGAATTCTTTGGGGAAAAATTTTTTCCTTGGGGGGGGGGGGAACCTCGGGGGAAAAAAGATTTTTTTTTAAATTCGCGTCAAGAAGTAGTGGGAACATTGTTTGTATCAAACAGTGTTGGGTTAGCTTTGCTAACTTTATGGAACTCGCATTAATGTTCTGCGTGAGTAACTAGTTGATACGTGAAACAGGTAAAAATAAGTGTGATGAAGAGTGTTCTTGGATAAATATATACAAAAATCATAGTTTAAATGTACATACAGAAACAGAGTAGTAAATGTGAGTAGAAAAAAAAATTGGGTTATTTCTTATCTCTCAGTCAGGCGCTTGTATTTATGACTAGTGGCACTCGCACGGCTTTGCCCGTAGTAGAAAATTAAAAGGTCTTTTGGTCCCCCTGTATATTTGCAAATAATGCATGATGAATTTCTT
Organism: Uloborus diversus; assembly: GCF_026930045.1. NCBI lineage: Eukaryota > Metazoa > Arthropoda > Arachnida > Araneae > Uloboridae > Uloborus > Uloborus diversus. The sequence goes on from NC_072732.1 coordinate 50,651,105, forward strand.
GCCAATTGGCTTGCCCACATTACGGTTTCACGTTATGATAACTTGGTAATTTACTCGTCCATCTTATGATAATTTTGCTCAGGAAAATATTCTTAAAATTGGAATAGAAAAGAACAAAATCAAATTTTCAAAAAATCGCTTAAAGGTGCACACCACCATTCCACAAACTAATTCTTTGCTCAATTTCATGAAAATCAGCCGAAGGGTGTTGGCGCTATATGTGCGTTAGAGATCCTGACAGACAGAAAGAGATCCGGACAGAGAGATATCCAGACAGAGAGACTTTCAACTTTTATTATTAGTAAAGATGAAGATAAAGAAGGCAAAAAAAAAAAAGCGAAAATATGAAGAAAAAAAAGTTGGGGAATTTTATAAGAAAATTTGGCTATTTGGGGAGAAAAAAAATTTTCAAGAGACAAAATTATTAGAGGAAGTCTATTAATTTTATGAAAATATTAGTAGAAAAATAATTTCTGCATTTGGGGAATTTTGGTAGAAAACATCGCTTTTTGGGGAAAAGTTGGAAGGGAATTGGGGAAATCTGTATTTGAGAAGCAGAGAGGTACCTTATTTTGACAAAGCTGAAATAGATTTAATAAATGAACTCTTTTGCTAATCAGGCATTGAGATAAGATAACTTGGCAGTCCATTTTCAGCTCAAGTCAGTATGGTAAAACAAGATGCATGCTTTCTTTTGCTAAGCGTTTTATATAGAGTCAGCTTAAACTATTATAACTTAATTACATAACACAAGCTAACCATCAAGAAAGTTTAACTGTGATTTAAGGAATAAGTACAATTATGCGACTTTATGTGAATAAAGATGAAATTTGAATTTGTCATATTATGACTGGTGATTTTTTAGATTTGGTATTACGAGGTATGGCCATAAAAAAGAAATGGTAATTAGAATGTGATAATAAAGATATGGTAATAAGGACCAATTTGCTCTTATGCAATTAATATAAAGACTATATTTAAAGATTACATTTAAGATACATATTATAATGTTGTGAAATTTTTGTTTGTTACCAATGTCCAAACCCTCAATTATCAAAATATAACCAAATAATGAACTATTTTAACAATGTATAAATTTAAGAAGTTATTTTTTTTCCCAATCCATGTTAAACATTTCTCTCCATATACTGTATATACGTCAAATAACACAGCAAATTTTACAGGAAATATTTTTAATAAAGAAGCAGTACACAACTGTTGCACCACGATGGGTGATTTTCTAATATAATAATAATTTATCATCACTACACAAGTCTTGCATTATTAGAACTTTAATATTACAGTGAAAATTCTATGAGCGACCACCCCTACACAGCGACCACCTCCAACAATGACCACTTTTCTCCCCTTTCCACAACACAATGTTAAAAAGCCCCTAGGAAAGACCATTCAAACCTCTCACAATGACCGGCAAATTGTTAAACTGAGCACCAACAAATGAAAGAATGATAAGTTAGAAATAAGGAAAGGCGAGAAGGAGATAAGGAACGATGGGACCCACACCAGACAACTCTTGCTTTTGAAAGTGTAAAGAAACCAGAATAAGGGCGGGAGGGGGGGGGGGAGATAATTATTCTTCCTTGGGCTTCAAAAACATTCCTTTCATACCCTGTGCCAAGGACGCCCATATAGGGGGGCAAGGGGGGAGCTCCAGCCCCCCCCCCTTTGAGATGGGAACTTCCTTGCTTTTTTTTGCAAAAATATTCCTTTTATATCCATCAATGAATAAGTTATTAAAAATTTCAAATTTTACTATCTAATTTCTACTGAAATCGGTTTCCATGGGGAAAATGTTCTGCTAAACCATTGGGAAAATTCTTGAGCCCCCTTAAAATTTTGCATATGGACGCCCATGCTGTGCCCCTCTGCTTAGAGCTCCAAAATTACAAAACGGAGGGCGTAGTTTTGGGCACTCTTGGGAATCTAAGGTGACACTTGCATATCTCAATCTACAGTGGCTCCCAAAAGTCTTCGTACACCTACGACTTTCAACGAAATAGGCCCCAAATCATTGGTTAGAACTAATATTTCGGAATAGGGATTTAATTTTAAGATCTATGATCAATTTTTAACAAAACTGCATGAAAAGTTTTTTAAAAATATTAAAACTTAATTTTTTAAAAATCAAAAACCGAAAAGTGCCGGAAATTTTATGTCACAAAAGTCTTCGTACACTTTATAAAATGTCTATATATTATTGAATAATCTAACTTTTAATTAAGTTATTAATTAGTGGAATATCATACAGTATTCATAACATTTTTTAAACGTCTGGGAATAGATTTCATCCTTTTTCTTTCTTTTTTTAGCGTAATTTCTGAGTAAGTGTTCTGCCACACTTCGAGTATTACTATTTCTAGCTCTATTTTCGTTTTAAAGCCCTATTTTCGTAATCTAGCCTCCAGATATCTCTAAATACGTTACATTAAGTTACAATCTGAAGATTTAGTGGGTACTTTCTAAACTTTAGGACAATTTTCGAGGCACTAGACGCAAACGTTGAAAACCGTGTGCTTCTTATCGTTATCTTGATAAAAAATAAAGTTGCTTCCAATAACCAAATTTTTGCCTAAGAGTTCAAAATTGGTTTTTAAAATATTTAAAGGAACAGCATGATTCATTATTTCATCAAAAAATTACAAACTACCAAGTCCTGATGCTGATATGCACCCTCACACTAAAACACCTTCACCGTCCTGATTAACTGATCCAACTAAGTTCTTAAGATTAAGTTCCTAATTTTTCTTCTACTAACAGTTATACAACAATTTAACCAAAAATGTTAAATTAATTTTTATCTGTAAGTAAGACATGATTCTAAACTGTTTTTAGCTTATTTATCATTGATTTTGGGATGAAAAGCGTAAGCTTTCTGTTTTCCGCAAGACCAAGAAAATTTCTGCGGGAAGAGGTCCCATTTAATTCAGCTAATCAAAGAACTTGGCGAGCAATTTTAGGTGAAAATTAAATGTAAAATGTTTCATTTAACTCTGCAGAAACTTTTACAGTACTCAAATGTGTATTTTTCATAAATTTTTTAACTTTAAATCTACGATCACGTTTTGACAACTTTGCCGGTTGACCTTTTCTTACCTTGTTTTCGGTCCGATTCCTTTCTTTAAAGCATTTTATCAAGCACTTTACTATTTAAACAAATAAATTAACTAATTTAGAGACATTTCAAACCAATTTACCACTACTGTGGGAAAAAAAAATCAAATTTTGAATGGCGTTTGTGGTTTTTTACGAATACCAGCCATTTTACAGTAATAAGCAATATATTAAGGAATAAATAAAAAAAAAAACTTAAAGCCAAATGACTTATAAGGGTCAACACAATGCGAAAATATTAATAAAACGGCATATGATAATTTTAATCATGAATTTATTCGAAAATATTTGAGTGTACGATGACTTTTGTGGCGTGTTATTTCTCTGTTTCTTCGTTTTCTGACCCATTTCAAAAAGAAGATCCGTCAACATTTTGAAAAAAAACAATGGGTTATATTTAGAATGACATAGGAATGTTGTGAAAAAATATTGGGACTTTATATTCGAATTCCGTTTTGAGTTATTTTGGTTTTACTAAAAAATTTCAAAGTGTACGAACACTTTTGGGAGCCACTGTATATCATGCGTGCACCCACCATTGTGGAGGATGATAAGGACAGCAACTTACAAATAGAAAGGGCATATACCTAAATCATTTTCATCCATTCAAATCATTCATACCTAATCAGAATCTACATTTGTACATTTGAACAGTTGAGAAATAGGCTCATGCATGAGTCAAAAAGCACTTATAATTGCGCTAAGAATAAAGATATTTATATTTTCTTTTTGCAGCTAAAAGATAAGAAATATCAAAGAATCTGAAGCAGGCAAATCTCTTTTTAAATTTTAAAGCAACTAGTTTCTAAATGGGAAAAATAATGTTAAAAGTATATTTTGAATTTAAAATTTAAAAGAAAATTTTTAATTTGCTCATCTACAGGTAATTTTAACAATATTTTCAACATTGTGTAACCAAATGTAAATGTTTTTTTTGGTGCTATGATTGTTTTTTCCATGTTCGAAAACAACCTCCCTGTTAACAACCACTTTCTTCAGGAAACGGAGAGTGGTTGCTTCCGAGAAGTTTCACTGTACTTTTATGATAACGTTTCAATTAATTGAATAAAATGAGTGAGTTTGGAGTCCTCAAACAAAGCTATACCAAACATATCATTTACCAGACATGGACACAATTCCTAAACTTGTAATGTTAACTTGCAAAATGGAGCAGTAGGCACAAATGGAAAAAAGAGGAGAATCTCTTATCCTCCTCAGCAAGCTGCAACTTAAAAAAAAATTTTGCTGCTTATTTTCATGAGACTAAGACCAGCTTAGTTAGGCCAATAATCTGTTGATAGTGATCACTTTTGTGTTGTGTGTAACAATGACACGTTTTTATGGAGTCTACAGACTGATAGTGAAAACTTGCCATTTGGAAATTTTGCTACAAGTGCTATTAACAGTAGAATTTTTAATTCTAATTAACATCAATTATAAATGTAAAACATAAATTAGCAACATGTTTTAAATGGTAATCTTAGCCAGTGTGTTTATAATGATGTGATACATTCTTCTTCTTCTTCAACTGCACGACAGCCTACCACAGGCCAAGGTTGTGTTGAGAAATTTCTTTTCACAAAACCCCTTCCCAGTGGTGGATTTACCATGTTGCAAATTGCGAGGGGCCCTAAAGGGTATCCAAAAAGGCCCAATAAAATATTTCACACAAATCTGCTCATCTAAGAGGGGCCCTTAAAATTTCAACATTTACCTCTTTTAAAAGTGCTATTCCTTACCGATTTCATGCTTTTTATTGACACTGAAGCATTTTAAGAAATTTTTCGTGCCTAAAACCGTAGTTTTTTTTGGGGGGGGGGAGGGGGGCTAAAATGGTAGCCTGTATCAGCTCTGTGTCCAGAATAGTTCTCTTTAAAAATCTGAATTTCAGAAAAGTTTGCATTAAGGCTGCTTTGTACTCAGATGATTCTCATATTATGTTAAGAATATAAATTCTGACAACTGTCTAATTTTAATAGGCTTAAAGATTAGTAAAGCACAGTTATAAGGAATAACAATATAAAAGTGAAATTAGGCATAAAAACAGATATTGCTCAACTTAGAAGAAGGGGAAAATGAACAAATACCTTAGGTCGACCAATGGGAGTTCGTGGCTTAGTTCTAGGTGTTTTATACATGACCTTCTGTTCTCCTTTAAGTAGATGATATTTCATGGCTTCAATTAAGAAATCCTTGCATAAGTGATTCGATTTCAGAAGTGGCTCTTCTTCAACTCTCTGGACAAGGTATTCTTGAGAAAGCAATGGTAAACGGACATGTTCCATTAATTGAGCAAGATAGTCTTGTCGATTTTGGAGATCATTATTAACCCAGGCCATTACAGCTTCAAAAACCTAAGAAATGAAAAGCATTTTACACATGGTATGAAACAGCGATGTAAAGAATATTCAGTATTTAGCCCTTTGACAGGATATTAGTTTCAGAAATAGAAAAGCCCAATGCAGTGTTTTTCAAACTGTCTTTAGCAGAAACTCGGAATTATGCGATAAATTTTTAGGGCTTCCCCAGGTCAAAACAAAAATGTTAGGAAAAAATTATTTTGCACAACACTATTTTAAAAATGTTTTTTAACTGGAAAACGTCAAACAGAAGAACATGAAATACAATAGCAGATAAAATTAATAAGGCTAGGGAATTTGTGTTAAAAATACAAAAACACACCTCAATCATGGCATACAATGCAAGAGTAGGTAACACCTGGAGCATAAAACATTGCTATCTTACATCAATTACTGTAAAATAAAACTATAAGAAATTTCAAAAACTGTCCTTAAATACAGTACCATATTGATCAACTTTAAATACGAGGGATGTTTTTAAAGTAAGTACCATTTTGAAAAAAAAAAAAAAAAAGAACAAGTACAGATAGAGAAAAGAAATTTACTGTATAAAAAAATCTACCAGCTTCATGCTCAATATTGCTTCCATGATTTTCTAAGCACTTGTCAATGCATGGTACAGGTTTTTGTATACCTATTCATAGACATTTGCCGCCTGTGTAGTCAACCAAAGGGGAAACATGTTCTCTGAGCTTATCATTGATGTTGTGCCATTGACCGCGAAGGAAAGACTTTAGATGTCAAAACAAGTGAAAGTTGCTGCAAGCAAGATAGGAGCAGTCTGGAAAATAATCAAAAAATGTCCCAGATAAAGCCCTGAGTCCACATGGTTGACTGTACAGGCAGCAACTTTCTGCGAATAGGTATACAAAAACTATACCACGCTACGACAAATGCTTAAAAAATCATGGTAACAATGCCGAAATATAGCGTAAGGCCTGTAGATTTTTGTGCAATATTTTTTTTTGCTCTATCTGTACTTGCTCTTACTTTAAAAACACTCCATAGCCCTTGTATTATTTTGATATACATTTTTAGGGGTGTAATGAGGTTTTGCCAAAAATTTAAATATTTCTTAGCAATGGTGCCTCGAGTCATTTAAATTTCAGAAAACAAATTTTGAAAATTAAATGAACAGATATAAATAGTGTGCGGGATGACTTTTTACAAATGAATAATAAAATTTAAAAATGGTGGCAATATATGCATCCTAAACCTTACGTATTAAGGGAATTCATCTAAAGCTGTTAAGACGCACTTGGGAATACAAAATTAAGCCAAGAGCGAAATAACAGAAGATTTTAATAAGTGACCGAGCATTGCAACCAATCTTTATCAGTTAAACCGTTCTTTAACAAATTAAAATTGTGTAGTTGGAATATTATACATTGGTGCTTTTTTCCTCATACTTTTAAAGTGACTACCACTGATGTTATAGAGGGGAAAAAAAGTGATTTTAGTACTCAACAGTATTTTAGCTACATATTAGTATAATGAGAAAAAAAGAGGGGGAGGGGTAAATATTCTTGGAAATTAAAAATCTATCCGTGAGTTTGTTTAAGCATATTTTATATCAATTTTCAACACATTTTTTTTTTGTTATCTTTGGGCACTTTTTTTTTTTGGTTATCTTTTGTTATCTTGCACTTTTTCACTTATGTGCAATATAGACGAGCTGCTACTGGTCCCTAGGGTTTCTTGACTTAACAATATTTGAAAATCCACAGGCGTAATTTAATGAAAATATTGTTTATAAAAATATTTGAAACACGTCATGTTTGGAACTTATTTAAAAGTAAAAAATATAACATAAAAGGTTTGTTTTTTCCATTATTTTCATTACTTTTCTTTTTTTTTTTGCTACATAAAATGACAAAATGAAAAAACAAAAACAACACTGCATACAAAATACAGAATACACAGACAAAGAAATAGGAAAATAAAATCAACTAACCATTATTTGTTTTACTCAAATTAAATTATACATGCCTTTTCTTCAGATGGCACAGCAAGTTTATCACTGGAAATTAATTTGCATACTTGAGATGGAGATAAAGCTAAAAACTCCTCACTTTCTACAACTTCTCTATAATGAAAAAATTATATTTTACTAGCATCATAAAATGATAAATATAATGACGCATAATAAAATCAGCATTGTAGAGCACAAATTGGGAACTACAACGCATGCACTAAAATTGTAGACAAGGCAGAATGACGCATGTTTAAATGTGACTACAGGATGCAATTGTAAAGTGACCGAGCTTTTGCTTGAACAACAATTTTAGTATACATTTTAACGAATGCACTTAATATTCTTAGAAATACATCCCTTTGGCTTCGATACACCGGTGGTAGTAATCCTTAGACTGTTCAAAGCATTTTTTAAATGCATCTTCCGGGAGGGCATTTAGATTGTTGGTTACACTTTTTTGAATGTCGTATATCGACTGGAAACGCCTACCCTTCAGGTTTCTTTTGATGAGTTGGAACAAAAAGAAGTCCGGGAGAGACATGTCTGGGATTCCAGCACTTCACAACCCTTTTGCACACCTGTTTCCTTTTGCTAGGAGGTCAAAACCTTGAGAATCAGTTTCGCACATACCTTCGCATGCTCAATTCTTCCGTTACAATTTTTTGAACGCCGTAGTAAGTAAGATTTAACTTTTTACTCATCTCCCGGATGCTTGCTCGACTGTCGACGTCCAAGTATTCACGAATCCTGTCGACTTTTTCGTCAGCTTTTGAGGTTGAGGGCCTCCCTGCGAGTTGTCCGTCCTTGACATCCTTCTGCCGTCTTTGAACGCCTTGTGCCATTCATAAATTTGTATCCGGGACAGAACACAATTTCCGAAGGCTTCCTTAAACAGGTAATGGGTCTGAGTAAGGACTTTTCTTTCAGTTTTACAAAAAACTTGATTGCGTAACACTAAACAATCTCGCTCATTGCATTTTCACCACTCGGAAAACGTAACCAACTGCAAAAAGAACCTTTACGCATAGGCGATATTTACTCAATCGCTGCTCGCAGCGCAGTGACTCGTGTTGGGCCTTAAAGAGCAAGATAAGATGCATATTTTTAGCCAAAACTCCTTCTTTTTTGACGCCTGGAAACTGTGCAACAGCAAAAGTTTGGTTACTTTTCAATTGCATCTAGTATTACTGCGTCCAGAAATTTAAAATTTTTTCAAATGGGAAAAAAGGCATTTCCGGTTAACCCAAAATGCATGTATAACCCATCTTTAGCAGGTTATGTATTAAGGGAAGTCATCTAAAGCTGTTTTAATGCAATGTTGACTTTCTCATAACATGTTTCAGCATGTAGGTAAATGTGTACGTTTCACAAAATATGCATTTTAAAAATAATCAATAATCGAGAGGGGGTGGGGAGGAGAGATTATTTTCTTCGGTTGTAAAAGTTGTCTTTTTAGGTAAATTCTTAGCTTGCAGGGAAAAATCAGAACAACGTGGTAGTCAGACAGCATTTACTGAACTGTCATGGCTAGGAAAATGAAGCACTTTTTACAATGGGTGCCAAATCCCTGGAGATGAAACCTGGGTCCATTCCTTTGAGACATAGAGCAAAATACCAGAGTATGAAATGAAAACCAGCTGAATTATCAGTCAAAAGAGTTTTCAATTGAGGGTGTTATAAATGACAGATATTTATTGACTTATCCTCATCTAAGAAACTATATAAAGAACTTCCCTACATAAAGAAATAGTTTCAAAGGAACTTAAATTGAAATAAAAACTTAAGACAGAACACTTCAATTCTTAAAGGAAAAATTTCTCAAAAAAAAAAAAAATGATACTAACACAAAATGCTGCTCGGTATAAGCTTCGGCATAGTTGAGCAATTCTAAACAACCATGTAGGTCTGCAAATGCACGAATACCAAGACAATTGGAAGGGTGTAGCTGTCCTTGTAAAAACTCACAACATGCATCACGCACATCAGTTAACTGCAACAAATGAGCAGCAGGTAGAAGTACCTAATGAAAGAAAAAAAAAATCAAAGTTTAATAATTAAAAGTTTTTATAGCTAAAAACATTTTTTTGGTTATTGGACAATTTTAAACGCAAGTACAACACAAAATGGAGGAAATTTGATACATTACACACAGATATAGATTTGCAACAAAGCAAATGCCATGCATAAAATTCTTGTATTATAGAAGATACAGTTAGGAGTCCGCTTTTATTTCAGGAAATCTTTACATAATGACTCAGTTCTTGCAAAAACACACAAAGTTTGTTTACAAATATGTACAAGTAAATCATTAACAATTTCTAAAATATCCATAGCAATTAAACAAATATACATCAGTAAACACATTTACATCCAAATACGATTGATTAAACACTTAGACAAAATCACAATGCATAGGTTTTGCAACAATGGTGCTATCACAAGCTCTCTAACTCACAATTGACTGTGAATTTCAAACTTTGGGGCAGCTCCTTATATAATCTTAGTAAAATTTTTGCAAACATTCTAGCATTTTCTATTCAGAAACATTCTACCAAAATCTATAAGTTACTGGGGGTTACTATTAGCTTTGAGTTACCTGCTAGGTTCAAAATGTTGCCAAACATAGCATACTTTTCAGAGCCAAAGTACGCCAAGAGGGAGTATAATTTGTTTAATGTGTTTTGTTTTGTTTTTTTCCAGCTCATAAATCTCAGTTTATCTATGTGTTCTCTAATTTATATCAGGACATGAAACTAAATACAAATTGTAAAATGGCCCCAAAAGGCAAAATCAAAGCAATTAAGATGTATTATATTAAGTTGGTTCAAGCTATCTTGGTTAGAAATAAAGAGCTATTTTTGCATCATTAAGTCTCCTAATCAGAAAAAATATTTCCATCAAATTCTGACCTAAATTTCTATTTTATGCATCCCCGAATGAATGCTGAGTAGTCTTTTCAGTCCATCCACATCTGCATACATACCTGAAAGAACTCAGCAGTTCCAGTTTGGGAGGTTTTAAATATTGTTCGTAAATTTGTTCCTTTGGTCAAAATGTTACACAAGTAACCACATTACAACCATCAACTAAAACAAAACTAACTTTTATTAACATAAACAAAATAAAATTAAAACCATAGGAATGGTTTATGCTGGTATTTCAAGGGCCAGCGGCTCCCTTCAAAATCCACATTAATCGAAATCACAAATCCTAAAGCAATCTTTCAATTTAAACTTAAACTTAGGTTTGCTGTAAAACTGGCGAGATATTTTCTCGCCAAAAGAAACTAAAAAGGAGATTCAACAATACCTAATAATATATGGATAGTCAAAATGAACATTTTGACAATCCACAAGTTAATTATCACGAGTTTTTTTTTGTGACATCTGTATGTGTGTATGTATCTCACATAACTCAAAACCGTAGAAGGTTGAAATTTTGTATGTCCACTCCGAGTAGGGTCTAGTTTGCATTATAAGCATAGAAAAATAAAACTAAAGGATCACCAATTACGATCAAGTGAGAGCAATAAGCCTTTCGCAATTGTGCAATAAATTAAAACGAAGTAAATAAATAAAACATATTCTACAATATTTTTTATGCTTGTAATTACTTTTAATAACTTTCTGTAACCCTTTTATAAGGCACATTTACGTGTGCATAATAATCACAACAATTACTTATCTTTACATTTACATTTTTTTAAAGTGAATCACAATTAAAATTTCACAACTCTCAGGATTCGTAACAGCCAAAGTCCTTCATTGCTTTCTGCCTCATTAGAGAAATATAGTTGAGTGCATTTTTGTCTCTCCAAGGAATAACAGAACAAATGGGATCATGGCTTCAAGAGTATAACGTGCTGCTTTACAGTGAACATATTTTTGAATGACGACTATATTATAGAAAGACATTATGATCATCCATATATTGTGACATACATAAATACTTCATTAATTTTTAGAGAAAATATGCTTTTGTAATCACATTCCAAGATTCTCAGGATCTTTACATGTTTGTCACAATGCTTCAGAATGGCGACTTTTCATTGATCCCTCTACATTGAAAATAAATATAACTCTATTCATGTAAGATTGTGAGGTACTTCGTGTCTTAACTCTCTAAAAAGCAAAACGATTTAAATCATACTTCTCTATATATACAATCCAGTACAGCTGCAGTCTCTCTATCTCCAGATCAAAATTTCTTAAAATCTGTTTGTGAGATTTTGACGCACATATGAATAAGTTTGGTTGCTAGATACACTTTGGTCTCATTTGCATATTGCCTCAAAGGATGAAAATAAGCTTTAGATACCTTGAAAAACTATTCTTGTATCGAAGTATACTGTTTTCAAATTAAAAATGTGATAAAAAGAAGTTTCTGCACTGGGAAGTGGTGATTGACAACTACAATTGATTTATCAAAAGAAAACTTACTAAACAAAAACATAAATGTAAAAACGTTTACTAATGTACTTAATACACTTAATGTGGATTCTACTGTGAAAATAAATCCTAATACACAGCAGGTAAATTTAAAATTAATTGGATTATCTCCATGATTGGTAATGTAATAATTCATAAATACACGTCCTCCATTTAAAAAACAATAAGTATCAGGTTAAAATTTTGATTATCTGTTCTATGTATCCATGAGAGTATGTAACCAAAACATTAACTTTATATTAAAAAAAAGAAGCCAATTTCTGTTTAAGAGTGTAACTGATTGTACTATAATATACTTTAAGTCATTTTCAATTATATCTCAATGCTATGCACGTTGTTTTCAAGCTGAATAAACAACTAAAAAATAAATTAATGTATGAACATATATTTTGTAGAGCAAAAATTACCTGAACATTTTCTTCTGTAACTTGTATTTCAGATGAATATACATAATCTACTAAAAGTTGTAATGCTTGGCCATCAACACCCTGAATAGTAATTTTCTCAGCTTTGCTTTCTGTGAAACTTGTAAACATTGCATAAAAATATGGACTACATGATGCTAACACCATTTTATGTGCAGCAATTTCAACTCCATCTGCAATTAATGTGACATCGCACAAAAGGTTCTGCCTATAATAAAGAAATTAAAATCATTAATAAATTTCATAGACCTTTACTCTTTACTTTATTAAAAAGCACAGTAAAAGAGATTTTTACTCCCTAAAATGAGTACAGTAAACTGCTGATTATCCCTGGTCTATCAATTAAAAAAAAAACGAAAAAATGATTAACAATTGATGGCGATGATTAACTGAATGTAGATAAAATTTATAATATTAATGGACCCTTTTTAACTGAACAAGTACAAAATCTATTTTTGGATATTTCCGATTCTTTCTTCATCCTTCTTTACAATGCACCAAACCTTCCAAGGTCACCAAAACCTGATTAGTTGAAACCAGGTTTTTAGATCTATAGATCTCTACACTACTTACTGATTTTTTACTCTACATTACTAGTTAACAGAGTTGGGCAAATTTCAATTGCATGAACAATTAAAGATTAACAATTGATTAATTGATAAATGTTACCACAACAACTAACAATTGCAATTGAGGAAAATTGCAATTAACAATTAATTAATTGCTAACAATTAGTTAATTGTAGTTTGATACAATCAACAATTGTCAATGGTTTTGTGACTTTTAATTAAAACTAACTCTTCAAAAAAATTACTGGTTTTGTATAATATACTGTGCAGGCGACAGGTCTACCTGGGACGTGAACGCTGGATTGGTACTATATTATTATCTATTTAAATACCCATGTTTGCAACAAATAAAATATCAATGCTCAACAGTAACTTTATTACGTGCAATAAATTATTTACTGCAGCATATGACTTTTCCCAAAAAATCTTATGGCTCCAGCGAAATTTCCTCAGAAAAGGTATATTTCAATTAAAAATTCAAAAACCTTTTTTTTTCCTATTTTTTTACTAATAAAAGTCTAAATAACATCTGGGAGAAAGTGAAAAAATGTATTTCAATTATGTACATGATTAAAAAATTTTTTTAACAAAGTGGTCTCTGAGACCTCACGTCCCCTGTTATGTCCTTCTTTCTCACCTCCCCTGTTATGGGTTAAACTAAAACAATGATTTACACAAACTTAAAACATTTAATTAAAACACAAACATTTACATGTGGAAAAAGCTTGCCTAGATGAGACTAGTTCATGCGGCGAGCAAGCAATCAGCACTGAACAAAAAAAAGAAATTGAATAATACTTTCTGTACCCTGCGCTGTACCTTTTGATACATAAAGGTAATTATTAGTTTTAATTGTTTCATAAAACAATTTAAAAATTTAATTGCAATTATTTTAATTGTGAGGAACAATTAATGCACATTAATCCAATTAAATTAATTGCAAAGTGCAATTAATTGTTTAATTGCAATTAATTTAATTGCAATTGATATAATTGCAATTACTTTTTTAATCAATTAACAAGGCAATTGAAAAAATAGTTGATTAATGCCCAACACTGCTAGTTGAAACCTGATTTTCAGATCTACATTACCAGTTGAAGCCTGGTTTTTAGATGCACACTATTTATTGCATTAGATCTACGCTACTTACATGGCTATACAAGTGATCAGACCAGTTTTGATTGAAAAAGCCCCTTCCCTTCCCTATAGATTTTTGGGAAAGCTAGTTTGATCCATTTCAATTAATCTGTTTGCAGAAATGAGTGAGCTTTTTAAGTGTTTACACAATTCTTTTTCACACACTGATATTGTTCTTGGTTATGGTTTAAATGCATGCAAATGTCGTTAATTTGTGAAAGCTATTTCATATACTAGTATCGTTTTTCACCTACTTTGCAAATTATCCACGGTTACTGTGCTACCCTATTCTAGGGACAACTGGGACTTTACAGCAAAGGTCATAGCCAGGATTTTTCTTTTTCTTTTGGGGGGGGGGGGGAGGGGTAAACGTGAAGAAAGTTTGTCAACAACAAGACGAGAAAAGTAAAGCTGTTGCTATGATGTTTGAAGCATATTGTGTATTGGTAGGCTTATGCCAATGAGGGTGGGGGGTAAAGCAGGAAAATTGGTTGTTATTTAGAATTTTTCTTTTGAAATATGAAATTTTATCGAATTACCAAGTAGGGTTAAAATTCTTTTGTCAAAATGAGAGCAAATGTTTTCTTAGATAATTTAAATCTATTTTTATAAGATCATTTAACTAAAATTCAATCATGAACAAGTTTTGTTGGTTCATTTGTGGTGTCATAAATGTTGCACTGTAGGAAGATACGAATAACAAAAGGACCTTTAATTGGCCCTCAAGTTGGACAGGAAATAGCAATGTGTAACACAAAATGCTTTACATGAGCTTTAGGAAGCGAGGAACAGACATAAGAGTATTTTTAATATTTTGAAATACATATCAAACTAACACTGAGTTCGGTTTCTCATTTTAGACACGACATTTTTTTAAAGACTTAATTTCAGGCTATATTTGGTAATAACAGGAGAGAAAAGGTTTGGTTTGCGGAAGCTCCCCCGCAAATTTCTAAAGACTTAAAAACGAATTTGGGACTGTCCACGGAAAATTTTGTTCTTGAAGTTTTAAAAACTAAATTTTGGGATACATGTTACCATTTTAGAGGAGGAGGTGGCTGCTCTAACTCCGAAATTTTTTTAAGTTATAAGGTCTATACTTGATGATGCGGAACTCTCTTTGGTTGTCGAACGGTTAGAACCCTCTTTTGGATCAACAGTGTTTTTATCGTAACACTTAGACTTGCTGTCCTTAGTCAGAAGTTGCTGCCTGCGGCATGATCCGCCTCTCAGGGCTATTCCGAGGTCAAAAAAATAAAGTGGTGTATGAAATTGAAGACCTCTTTTTTTTATATCGCATGCGGCTTAAATACAGGGGCTTCTCCCTCAGAAATTTCAAGGCTTTGTACTCTTGAAAATGCTTTTCTGACGATCTTTGGTAATATTACGGGAAGAAGTTTGAGAGAGCTTTCTCGTCCATTCCACAAAATAACAATTGTAAATTTGCAATTGCTATATATCTCTCATTATATTAGTAAAAGGGTGGTTCAGGAAATTGCCAACAAATTTTTTTTTAATATCATAGCTCTAAAAATGCATTTTGGGTTGATTTTTTGTGATATCGAGGGGAGTTTCAAGGGACCAGCTCTGGAATTTTTTTTTAATTTGTAGGTTTAAAAAACCCATTTTAGAAAACCTTTGGCAATGTGAAGGGGGGGGGGGAGGTTCATGCGCGCCTCCGGTCCCTTTTAAAAGTTGAATCCTTGAAAATTCAATTGTTGATCATCACGTACAACGGTATGGAGAGAAGGGTTTTGGGATTTTTTTAAATTGTAATTTACGATCTTTGCGTTAGGGAAAGAGAGATTCTGAGCCAATCCCCTGGTGTTTTTTGAAATTGAAATCTTCAAGACACGATTGTAGATTATTTTTGGGTTAAGGGGACTGGCAATCTTTCCCAACTGAAGCTCCAAAAACGTAATTTTGGTTGACTTTCAACAGGGGCGCCAACATGCAAAACTTTTTGAGGGGGCCGAACTTCACCCCCGGGGGGGGGGGGGGCTTTTTTTTGTACCTTGAAAATGCTATTTTACATATTTTCTTATGTGTGAGTTTTCATGAACCAGCAATACCTGACATGGCGTTTTCAAGATTATACAGTGGTGGACAAAATTATAGACTCAATTTTTTTTTCTTTTGTTTCAATTATAACATGACTCAGTTTAAATTATTTTCATTGAAGTTAAGATGAATAGTTGAAGAAATAGTTCTAAAATTAGTACATCTTATCACCTAAATTAAAAAATTCATGAAATTAGAAAATTTGCAAATTTAATATTTTATCATTACGTGAAACCTGGACAAAAGTATAAACTCAAAAGTAAAAAATCCAGGATTACGAGAAAGTTTCGTTCGAAAATGTTAATTTAACGCCATAGAATGAATAAATGTTGCCATCAGTGATTGCTAAAAGTTTTGTTTTTGGAAATTAATGAGAAACATATAAATGAATCGCTGGACAAAATTATAAACTCATTTTTTTTTTCATTTTATCAATCATAATTTAACTCAGTAAAAAAAAAATGTTCCAGTAAAGGTAATAATCACTAAAATAGTCCTAAATTCAGTATAACTCATAAACTTTATAGAATAAATAATTTCATTAAAAAAAATTCTCAACTTTTTTGTCTTAATAACACATGAAACCTGGACAAAAGTATCAACCCAAAACTAAGAAACTCTGAAGTTTGGTAGAGTTGTATTCAAATACTTAATCAGTTAATATCCAAAAATTAACCAATATGAATTACAAAATTACAAACTTACGATACTGCATAGACACAATTATAAGCTGATAAAATTTTAATTATTTTTGTTTTGAGTTTAATTAATTTACATTTGCAATTACTTTAGTAAAACAAAAGCAAAGATTTAGGAAAATGTAATTTTGCTATTAACATGGATAAATTGAAAAAAAAAAAAAATCAATTTTTGAAAAGTTTTATAAATTAACACTGCTTTAAATCTAGCCATCAGTGTAAACTACAAACTTTTATAAACGAGTTGGGCCACCATTTTTCTGAATTACCTCGAATATGCGGCTGGGAATAGATTTCACAAGAGTTTCCAACAGCTGCAGTGGCATGTGGTTCTATACTGAAAGTATTGCCCTTTTAATTCCTCTGCGGTTTGGTACTGGTGCCCATCATGATAAACTTTGCGAAACATGGTCTAACAAAGATTTTCAATCGGATTGAGATCCGGACTACGAGCTGGCCATTTGATAACTTTGATATCCCAGAGCTTGAACCATTCTTTTGTACTTTTCGTTGTGTGTACACTCGCGGTATCTTGCTGAAATAACCAGTTACTTCTAGGAATCAGATGCGCAAAAGTTAAGAGATGATCGTCCAGTATTAATTGGTAATCTTCAGCGTTCTGTCTTCCATTGAGAAAAGCCAATCCTGCTTTACCATGTTGAGAGAAACCAGCCCAAACCATTACAGAGAATTTAAAAAAAAATGAGTTTATAATTTTGTCCAGCGGTGCATTTATATGTTTCTCATTAATTTCCAAAAATAAAACTTTTAGCAATCACTGATGGCAACATTTATTCATTCTATGGCGTTAAATTAACATTTTCGAACAAAACTTTCTTGTAATCCTGGATTTTTTACTTTTGAGTTTATACTTTTGTCCAGGTTTCACGTAATGATAAAATATTAAATTTGCAAATTTTCTAATTTCATGAATTTTTTAATTTAGGTGATAAGATGTACTGATTTTAGAACTATTTCTTCAACTATTCATCTTAACTTCAATGAAAATAATTTAAACTGAGTCATGTTATAATTGAAACAAAAGAAAAAAAAAATGAGTCTATAATTTTGTCCACCACTGTAGGAATCTAAGATTTTAACAATGTTGCAAGATTTCAAGCTGTTGTGCCATGATCTGAGAGTTGTTACTCCAAAAATTTTGGCCACATCTGCGGCGGCCATCTTCAGTGTTAGCTTGCAGGGAAGCGACTTTCTTGCAACTGATGCAGATACCAAAGTGTTGTCACTATTTATGCGGCAATTGTCTATCCCTTTGTTCTGGGTCAGGATTGGCTGATGAACGTTCGTCCTTGTTTCTGGTTGGCTGAAACTTGAGTGTCAGCTAACCAGGAATGTTACAACATTATTGACACCAGCCATGAAAGCCTTAATTCTTACAATCTAAGAACTGGTACACAAATATTTTTGGTTTAATTAGACCTTGTCCCTTGTCTCAAGGGACATTTTTACAGTTATACTTTGTGGAGAGCCGTGCAGTGGATATATATTGCTTGGAAGCCGTTAGTCCAACTTTTGAAGTCCGGTAAACTCCCCCCTCCCCCAAATTTGATGCTAGATACTCTAAGCAGTCCTCTTATATCCAGAAAAGACAAGTCTACAAGAACATCTTTCAGTAAATTAAATAGAGTATTTGCCTTAATATATAAAATTTCATAAATGCCTACAAATTCCTAAAAACTTAACAATTCTCATTGGCACTCTGAAGCAAAAAGAAACTCTTCTTCAAGTAAAGCCCTGGCCACTCCTCTAAAAAAAGACATGCCCACAAACAAATTATGGGGGGTGGGGGGCAAGCCCCCTGAATCCCCATGGAGTCAGCGCTAGTAACTTTCAATGGGGAATGTAACTTTCAATTCAAACTAGTAACTTTCAATTCGTTAGGGGGAGGAGCTTTCGGAAGTTATCTTCTGGAAGCTTTTCAAAATTCAAGCCCTGAAAACTAAATTTAGAGGAGGGAGACATTCCCTTGAAACATTTTTGAAGTTAGCTTTTAAAACAAAGGTTTTAGAAGATCTTCAGTAATATTGGTCAAAGGAGAGATTTAGGGTTCCTTCTCTGGTAATTTTCAGGGGGCGCTCCCCCAGAATTTTTTCCAGAATTGAAGCTCTAAAAACAAAAGTTTAGACGATCTTTGGAGATATTGGGAAGGGATGGGGGGATACTTTGAATTTTTCCGAGTAGAAGTCCGAAAAACAAAATTTTTGGCGGTTTTTCAAAAGAATGTAATGTTGAGAAAGAAAGGGGGAAAGGGTCCTGACCCTCCCCTCCCGCTGGCTACGGCCTTGCTTTACAGCATTACCAAATCATAAAAAAAAAAAACACACACACATACAATCTATTTTGGTAAAGTTTTTAAAATTACAAAATTACTACAATATTATCATTTTTAAAAATATCCTGATGCAACCACATACGTAAAAAATGATATCAAATTTTTTTTATTTCATTGTAAAATAAAAGCTTTACTAAATCTTCTTACTTTCTTAAAATATTCATAACTTCAAATGCCTTTTGAGTATGATGTGGATTTTTGTAGGGAGGTTTTTCGCCAATACAAACATCACTGGATGCTGTAATTGAGATGCCACGGTTGCGAGACAGATCCATTTTCCGTGGCTTTGCATCTTCAATTTCTGACAAGCTGGAACGAAAAAAAGGAAAGGTCACACATAAATACTATTAAAACATTTTTAAAAAATGCATTAAAAAATTGAAAAACTACTAAATGTTTTCTTTTGCAACACCAACACACTTTTTAGCTCTCTAGTTGAGCTCAAAACTCGTGGTTGCCAGTCATCAAATGGGACCAATTTTCACGTTTTACCGACTTATTTTCATTGAAGTCGCTAATGTGGCAACCATTTGCTAATGTTTCGCCTTTCATGACCTATAATCTTCTCATATGACCTTTTCCCAAATTCTCTTGTCCACTAAAAATTTGGCAATTTGATATATACGTGCCAACTTTTAACTTGCGTTAGTCCTGATTTTTTGCATATTTTGAAAACTGATTGTATCCGCCTCTCTCAACTTCTCTCGTTTAAGTTTGCGGTGTGATTCTACCGCATGGATCTCTAATTTTAGGCTTACCATTGTTTTCAACTTTTCCCATAGCTCATATTCCGTAGCAAAGGTCTTGTACGATCAACGTTTTGTCATGTCCTCTCGGGAATTTCAAATCAGTTGTACCCAAATTAATCAAGCTTTATCCATTTTCCATGGCATTGCATTATTCCTGTTTTTTTCTGCAAATTGATCAAAGATGTTTTGGAAGTACATCAAAATTACAGAATTTAAATTGCAAAGTTATGGCAAATGTCAGGAATAATGGCGAGTTACATGGGCGCCCATATGCAAAATTGTAAGGGGGGGGGGCTCAAATATTTTAACCATGGTTTAGCAGGATATTTTCCACATGGAAACCGATTTCAGGACAGATTAGAGTCGTAAAAATTTGACATTTTTAATAACTTATTCATTAACGGCTGGAAAAGAAATGTTTTAACATTTTTGCAAAGACTTTTGCTAGTACCAAAAGAAAGGAAGTTCTAATTTTTAAGTGGGGGGCTCGAATCCCCCTTGCCCCCTATATGGGCACCCTTGGCGAGTTACTTAAATTCTGAATTTTTTTTCAATTTTAAAATTTTCTAAAAATTTTGGTGATTTTATCAGTTAATTTAAATATTCAATGTATTATCTAATTGGCACTTAGCACTCATATTTTTACATCATACTAAATTTTGTGCATGTTTAATTAAATTAGCTAAATTTTAACAGGAAGAGATAGTGGTGTGCAGAGCACGGAAAAGTTTTACGGATGCTCATTTTCAAGAGTTAGAAAGTATTTTAGGTATAGTTAAACGCTTCCAATGCATTATTTATTTATTATTATTTTTTTTTTTTTTTTTTGCCACTTATTAGTTAGGATTTCGACAAAAATGGCAATTTATGCCTTTTTTTAAAGAGTTCGGTGACCATTTTTTAAAATTTGCTACCATTTTGTACGGTTTTAGAGCTACAAATTAAGAATTTTTTTATTGCAAGAAAATGTAAGCTTTTGAATGGAATATATGCAAGACTTTGCTTCCATTTACTCACATATTTTAACATTAACAGCTTACAAGATTTTTCCTCCTGCTTAAGTAAAAAGGTTTTTATTGGCATCATTGTTTCACAAGCTTTCAGAATAAAAAGATTTTGCAATACCATTTCTGCATTTAATCAAGAAATTTCAGTATTCAAATGCATACTTTTTAATAATAACTTCCCTAAAAATCTGGTTGAAAACATTTGCTTAAGTATAGCCTTCGATGAGCATTTGCTTCTTTTGAAACTGTTTAACTGTGTAAATGTATGATACAACCGTGACAAACCATTTTTTATGAATCACTGGGGTGGATGAATTTTACACGTGGGAAACAGGTGACTGGTATGTCTCTGGATTGATTTTATTTTTATTTTATTTTTACGTTGACAACTGGAAAGGATTTTTATCAGCTTGAACAATGGAATTGGCTCTTTTATATGGATTTCAAGGTAAGATAATTTTGTTATAGGCAGGTACTGTCCCGTGGATGGCTAATTATCGGAACTTGTTTTCCTAATTAGTTGAGGCGAAACCCCCTGCTTTTAGTTTTAGGTTTGAGCTCTAGTTTATTGTTTTTCGTTTAGCAAGTGGTGCTTTTGCCCAATGTTACTCTATATTGCATGTACTGGAGCTTAAACATTCTCTATTAGTTCTTATTTAAATTTTTGGTCTTTTAACCATAATTAATGAATCCTCCATGGCTGATGAGCTCTGGATTCATACTTTATCTTTTCCTATTTAATAGCTGTTTGCAATTTTCCTTTTTATCATCATTAATTATTTATAATTTGTTTACTATTTGAAATTTTATATCTGATATATATATATATATATATATATATATATAACTTTGTGATGCATCACTACCTAACAATGTAAGGTTGGTGATCCATCACAACATAGAAATTCCTATATTCCCTAGCACATAACATAGATACTGATTAGAAATATTTACCGAGTTGGAACCTAGACTGAATGTTTTTTCGATATGATGCGATACTAATTAAAAATAAAACATTAGTGCAATTCTTTCATAATATTTTACACCATTCATTATTTGGAAAACAATTAAAAAACAACTCAGCCTACATTTTTTACCTTCCAGACGCAAATGACATATGGTCCCCGCCAAACCACTTGACCGATATGGACTTGGAAAATCTTATGTAAGAATGTGTTTGACATCCCCTCCCCCCAAAGTAAGAATGTGAAGAGAATTTTTCCAACCCCCTCCCCCTTAGAATCCTTACATAATTAATGAATGGTTCCTTACACAATTACTATATTTGCTTTTGCTTTTAGGATGAGTTTTTTCATTCTTTATTTATTTTAAACTACATAAGAATAATACTCAATGTAGATACATTTAGGAGATAAATGGAAATGCATTTACATTGCACAACAGACCAAGAATAGAAAAATCTTTTCTATATTAAATTGGCATAAAATAAATAAATATTACAGTTAAAAAAGTTTAACTAAATGTTCAGTACTCAGCAAAATATGGTATTCGGTGCATCTCTAATTCATACTAAAACAACTGTTTTACTGCTTAATTTTCAAATCATTGCCTGTATGTGATCAAAATTAATTTATTATTTGTTTTAAATATTATAATTCAAAATACTTAAAAACTTTAAAAATTATCAAAAAAAAAAAAAAAAAAAAAATTAAATCCCAAATCAATGCGAATTTTCTGTGTTTTGGCAAAAACTTGAAACTGCTGCCCTTATCTATCTCCCTTTAAGTTACCATATCAAAATAGCCCAGCATTGCCTGGCGTTGCATGGTGTACCTCAAATATAAGTTTTTCAAGTGACTCCTGTTCAACAATCAGGTCCAAATTAAATAAAAATTTTAAACTAATTGTAATTTCAAAAATTGAAGTTTAATAACTTTTAGATTCAAAACATCAGCTACAATTTACTTTTAACGTTTATAAGCAATGCAAGCATCAATTTGGTTTATCTATTTTTGTTCGTTTACTAAGTAAATAGTGATGCAAATGTAAGAAATATTAGAAAATAAATTCTTAGTTTATGTTAATTCAGTTTTCCATGCATAAAAATAACAAACAATACACATACTGAACTTAACACGCAATCAAATGACTGCATTAACTCTCTTTAGCTGATTTGGCGGAGAAGCCAATATGCCGTGAGATTGAACAGCATGCCGCGAAATTCAAATTTTGAGCCCTGCTAGATAATTTGGGGTTCATTTCAAAAAAAAAAAAAAAATAGATTTAAATTTAAAAAATATGAGTTAAACAAAGAAATTCCAATTTTTTAATTTTTTCAAATTCATATATGGAGGCTTCATTTGCTAAATCGACTAACTCCATAAAACAATAAGTAGAGAATAGTTTTAAGAAGAAGATGGTGTTATCCATAGGAGTAAATAGGCCCTCGTGTTACATTTTCTGCAATCAAATTGTCAGAAATGTGTACTAAACCAAAACTTTAATATGAATTCACATGCTAAGTATTGATAAAGCACTATTAAAGCAGAAATGATGATTTTTTAAAAAAGTGGAGTTAATCGATTTGGCAATTGAGGCCATCCATATATTATTCATATTCAATATCATTATTATTTTATGCCATGATCATCAGTGCCGGATTAAGCCAGAGCGAGCCTGTAACAAATATTACCTAGGGGCCCTTGTTTTTGTATGATAAATGAACTTCTTCATGGCCACTTATAATGCATACATACATACATATGGATATAATTTTAGAGGGTTATGAACCCCTTAGTATTGTCCCTCATCTCACTGAAACTAAGTGTTTTTGGAGCTTTTTAGTTCCAAAAACGAAATTTTTGACGATTGAAAGGGGGTTCCTCCAAGAAATTTTATTTCAGTTCTAAAAACAATTCTAATGACCTCTGATGACATTAGGGGGAGAGGAGGTTGGAGGCCTATAATTTGAAGTTTTTACGAAACTAAAGTCAAAAAACTTGTTTCTATCTCATTTTAGGAAAGGTTAGGCTGTAGGCTTGCCAGATTTCGGAAATGTTGAACCGGGAAATTGGAATACCATACCCCACCTCCCAGCGTCAGGAGTGTTCATAAGGGTACACATCCCTGACTGGCTTTTAGAGTATTTTACAGGACAAATCCTTCTCAATGCTATATGAGTAAATGGTTACTAATTATGAACCTAAAACAAGAGGGAAAAGAAATGACACAAGCAAGTTTAGTAAGAAGAATCACTTTGAATGAGGAGTAAAAAATTGAACAATATTTACATATAATTTATATTAGTAAGGACTTTTTTTAGAAAGTCTTTTTTGGTTTTATCTTGTAAAAATCCTCACAAGCTAATCCAATACTAATTTTTCATGTCAATGTTACAAATGACAAAGTAAATTATCCAAGATAATCCTTCCCAGTAAATTATTTTTCACCTTTTTTGGTCATCTGTAATCCAATTTACCTTCGCCCAGGACCCCAGGAGATGAAGCAAACTGGCCGAGACACCGGGATTTTGTTTTAAACCGGGCTGTGCCGGTCGACCGGGATGTCTGGCAAGCCTATGTTGGACGAAGTCATCGGGTTAGCAGCAACTATCCCCAAGCAATTTTTCAAAATTGAAGTCCTAAGGGAAATTGTAGATGATCTTCTTAGGGTCGGTGCTTAACTGTCCCTGAAATTCCATTTGTCTGGGTAACTCCCCGATATCTAAAACAGATAAACTGTGAAAACGAAAGGTGCGGGGGATTTCAGGGTGTCATGAAGATGATCTTCAATGATGTTAGTGGAAAGAAGGAGAGGGGGAGGGTTCAAGGAGCTCATTCCGGAAAGTTTCAGAATTTATAATTTTAAAAATGCAATCTTAAACCAAAATTCTTTGCAATTTTAGACTCTAAAAGTTCAATTCTATATGATTTTTGGTGCTTTTGGAGCAGAGGGAGTGCAAAACCCTTCCCCTGGAGATTTTTAGAACTTTAAGTGCTGAAAACGTGATTGTAGGCTGGTTAGAATTTGGTATGAAATGGCGTTCAGGGACTCTCTCCAGCAATTAGGAAATTTTTTTAAGTTGAAGTCATAAGAATAAATTTCAGACCATCGTCAACAATGTTGGACGGAAAGGGGTACCTCCCACAGAATTTTTTCGAAATTATCGTCTGAAATACGCAGTTGTAGGCTATCTTAGTAGAAGTTATAGGGAGGAATCGGGCTCGAGATTTCGCTCATAGAACTTTTTTGCAATTGAAGTTAAGCAATCTCAGCCGGGTTTAGAATATGTTCGACGATTTGCTCCCTGAAATTTTCTGATGCAAAAGCAATGGATTAGGTTTGAGGACTCCCTTCTTGCTACGCCATATTTGATTTATTTTCAGTTCAAATACTGCAGGAAACTCTGCCCCACTTGTTTCAGAAACATTTAATTGCTAAGGATTTCCATACTTAAAGATATTTTCAATTTCCACCTTAACTTTTCATTTGTGTAAGATAAAAATGACTGTCTTTAGTAGAATTTTTAAAACATTATAAATTTTTGCAGGAACACATTTCCCACTTTATTTAGTTTTAAATACTGTCACTCCTGAATCTCTTGATAAATTTTTGTTCTAATTTTGTTTTTTACCTTCAACTATTAAAAACTTCTGGCGCGACTTGAACAATGTTTTTCACATAAAGAACTGAACTTATGCTGCATCTAAATAAAAAAACCTATGTTATTCAATATGAACTACTGTTATGATGTACAAAATGGATGATCAATAGGAGGGAGAGACAAAGTGCAATACTGCATGTACAGTATGCAATAATTATTATAACTAGGAAATGTCATACTATTACACTACTCTGCAGTTCATAAAGTAATAACAATTACTATATAACTAAAAAATTGAAGATGACGATGGTTGGTACAGAGAAACTCATCCGATTGATAGCAATGTTGTTCTGCATATCGAGGTTCTTCACTTTTTCTTTTGAGGAACTTTCTCTGCCCTAGCTTAAGCTGACACAGCACGCTTAATAATGTTTACTATGTCAAATTAACTTTCGCATTGCGAGTGGAAGTAGGGAGTAGTGTTATTTGTATCCACTATCAAAGCAATGATTTGACTAGTACCGTGTGGGAACATTTGCACTTCAGTGATGCTAAAGGGAGGAAATTCTATCACGAAACTGATATTTAGTAGCCAGTATTGAAGATGATAATACGCGTAGTGATTCCTTAGCGAAAACTTTCATGTACCGGGCGAGAATTTCAAGTTAGCTCTAAAATTCGTTTTTCGAGAAAAACTCGCGTTATAGCCGTTTCGCGTAAGTCAAATTGCGTTGTAGCGTGAGTCAACTGTATGTGTGTATATATATATATATATATATATATATATATATATATATATATATATATATATATATATATAATATATATATAATATATATATATATTGATAGATATACACATTTTATTTTTTAATTTGCCATTTATCAAATTTATAGCTGCACCTTTTGTTGAACTGCAGTTTGACTATTGCTGGTACGTGCGAAAGTAAAATCGCCCAGCATTTGATGAAATAAAAGCTTTTTTTTTCTTGATCGTTGTTACAGTTGCACCAGGCCCCAGATTGACTTTAGAAGCACAAAACCGCATTTTAGTCGCAAGTGAATATTCTCAAGAGATCAAGTATTAATGTGCCAAATTGCTAAGTAAATCCAGAAGGAGCCTTTATCATGAAAGGGCATAGGCGGATTTAGGACTAAGTCCTTGGGGGGGCAGGACTTTTTTTTTTGAAGCAACATTTTTAATTGCCCCCCCCCATGTTTTTATCTGTTTTCTGTGATGCATAAGACCATTCTTTACTTTTTTATGTGTCGTTTTCATTACTGGGTGTAATCATGCTGTTCTTTTTGAATTGACCTTAAAAGAGAGGGGGCTGGTATTAAGGGAGTGACGCAGGGCTCCCTTTTAAGTGGGATATAGAATATCTCCAATTTTAGGGGGCCCGGGGGTCACAGGAGGAAATTATATAAATTGGATATAAAATTCTGCATTTTGAAGTCTTATGAGGATTAACTGGAAATAATAGGCAAATAATTTTTTTTAAAGTTTTACGCTTTAAAAGGGCTTTGTGATGCAAGTTAATACTTTAAAATTTTGTACTTTCCAGTCTCTGAAATTTAGTAGTAGATTATACAGTTGTACAGTATTGTTCAAACTTTGTAAGAAACGGCTATTTTAAGTTTAAAAGAAAAAATAAACTTTAATTTCTCATTACAACTTTTTTTTTTAAAATTATAAATAGTGCAGAAAACGAAAAGGAATAGGGGTAGTGTATCATTTTTTCCCGGGCTAAACAGATTAACAATATGCAGTAAAAGTAAGATAAAAGCAATCAATACAAAAGAATTTCCAAAATTTTGCATTTGGGATTAAATAAATAGCAAGATATGAAGCATGTGAGTCACAAAAAAATTTATTTCAAGTCATATGTTACAAACGCGAGAACCATGATTTTTACATTTTTGATGCAAGATGTAGCAAGGAGCTGAATTTGGCACATTTTGGCATTCCTTCCTTTACAATTTGTTACAAATTTTAAAATTTAAGGTTTGTAGCCACACGTTTCCAAATATTCAAGGTTTTCAAGTACTTGAAAATGAAATTAGTTTTTCAAGCACTTTCCATTTTTTTAAGGAACAATTGAACAAATCACAATTTTTTGAGAGTTAGGGGTCCACTTCAAAGCAGGGGCCATAAGCTATAGCTTGTTTATCTTATAGGCAAATCCGGTTCTGCATGTAATTCACTCTTACCTGCAGACTTTTGTTTGATTTTTTGTAATTTTAACGAAAATTCGTCAGTTTTTACAGTTAAAGGATTTTTACGATTTTACCGATCTGTGTAAGGTTTTTATCGGTTTTTAACAAATTTCAGCAAATTTTTCCAAAACTTTTGATGACTGATTTACTCAGATTTCAATAATAACAATAACTGTCTCATTTAGACTTAGATGATTATGACTTACCTTAATTTTTAAACAGTCTTTAGAAAGTAAGGAAAATGTTATTTTCTCTCTAAGTAAAAAGATTCAATTAATCAGAACGCTCAGATAATTGAAATTTATTCAGTTTGCAATAGTATTTACTTTTCTTTCTCAAAAAAAAAACAAAAAGACAAGCCGAAAATTTTCCAAGCGCATGAAGTACAGTCCTAACTATTAGTTTCATATATACAATTTTTTCCTTTAAAAAATAAAGAAAACACAGTTAGAAAAACATTTCATCAGGTAATAATGCAATCTTACAAGAATTGTGCAAAGCTTTCGTGCCGGAAATATATTTCCCTCACTTTTTCTTTTATTCAGACGTTTTCCTTACAATGTATGATTCTGGAAAATTAGAAATTTAGTTTTGAACTGCTAGAAATTGAGATTCTTAATTTTTTCCCCTAAAAAGTTAACGCATTGTTTACAATGATTTTATGTTCTGTTTGTTCAATGGTTGGACAATTTTTCTAGTTTTTTGTTTCATTGTTACATACATTCGTGGAGTATGGTGTTAACTGTTACATTTGATAGTATTTTTCCGTACAAAAACCTTTTAGCTATGTACTTTTTTTGCAATAGCATACATTTCAAATCAGCCAATTTCATTTGAACGTGTGATACCAGAAGGTTCTTCAAAATCTTTCGTCTGTAACAACCCAAAACATCTAGTTTTTGAAATCACGTAAATTGGAAATAAGCATTCTGAAAAGAGAGAAAATAAATCGTAACGAGTAGATCGTTCTGTTAGCGCAAATTGGGGAGGGGGGAGGGAGGGTCCCAAACGTCACTTATTATAAGTGTTGCAGCTGAATGCATAGCTCGTTTAGTCTATATTTTCATTTATGTACTAGCCCAAATGGTTTTCAGTCCAAAATAGTGAATTTAGACCAATTTTCAGTACCCCAGTGACAGCTGTACTATTTGTATTTAATGTTCGTTTTTTTTTCTTTTTCTTTTCTCCTTTCAGAAAAGGACATTCGCTATTCTCTTCATTTTCATTGAACTATTCAAAAAAGAAAAAATCATGATTTTTTTTTTGTTATAAGATTTTGGAAGATAAGTTGTTACTATATGAACTCCTCTCAAAACTGGCGGGGGGCATTGCACCCTTTGCCCCCCCCCCTCCTATAAATCCACCATTCTCTTCTGAACTATTCAAAAACAAAAAAATAATGATTTCTTTTAAATTTTTGAAAGATGTGCTGTTACTATATAAAGTCCTCCCAAAACTGGGGGTGGGGGCATTGCCCCCCTCTGCCCCCCATAAATCCGCCCATGTGAAAGGGTAAAGTAGTTCTTGCCAAAATCTAATTGACAAAACTACGTTCAAAAAGTAGTCCAAGTTTTTAGTCTCCGATGCTTAGATAGGTAAAAAAGGACACACACATGGAGTTAGTTAAGGAAGTGACTATTTTCAATTGTCAGTTTGAAGGTTCTTACCATCTCCAAAAGATGCAAAAAGAATTCCCCCCTCCCTCTACACAGATGGAAATGATCAAGATATTATCCCATATACATTACAAATTTACGCTTAATGAAAAAATAAGATTTTAAATTTTTACCTGAACATTGATTTTTTCTGTGGAAAGCGAGATCTAAATGACGAGAGGGAGAGAGAAGTGTAAATGGGAAAGGATTTTTTTTCTAATGGCGTTGGGCCCATAGCATTTGCTACTTCTGCTCTATGGCTAATCTGGCCCTGACGATGAAGATCATCATCATTATTATAATCCAAAATTGATACTACAGGTTTGTGGTAACCAAAATAGGAAATAAAAAACTTTGATTTAAATCTGTTTAAATGTCTTTTGAAGATTGCATCAATTGCACTTTTATATCTCATTGTGTTTATATTGAAATCATCGAACACCGTTAAATTAAATTCTCCATTAAAAAATTCAACTGATGTTATATTTTTAACATCTGCAAAATTGATGTTGAAATCCCCTCTCAAGCTCATTGGCAAATCATCGAAGCTCTGCCCACGTTTATCTTGAAGTAATGCAAAAGCATCTTTAGAATAAATAAATAAATTTCCATTCTGAAATTCTCGTATTGTGCTTGAAGACTTATCCGTTGAAATAAAACCGCAACCATAACCATTATCTGTCCATTTTCAGAGTGGCAACGGTAAACACAATGTCTCACCAATATCAGAAATATTGTTTTTTCTCATCTCAAAAAATACCCAGTGCCATATAGGGGGGCCAGGGTGAGCTAGAGTCCCCCCCCCTAGAAATGAGAACTTCCTTGTTTTTAGTACTTTTTTCTTTGCAAAAATATTTCTTCTCCAGCCATTAATGAATAAGTAATTAAAAACATGTCCAATTTTAATGACTTTAATCTGTCCTGAAATTGGTTTTCATGGGGAAAATATTATGCTATAAACCATGGTTAAAATATCCGAGTCCCTCCCCCCTTAGAATTTTGCATATGGTCACCCATGCCAGTGCCAAAAGAAGTTTTCATTTCAGAAATATTATATGAGGGTGAGTACCGAACGCACGATGAGCAGTTTGTTTGATTATTGAGACTGATAGGCTGCCAATCGTGCGACTGGGCCTCGTAATCTGAACGAAAAAATCGTACAAAGGAGCGAAGAAAAACTTCGCACGCGCTGTATTCCAGTGTTGGTATAAGGTGAGGGCTTTTTGGGTGTCGTTAAATGGATGTTTTTTTCCTACCCTGAAAGTGCTCAACACACCTAAAGAAGTTTTCACTTCAAAGAGAGTGTAAAGATTCCCTTTTATTATTCCATTTTGCGGATTATCTTGCAAAAACCACCCTCGGTGCTGCTTACCCCACCCTTCCCCCTCCTCCTTCAATTAGGATGAAAAAAACTTAATCAGAGCATCAAACAACCTTTGTGACAAGTTTGGCAAAAATCTGATGCAAACTGAATTTGCATAAAGAGTTTTGCGAGAGGCTTTATGGGACAAAATACATCCTAAACAAAAGAGATGTCACTGCTATACAGCTTTGTGAATCTCACACTGAATTTAGAAGTAATAAACTATCAAGGGAAATGTATAATTTTCACTTAAACAATTAGGAAAATATGTTACTGATGACAAACTCAGAAGAAAATACCAAAATTAATCTTAAATAAATTCAATTTTGTGGTTCAATGAACTATTAAAAATACTTTTGCGCCTAATGAGACAGTGACACATATGTTTACAAACACCAAAAGAATGTTGCATTCGGGTTAAGGAAATTATCGTCTATAGTAGATCATATTAACTTTAAAATTCACCAAAAAGTACGTTCACAATTTGATGAATTCAAGTAAGCTATGTGACGAAAAATGATTCATCAGATTATATGAAAAATGTACAACAGTGAAATATTCATAGAAAGTCCAAAATTTACAAGAAAATATTCCATTAAGTAAAACTTTTTCGCAGTTTTAGTAAAGTATTGCATCGGAATCACGCCAAAATTAACGGAAAACAGTCTCAGAATATCAAAAAGTTCAAAAGATTGCATATGCGTATCAGATTAGATTCAAAATGTTTACAGTACAATGTAAATATTACTCTTACCAACTAGACATCGCTAAGAAAATTTAAAAGAGCTGTCGAATCTCTTCACCCCGTCATCCATAAATATCTCGTTAAACTTGACCTACCGGTGTCGCCGATAGTCGTCTTCGTTAACGAACAAACATCCTATGTATCATAATTTTTTTTGCTTCTTTAATAGCTCACATTGCTTCCTAGTTTTAACCTGGGAAACCGAAGAGAATATTAAATGCCATATTTATCTTATGCTGTTGCCATTCACAAACACTATTCAGTAATTAATGTCATACATGCCAAAATGCCAAATAAACGTTCTAAAGTTTGGCCGTTCTAGGAATTTAGAAACTTTTAAAATGTCATTTGAAGGAATTATATACATTAAATTGTGCTTATAATGTTAACCTGTTGCAACACGTTGACTTGAAAAAGGAAAAATTAATAAGCTTAAGAAGCTACATTGGGAATGGAAAGTAACTATAGGTAGCGCTGTAAATAGGATAAGAAAACTTATTACTGTGAATTTTCTAG
Organism: Uloborus diversus; assembly: GCF_026930045.1. Taxonomy (NCBI): domain Eukaryota; kingdom Metazoa; phylum Arthropoda; class Arachnida; order Araneae; family Uloboridae; genus Uloborus; species Uloborus diversus. The sequence continues at coordinate 50,683,078 of NC_072732.1, forward strand.
CCCTGTGTGATTTTCTAGCCCTTTTTTCATATTTTTTACTTGATTTGTTAGGATTTCAAAATTTTATACTCATTTAGTTTACAACGCCTTCTTTATAATCTTTAACTCCTGAATAAAAAGTAATTACATGATATTAGATGGGCAACATAAAAAATAGTAAAATAAAGAACTTTTTTAAGACCCATATTTTCTTTTATAAGGGCAGTCAAAAATTGCCTATTATTTTCACTTGGCCATTGAATGACTTCCGTGTCCTTGGATTTTTATTTTTCTATGCTTATAATCCAGGCGTCCGTGTGCTTTGGAATCAAATTATTTATAAAAGACCTTCTCAACTTTCACGCGAACACAGTATCCAGCACACAACATCCAACATCCAGTTGAATTTTGACGTTTTAAATTCAAATTATGGAACCAAATGATGGTAATAATAAAGCCAACAAGAAAGGTCCTATCGCAATTCGCAATTGCGAAAAACATTATTTGAATTCAAGATCTAAAAATTCAAACTAAATTCACTTTTTTTAATAAATATCTTTTAGGAAATCAAAATATTTTTATATATTTATTTTAAAATGTTGTCTTTGCACTAATTAATCCAATTGTTCATGATGATGAATACCAAGTTTTCTTTATGCTGCTCAGTATTAGTGTTTTGAGTGGTTTAAGTTGCAAAATATTTTCGTAAACTGCCACACTGTAGTCCGTTTAGCGAGAGCTGACAGTGGAAGTAAACAAAGCAACGTGACAACGTTAAAACAACGTGACACAACGTTAAAAAACTGCTTGTACTCTAACTTCTACTTTTTCTTTCTTTTTTTCAATGCAGCGTATAGAATTTTTTCTATAAAAAAAACATATGAGCAATATGAATGGACATACCATACAAGTGAGACTTCAAGGTTCGCAGACTTCCAAAAACATACCTTCCAAAACTGCTATTGTCACATTAAAAAAGATATGATTACTCAAACATAAATGAGAAAGTATTAAACTGCTACCGTTTTGTAATTTACAGCAAGCTCATAGACAACTATCCTTGATTTCTAATGAGAAGCAAATATGTAATTAAATACACAATACGAATCACATAATTAAAGGTAAGTAGACGTAATCTCTCCAGAGCAGATTGTTATTAAATACAGAATTTCAAACACTCCGTACAGTTAAAAAATGCTGATTTTTTTCAAATCAAAGCAATATTTAATTGCCAGAAATGAATTTCTGTGTTAAAAAACGCGGTTTACGAACTGACATATTAAAAAAAAAATTTAACTGGCCATTTTTGGTGACATTTTTTTTGTTATTTACTTACTTATACAAAAAAGAAAAAAAAATCATTGATCCTGCACCCCGATACTTTTAATAAATCGTTTTTCCGAAAAAAATTCTTTAGAAAATCAGAATTTTCAATGGAAAATTTTTCTTTTCAGATTCAAAAAATAATGTTTCTCTCTAAAAAAAAAGAAAAGTGCGTTTTTTCTGAAAAATTTGCGTGTTTAGGGCAGTTGCGAATAAAGCGGAATTAAAAGCGGAAAAAAAAGCTCTCGCTAACAAATTCCGTTCAATGCGAACCGCATTACCAATCGGGCGAGTAAGTCATGAAAGTAATAACCCTCTTTATTTACTTCCTCTATCAGCTTTCGCTGAATTGGTATAGGAGTAGAACGATAGCGAATAAAATGAGTAATAAGACAAGTTTTTTTTAAGATGCCTTTTTTGAGATTTATGAGGAAGATTAATAACACTTGAACAATGGCTTCTGAAAATATAACAGCTTGAGAGCTTTTCAATTTCGTTCAATAAGTTCATCACATTTTATCCGATTTAAATTCTCTCGTCAGATGGAATGTTGGTTATTTTCGGTTCTAAATTGTGTTTTGTAAATTAAATAAATGGAATTAACTAAGAATATAAAGATAAAATGTAAACCGATTGATTTTTACTTTTTTTTACATATCGTAAAGGAAACATTGCAATCACGAAAAAAACTTCTAATATCGGCCTAAATTTCCATTTTGCTCTCCCCGAATAATTGTTAAGTTATTTTCTCGGCCTGGGGGGGGAGGGGGTATGTGCCAATGTGCCTACTTATTACAAGAATGTATTCACGTTCGAAATATCCATTTTGACTATCCCGCTATCGACCAGTTAATTAACTACGAAATCTCTCGTGACGTCCGTATTATGTATGTACGTATTTATGAGTACATATCTCGCAAAACTCAAGAACGGCATGCCGTAGAAGGTTGAAATTTCGTTTGTAGAATCTGAGTGGGGTCTAGTTGTACACTTCTCCTTTTGGTTGCATTCGAATTTTCTAAAAGGGGGCCTTTTGCACGTTTTTGGGGATGATTCAGTGTTAATTTCAATGGAAATTCAAGTAATGTTATGATTTAGCAACCACTTGGCAATTTATTGCCAATGTTTCAATTCACGTCCGTTTCAAGCATGTTAAATATTTTTGAATTTAAAGTTTTATTACTGAATTATTTTCTTGCATCGTATTGATGCTAAAAGACTTTTGGACACCCAATAGAATGCATTTGCTTTCACTGAGAAGGTTGCTTCTTCAAATCACGTTCGGATTATGTATTTCTACTTTTTTCCATCATCAATTAATATGAGGATAAAGGAACAATATTTTATTTTTAGACTTAGGTAACTTATCTCAATTTATCGGACAAAAAGAAACGGTATTTAACATCATCAATAAGGTTTTTACAAGATATTACGCTATGTTCGAATCGCATTGGGTAATACATTTCAGTTGAATACCCAGGCAATTTTTTGTACGACAAAGAAATAGTGCATCTCCTTTACACTGTACTCAAAACAATATCAAGTTAGCAGGGGGGGGGAGCACTCCACCCTCCCCTCCCAACAGCAAGCGCACTCCGTCTTAATTTCACGGATTCCCCCCCCCCCACCAAGGCAAAAGAGAAAAGTATATCTCAAAACAGAACCCCTAAAAATTCAATGGCGCAGGCTGCGCCAGGAACCTTCCTAGGTGGACATCCTGAAGTTAGCATTAAAAAAGTTTTAAAGTTTTTCTCAGTCAAAATACAGCAGTATAAGAGCTGCGTAGATGCGCGAAAGCGTATCACTGAACGCTTTCAATATGTCCAATATTTTAGTACTTTAAACAAAATTAACTTCAAAATTCTTACGTTCGGGTCAAAATATTTTAGGGTTTTATGTTTGCTTTTTACTGAATTATGTTCATGCACCGTTTTGATGTGCTAAAAAATTTTAAACACCGAATAAAACGCATCTGTTTTCACAGATTGCAAGTCTCTAAATATAAATACAAAATGTAACGACCAGCAACAGGCTCCGGGCTCAGCTAGGCCAATCCTAGTCAGTTTTTAAAGATTACAACTGAAAACATCATAAAACCACTGTTAGATTCAAAATTACTTTCAAATTTTAAAAAGTTCACAATCAATAAAAAGTTTAACTTTACTTAACTATGAAATTTTGTATACACACACAGAGGATCAAAAGGTTTCATGTTCAGATCACGTTCGAGTCAAACATGTTTAATATTTTAGGATTTTAAGTTGGATTTACTGAATAATATTCGTGCACTGATGTGCTAAAAAACTTTTTAATATTCAATAAAACGCGTTTGTTTTCACAGACTACGAGCCTCCAGATCAGAAGTTTGCGTGTTCAAATCACGTCTGGGTCAAGCATATTAAATATTTTATAATGTTAAGTTACATTTCCTGAATTATTTCCTTGCATCATATTTATGTATTAAAAAACTTTTAAACACCAAATAAAATGCATCCGTTTTCACAGATAGAAGATTGCGTGTTCAAATCACTGCCGGGTCATTTATTTCTTCTTGTTTCCTTCATTATTTGATCTGGTGTAAAAGGAACAATATTTTAATTTCCATAATTAGGTTATGTATTTCAATTTATCGTATTAAAGAGAATGGTATTTAATACCATCAATAAGGTTTTACAAATTATAGCGTGATGTCCAAATCATCTTCGATTGTACATTTCAGTTTATATATCAATGCTGTTTTATTTGTGCTATAGGAGGAAGAGTGCGACTCATGTATATTGCACTTAAAACAGTATCACGTTCGCAGGGGTGCCCATACCCCTCCCCTATGGGAGAGCATGAGCGCATTCCATCCTTAATTTCCCGAAGACTCCCCCCCCCCGAAAAAAAAGAGAAAAGTACAGCTTAAAACAGAACCGCAAAAAATTTCAATGGCGCAGTCTGCGCAATGAACCTCCCTGGGTGGGTACTGGGATGGTGCGAAAAAACTTTTTTTTCCAATCAATTTCTAATAACGTGGAAAACTTGCTCATTGGCATCCTAATAATGGGAAAAATAATGATAAAAAATTATAAATTATTTTTGAAATCGCGCAAGGGCCCTCAGTCGAGAAAGAATATAAAAAATCGGCAGTTTTTAAAGATGTATACATTTTTCAAAAAATAATTTACTTCATTTCTAATAGTATAAAAAATACACTTTATAGTTACTGAAGTGAATAGAAAAAACTTCGGTGCACATTGTCGATAATTTGAATTTGCACAGAAAGCCTTAAATACCATTCTTAAAGTAAAAGTTACATTATTTCAAAAATTCTTAAGCTGACATAAAGTTATAAAAATATACTATTAAACATCAGTTTTAATGTTTTACATACAGTGGCTCCGAAGAGTGTTCATACACCTTGAAATTTTGCAAAGAAACCAAAATATCGCGAAACTGAAATCGAATATGAAGTCTAATCTTTTTCTTCACATCATTCCTATGCCATTCTAAATAAAACTCAGTAGTTTTTATCAAAACATTGCCTGATTTTATTTTTGAAATTGCTCAAAAAACGAACAGACACAAAAATCATCGTACACTGAAATATTTTCGTATAAATTCATGGTTAAAGTTATCACATGTCGTTTTTTTATTATTTTTGCATTGTATTGACACTGTTAAGTCATTTGGCTTTAATTTCTTGTTTATTTATTCCCTAACTTTCTGCTTATTATTTTTAAATGGCTGTTATTCATAAAAACAACAAACATCAATCGAAATTTGATTTTGTTCGCCATTGTAGAGGTAAATTGGTTTGAAATGTCTCTAAATTGGTTAAATTATACCATTCTAAAGTGAAGTGCTTGATAAAATGCTTTAACGGAAAGAATCGTTTAGAAAACAAGGTAAGAAGAGGTCAACCGGCAAAGTTAACAAAGTGTCATCGGAGATTTACAGTTAAAAATATTATGAAAAATACACATTTGAGTGTTGAAAAAGTTTCTACAGAATTTAATTAAACATTTTTTACGCTCAATTTTCACCTAAAATTGTTCTCCAAGTTCTCTAATTAGCTGAATTAAATGGGACCCTCCTCCCGCAGAAATTTTCTTGCACTCTCAGAAATGGACTTTCAAATTTGACGAAATTTTCTTCGTTTTTGACGAAACCACTTCCAGGGATATGCTCCGAGCGAACATTTCGTCAAATTGAAGAAACTGCTTTTGTTAGTGGTTTGAGGATGCGAATTTCGTCAAATGTAACGAAATATTTCTTCATTCTAGTTTCATCAAATTAACAATCCTTTTCGTAGTTTTGAGAGCATTAGTTTCGTCAAATTAATTTCGTCGTATATGAGGACGTTAATTTCGTAAATTTTTAAGAAAATTTATTTCCTTTTTTTTTTCCTTTGAGCACATTAGTTTTTTTTTTTTTTTTTTTTTTTTTTTTTTGAGAATACAGTCGAACCTCGTTAATTCGAACACGCTTAAAACAAATAACTGCTGAAATGAACTTTTTTGCAATTCTTGTCTTATTGTTTATTGTTTTTTGGATAAAGCGAACCACGTTTTATAATAATCGATTTTAATCGTCCCTTTAAGTTCGTTATAACGAGGTTCGACTGTATTTTATAAGATTTGTGTGCGTGTGATCAAATCCTAAATTCAGAATCTTACCACCGTAGTTTCCCACTTTATTGCGTATAGTCACTTTCACAGGCCCGTCATTTACGGGGTCAGGGGGTCAATTGACCCCCTCCCCCCCCTCCCGTCTTGATTTTTGAACATTCATGTTTTTACACATGATTGGCCGTTGTTTTAGCTCGTTTTCTGTTAAATTTTTATTGAGTACAGACTCTTTGTCATATTTGGGAAAAAACTGAAACAACGGGCCTGCAGCCCCCCCCCCCCCCCCATAAAAAAAAGACAAGTAATTGTTAAAAAAAGAGGCACATAAAATATGTCAAGCAAATTTTTATTTATGTAAAAATGCAAACAAACAACTTCTTAAAAAAGGTAAAACAAATCATTGCAGATTGAACTCCCCATGGTATCTAATTAAATCCCCCCCCCCATAATGGGGTTTTCCTTCAAAAAATCTAATTTTTGTCGGATATTTTCCAAATTTGGCACAGAGGTTCGTTATTTGAGGCTCGGGAATTCACACAAGGTCGTTTATGTCCCTCTATGTGGGGGGGGGGACAAACGACCCCCGCATTGGGGGTTCTCCGTATTAAAAAAAAGCTTTTGTCCGATCTTTTTTAAATTTGCCACAGAGGTTCTTAGATGCTCAAGAATCACGCAGGGTAGTTTTCATCACTTTATAAGGGGAGGGGGGGGGGGGTCCTTGAAAAAATCCAATTTTTGTCGGATCTTTCCAAAATTTGACACATAGGCTCTTTGATGCTCGGGGATTTACGCAGGGTGATTTTCGGCCTTCTATGGGGGGGGGGGGCAACCCCTATAGTAGTTTTCCTACAAAAAATTCAGTTTTTGTTGGATCTTTCCGAATTTGGCTGAGTTTCGTTATTTGATGCTCAGGAATTCTCATAGGGTGGTTTTCTTTCCGCAATGGGGGGCAACCCCCATACGGGAGGGGTTCTTATAAAAAAAAAGTTTTTATCATATCTTTTCCAAATTTGGAACAGAGGTCCTCTGATGCTCGGGAATTCACACATGGTAGTTTTCAACCCTCCATGATGGGGAGGGGGGAGCAACTGCAACCCCGCATTGGGGGGTTCTCCTTATATAAAAAAAGTTTTTGTCCGATCTTTTCTAAATTTGCCATAGAGGTTTTTTGATGCTCAGGAATTCACGGAGGTTAGCTTTCGTCAATGTATGGGTGGGGGGGGGCAACCCCGATGGGGGGTGTTCCTTGAAAAAAAATCAGTTTTTTGTCGAATCTTTCCAAAATTTGGCATAGAGGTTCGTTCATTGATGCTCAGGAATTCTCATAGGGTAGTTTTCGCCCCGCTACGGGGGACAACCACCAAATGAGGGGTTTTCTTACAAAAAACCAGTTTTATCATGTCTTTTCCAAAATTGTCACAGATGTCCTTTGACGCTCGGGAATTCCCGTTTTCGTCCCGCTATGGAGTGGGAAACCACGTGTGTGTATGTGGGAGGGGGGGGGGGTCTGATCTGTTCCAAATTTCGTACATTTGTCTTTTAACGTTTCGGAATTCTCAAGTGTAGTTTTCATCCCGCTATGTGTGGCAAACCCCATAGGAGTTTTCCTTATAAAAATCCAGTTTTCGTCGGATCTTTTCCAGATTCGGCCCAGATATTCTTTGATGCTGGAAATCCACATAGGATAGTTTCCCATGGGGTAGTATTCATATGGGGTACTACCCCATGTGATTAAAGAACCTATGTGCCAAATTAGAAAAAGATCTGACAAAAGCCTGGATTTTTGTAAGGAAAAACTTTCCTAATTGGGGAGGGGGGTGCCCCTAAAGGGGAAAGAATATTTCAAACTGTTTGAACTACATCGCTACACCGCGATGCAAGGATGGCGATGCATCACGATGTAGAAATTCCTACATCGCCCTGCCCCTACTGGGAATATAAAAGTGCTACTTCCTCAGCAGACATTGGGTTCTGGAAAAATAAATCATGTGCTACTTTTATGCACAGTTAGATCGATACATGCTCGAAAGAAAATTGCTGAGAAGTTTCTTCTTCATTGAATCGCATGAAAAAATTCCAGAAAAAAAAAAGATTTTTATCCAACTTATACCACAAATTTCAAAGAAAAAGTACAATAAAATGGACAACTTTAAGTTAGTACATATTTGTTCTAAAATTAGATACAGAAAATAAAATTAGATAATCTTAAGAAAAAGCTTACCTTTTTCTTTTTCCAATTAATTATTTGTTTTATTAATTTTGCTTGTATGTAGAACTTTTATTTGGCCAAATTGATGTTTAATACAGGAACTTTATTATTGCATGCATTTCATACTTCATACTTTGAAAACAATTCTCTGCCAAAATTGCAAAAGGTATTTGAAAATATAAATTTTAAAAAAATGCAGATGTGAAATAAATCTTTTGGTAAAATTAATTTAGTGTAATGTTTGTTAAATAATTATAAAAATATATCTTTGCTTTTTACCCCTAAGTTTTTATTTTTATTTCCAAACATGTGTAACATGAAATCAATGTATAATATACGAACACTTAGAATATTGTTATAATTATGAAAAAGTCTTCGTCTGTCCTTGTTCCGATTATCTCCGTGATGTTGGATCCATCCTAAAAAAGTTTTAAAAAGAGAATATATACATAATGAGTAAAGGTTTAAGTCGATGGATGTATGCCCTCATGCACATGGATCTTTTTTCTATTTCGAGGAAAGTTTTACGATTAAATTCAGCAGTTTATTTCTGAAATAAAACATGCTTTCACGATTTCTTTCAAAATCTGAGTTTTTTTTTTCTTAAGTTAAAATGCTACGATTCGCTTGTGACTTTGAAAAGCATCTGATTTAATTTTCATATTTTTCAAAATACATGATTATTTCAATGCTGACAGCTTTTTTTCAAGCAGATTGCAAGAATGAGTTATTTTTACAGCGGATGAACAAAATTTTTATTTAGGCAGCTAGACTCTCAGTTAGTTTCTGAAATTAATTTCTGAATAATATTCTAGAATTAGAGTTTCTTCAATTTATCGAGAATCATCATTATTTAGCCATTAAACGAGTTAATTCTTTTGCACATCAAGTCGTGAATTTTCATTTTTTTGAGTTATAAAAAAAATCAAAAGTGCGAAAATTGTTGATCTGTGATTTTTTTTTAATTTATTTTTTATTTTAACCGATAGCCAAAATACACCGTTTTTTTCCGATTCTCGTGTTCCGTTTTCTTCACGAATGTTTTCTGAAGTACTCTTCCCCCCCCCCCCCACCTAAATTAGTTCCAATAAAGTACTTATGAATTAAGTAGTACTGAAACTGGTGATTATGATTTTATTTGCACATTTTTCAGAGATTTTATTGTGCTATGTTATCAATAAACAACATTTACTTACCGAGCTTTACCTTCTTAAACCACTATCAAATTAGAGTCAAAAACCCAGGGCTCCAACACTCAAAGCCACGCTCCATTTCATAAGATAACTAGTAATTACATAAAGCTACCATCTAGCTGATGGATAGGGATTTAGTAGAAAAAAAAACAGATTTTTCTGCTATACTGGGGATAGAGTACTTATAAAATGAGGCGTAGCTTAAGGGCGTGTGTACTTCGGATTTTTTTAACTCAGCTGGTAATGATTTTAAGAGGGAATGCTTGCCAAGTAAAGTTGTTAATTGATAGTATGGTACCTTGAAATCTTTAAAAAATATTCAAACAAAATCATAAAATCATCAGAATCAATCACTAGTGCAAAAATATTCAAACGTAGCTCTACTTACTAGTTTGGGACGGAGACGAAGGGAGTATCACTTTTTAACTAAGCATATTTGATTTTTAAAATATGCAATTTTCACGCAGTAAATAAAAAAACGCCAAGGAAGAAGAGCTGCCAAAGATAGGGGAAACCCAATAACAAAGTGCACTTTCTTGTTTGTTTGTGTCTTGAGAACTAATTGACTGATATCAATGGATTTTTTTTCAAAGGTATATAATGAAAAGAGGGACTAATGTGGTGAGCTAAGCTTGTTACATATATAAAGCTTATCATATATTTTCATTACCCTTTCAATTTTTCAATTGAAGTTCGGTTAAATTTTCAGACATTTTACTTTATATCCAGCAAAATCACAACTCCAACTAAAAGATTTGGATTTATTGGAAGTTCATCTATAAAATGCTTCTTAGTCTGATTTAATGTTGACCGGGATTTCTCACTTTTTGTTGACAATATCTTGAGGCGGCAAATATGGCAATAAAATTGATGCTGCATTTATTTTAGCTGTAGAAAATATGTATAATGGAAAAATTCATAATTATGACAAATCATGTAACACAAATTGACATAGAAAAACTTATAAATTTAGTGCATGAAGTGGGAAAATAAACAACAAAAAATGCTTATTATTGTTATTACAATTTTCAAACATGCTATAGGATCTTTTCTTTTTTTCTTTTTAAATCGAGGTTAAACATTAAAACTTTAATTAAAACATTTAAAACTTTATTTTTTTATTTAAATTAATATTTTCTCTATCTTAAAATGATTTCATCAAATTGATATCTACTTTACTTCATGGTTTATGCAAGTAAAAAAAAAAAGGGCTGCACAAATAATGAACATAAGCACCTATTGCTAGAAACATCTGCCGCAGGGAAAGAGATTACATAAACAACGTGGGGTAAGCTGGTAAGCATATTGGGGGATTGGTATATAGTATTAGTTTAAGAAAATAAAAATGCAGAATGAAACAAATTTGAATTATTAAACTAAAAAATACACTTCGTTTAACAGAATTATTTTTTTAAAATTCATTGAGGAGAAGGAAAACACATAACCATGTAATATATTCCATGTTGAAATTAAAAGCTTCAAAGTTCTATGCCTTTTATAAAAGCGCTGTATTTATCATCTGTGTTAATTAAGCTACGGTAGAGGGTTTTTTTTTTTTTTTTTTTTTTTTTTGTAAGTTTAAATTCGTACAAACTCTTTAGTCATGTTTGTAATTTTTTGTAACGAAATAAAGGAAGTACGCTTTTGAAAACAAATGTCAACAAACCAACATTTTCTTTTACAAATAAAAAAAACAACGCTAGCTAAGCCTAACGTGGAAGTGACTCAAAGTTAACACACACAGAATTCTAAACCGTTCGTTTTCAATTTTAATGTGTTTTAAATACAACTATAAACACAACACTACACAAAAATGTAACAATACACAAAAGAAGGCACATTGCACATACAAATTTCAATAAATACTAACCTTTTTTATGAATCCTTTAGAATAAATTGAGGTAAGATAATTTAACGAGCAAGTACAAGATTGAAACGAAAACTCCCAGAATGCACTGCAATGTGACGAAATCGGGACGAAATAATTTCGTGAAAAATTTGAGATTTCTGGTTTCGTCAAATATCACGTGATTCGGTGACGAAAGGATCGTCGAAAATAACGAAATAGTGCTCGAGGATTGCCGGATCGTCAAAATTGAGCGTTTCATTTTTGACAGTGTGTTCGCGCGAAAAACAGAAAGCTTACGCTTTTCGTCATAAAATCAATGATAAATAAGCTCAAAACGTTTTGGAATAACGTCTTATTTACACACGAAAATCAATTTAACATTTTTAGTTAAATTGTTGTATAATTGTAAATAGAAGAAAAAACGAGAAATTTAATCTTAAGAACTTAGTTGGATCAGTTAATCAGGACGGTGACGGTGTTCTTGTCTGAGGATGCATATCAGCATCATAACTCAGAAATTAGAAACGTCGAAACAGAAAAATTTTAAATTAACTGATTCGGGAATTTGAGAGAAATAACGCAGCTACAAATGCAAAACAATGAGCGCTAGCCAAGCAAGGCAAAGAAGTATCATCTTCTTTTGATAATAATTCGTAATGTCATATTAAATTTTCTAGCATTAATTGTTATTCTTGTCAGGCCACAATTATTATTTAGTTTTATCAAGAATTGATAAATATCGAATTCAACATCGTGGAAATGGCTGCTTAGAACTACGAACTACGTAATTTGCATAAAATTTTGACTTTTAATAATGCTTCTTAAATTCTTATTTCTTTCTACGTGGGCCAGAATATCCACAAGACTTTGAAAATTAATTTAAAAAGAATAAAGCGAAAAAATCATGCATACGAACAAAATTTACTAGGCTTATTAGCATTTTTTTCGTTACCACGTGCGTTTGTTTTACCTTTTTCGTCCGCCATTAGAAAGTGGCTACAGTGCCCCCTATAGTTCGTTGGAGTTGCGAATAAAAAAGCATTTATTTCATCTATTGTGAAAATTTGTTGATAGAAGTGTTATTTTTAAGACAAAGTATCAGAGAGAGCTTACTTATTGATAATTATTAGAAACGTAGCGGTCTAAAAAAACTACGCAAGTATATTTCTAAATTGGACTTCAGTATCCGTGACGAACGTAACTTCAGAGTTTCGTTCTTCAAGGTTACGTTCGTCACGCGTCATATTTTGAAAAAATATTCATTTCTATCACATTATAAGAAAAAGGCCTCAAAAAGTTAAGCTACAACCGGTTTTTTGCTCTAATTTGCAAATAAATGAATGTAGAAACAAAAAATTTGGAGGATACGTGCATTAAATGGTTTTTTTTATTGAATGCGTCATAGAAATTTGTACAAGTGTATTGCAAAAACAATTTATATAAAAAAAAAAGCAATCTTTGCGGAAAAGCGAATTCTTGAAGAAAACAGAACATCACAGTGTTATGTAGTAAAATGTCAGAGAAACAATACAAAAATGGGTTCTAATAAGGAAAGTGTCCCCTCTAACTTGAATTCATTGGCGGCACTGATTTTCCATGCTGTTTACTAAGTTGTCGGACACCGTAATAATAGGAAACGAAAACCAGACACAGAGTGAGCCTTGTTCCAGCTCATGTAACGTCCTTGGAGAAGGATTCAAAGCAGCAACCTTTCTGCCAAGATAGTCCCAAAGATGTTCTATCGTATTCCGGTCTGGAGATCGAGCTGGCCCTTCCATTCGTCCCAAACTGTGATCCTCAAGATACTTCTCAACAATCCGAGCTCGGTAAGGTCGTGCATTATAATCCATCAGAATGAAGTCATTACCAATAGCACCAGCGTATGGGCGGATATATGAATCAAGGATCTCATCCCGATATTTAAGACCACTCAGAGTTCCTCCATGAACATGGAACACATGCAGGTCGGTGTGAACACTGAGAGGGATCAATGCGCAAACCATGATTCTACCACCGCTATAATTGTGGTCTTTCAACAGTGTTAGATTAATGGTATCTATTGCGCTGTTCCCTCCAGATCAGTAGACGCCTTGAATCACTCTCCAATGTAAATCTGGACTCGTCTGTGAACAGCACAGAAGCCCATTGCTGCTGAGTTCAGGAAACATGTTCTCTTTCCTAGCATAAGCGGATGCTTCACTGTGGTCCGTTAAGGGGAACACATACATCTGATCGTCTTTCATAGAGACCTGCATTGTGAAGACGATTTCGTACCGTAGTAGCAGAGATTCCTCTTCCTGATGCTACAAAGTGGTCTGCAACGAGATGCGGCACAGTAGTGGTTCTTCTCCTTTGGGCCGAAATAACTAGAAAACGATCTTCTGCAGGTGTTGTAGCTCGTGGTCGGCCTGGAACAGGTCTTCTGGACACAGAATCTTCGGAGTCGCTGAGCAACACTACGAGACACATTGAGACGTCTAGCTGCATCAGACTACGACAATCCCATTTCCATCCATCTAACTGCCCTCCATCTTAACGAATCGGGGTAAACGACGTCTGTGAGACATTTTCTAAACTCTATTGACTATTGTCACCGAAACTGCCAACAACAGTTGAAAAATCATCACAACTTACACACATAAGTACGAAAGCTCGATACTTGCATATTTTTTCTCACTCGTAAAAATATGTTCTTTCCTATAATATAAAAGTGTTAGCAACCTTTTTTTTATAAATGGTTTTGAAGTTCGTTATTATCATTCATGCAAACTATGTATTTTATTCTTATTGCCGTTTTTTTTTTATTATTATTTTTTTTTTTACGGTGAGCTTCGAAAAACATGTTGTACTTTAACTTTTTGAGGCCAGTGTAATATCTACCTAAACTTTAGAGAAAATGTGGGCTGAATTTCATGTTGCAAATTCAAGGTTGCGAAAATGTTACGTTTGTCACCGTATAGTAATTTAGTTTCAAAAATATTTGAATGTGATTTATACTGTGTTTTATTGCATGAATATTTCACAAAAGTTTTATTCTTTCCCAAAATTCTGCAAAACCACAAATGATTATTCGACGTTTTAAACACATGTTATTCAACAAAACAGAGTCTCTAAATGTTACGTTCGTCACGATGGAATGACCCAGGTATCAATTTCAAGCTAATACTTTTCTCTTTCAGTACAAACAACAAAAAGTATTCTGTGAATAGTGGGGGTATTGCCACTCCTCATCTAAAGTCAGTTTTTATGCTTTTTCAATTGGAAGATTTAATAAGTCAAATCTCTGGAGTACCAACTAATATCTGCTTACTTATTACTATTAGTATATAATACTTATTATAATTAGTATATATAATTAGTACTTATTATAATTAGTATATTTGAATTATTCACCTGCTATGTAGAAAAAATTAGGAGGGTGTTCTTTGTTATGAAATTTTTAAAGAAAAGTATTTTTTGCAGGAAATTTTATGTTAAACACAAGTTTTCTATAACTTTAAAGCCTTTTTGAGCTTAAAAAAGCCCAAAAACTTTTCAGAACAATTGATACTGGAATGACAAAAAATTAAAAATTGAGTTCTTTGAATAGTAAATCGTTAAAAAGTCATTCATATTGGAAAAGAATTGTGCAAGCACCTTCGTTTTAGACTTAAAAAAAAAATTGATTGAAAATGTACTAAATGTTAAGAATAATAAAAAGAAGAATAGTTAAAAATTATTTCTAATGGCCTTATTTTGCATTTTTTCGACATTAAAAGCCAAAAAGAAATATACTGAAAAGTTTTCATAACGTGAACCTGTTTGGATTGAGTAACACCTGACAATGATCCTTTAATCTTAAATATCTAATATAGTCCAACTCTAAATTTGTCTAAAGATGATTATTTTTACTGATTAAATCATATTTTAAAATCCCTCTGAAACTAATTTTAAAATTGACAGCAGTGCCGTGGCGCGAGTTTCATCGTGGAAACACGCGGGTTACTCGATCATCGTCTATTAATTATATGAGGATTTGGATGAACTGACGTGGAATAATTCCTATGCCAATCTGAAGCAAATATCAATGTAATACACACAAAACAGCAAATCTGTTGAGCGACATCAAAAATGAATGCCAAGGAGTTCAAATAATGTGCCAAATCCAGATGATCGTGACAAATGAACAGAGGCGACCTTTTAATGGAGGCTTGGCAATACGAATTCGCCAAAGTGGAAACATAATGGCAGACTACGCCGATACCAATGGACGTTTTTCGTAGAACTATGGAACTGTTCTCTTTCGGGAGCTGTGAATAATGCTCTGAACATAGGTTGTTATTCATAGATGCCATATTTAGCGACACAAATACTTATAAAGATTTGTATAAAATTAGTGCACAGGAAGAAATGCATGTGCTTTATGAGAATTGTTTTGTTGTAAAATAGTGACAGCTTGGACAAAGAATAGTTTAAATTTCAAGAAACTTTTAAAACGTAAGTAATTGACAGCACTGATGAAGTCATTTGTAAGAATATTATTATTTTTTCATGAACATCAATTTCAATGCATTTTTCTGTAATTAGTTTTTTGTTTTTCGAATTTTTAGTTAGAGCAATCACGAATTACTTATTATCCTCATTTGACCAAAGTTGATATTGCTCTGATTTTTCAGATTACCATGGTTATAGATTACGACTGTTGTTTTTGATACTTATTTAGAGAGCGAAAATTTCGTCACCAGTTACAAATAGTTTGGTTTTGATTTTATTCATATCTTTTCAAGAATTAACTCAAATAGACTTTACATTGAAAAAAAAAGTTTTCTTTGTATAAAATTATGCTTTTTTTTCAGGAAAAAACCCATATACGTAAACAGCAAAATTTCATCGATATTCAAAATTTTCAGATTGCTAAAAAAATACATTAAAAAAATGTTAATAAGGTATGATTAACAAATATAACAAGGTATGATTAAAAAAAGTTTCAAGACTGATCTCAGAACTGGGAGAAATTTATTGAACACTAGCTGCATTGTCCGGCTTTGCACGGTCTACCTCGAAAATAAAAGTTACGTCAAGTGACGAATGTTCAACAATCAGGCTTCAATTACAGAAAAAAGAAATCTGTAAAATTTCCCGTCAAAATAATCATTTTTAAAGGACGAAAACGTCAAATAAAAAAATTCCCGAATAAATTAAATGCAACTTTCTATAAATACGTGCAACTAACCTCCCCCCCCCCCCCACAAAAAAAAGAGAAAGAAAGAAGATAAATTGCCAAATAATAATCAAAAGGGGAAAATTATACTTCATAACAAAAACAAAATTTTATTTAGTCACAGCTGAGAAAAAAAAAAGTGGCAACCTTCTGCACCCGAATTTAAAATGAGATCGCGCGAACGATAGTTTTCCGATGTGAAAATAGAGTTCCATTAGGCTTAAAAGTCCTTTTTAGTTTTTCCCCGGATTACAGCCTTTTTTTTTGAAATTCGAAGGAAGTGAATGAATTCTTAAGGTATTTTTCACAGGCTTTCGAGTGGTATTAAAATTGAACTGATCGGATAATTTCTTCGGGTAGAAAGAGTCATTTAATGCCATTTTCGGGCCATAAAATTAAACTTTGAACGGTTTGGTACTTTTTTGGCGTTTAAAAACTTCCCTATGTTCCTTCTCGGGTGCCCAAGTACCTCCCTGCTAAATTTGGTCCAAATCCGACGAAAACTGTGGATTTGGATAGGGAACATACATATATACACGCGTATTCTTTGTTTTATTTAGGGTAAGACCCCAGTAATTGTCACTTTAAGAGTTTGTCCTTAAACTTAGCTCTGGTTTTCATTACTTATAAAAAAAATATTCACTTGCAAATATTTTTGTATCAAGGAGTGCACATCTGTGCATCTATTTAGTTCACTAAAAGCAAAAATATTTGAATTGATATTATATATATATAGTTACCAAAATCACCAGTAACTGGCACCTAAAACCACAGTGTATGACACCTTGTGATCCAGTAAGTGGCGCATGTTAACAGAACTGGAAAACCACTTTATTTTTCACTTTTAGATTACATACAAATTTTATCATCATAAGAAACGTAATAAATATTAATTTAAAGATGGTAATTTTGCATAAATTAATGTTAAATCACACGTCTTGACGTTGAAAAAGTATTTTAGAGAAATAAAGATAAATTTTGAGAGTTACATGGGAAAAAATTGAGATAATTGCTGATTCATTAGTCGGTGTGCAGTTTTGAGTTTACGAATTATAGTTGTTTTCACATAAAAATTGTACATTAACCTGATTATTCTAAGAGACCATGAAAATGCAACAGTTCTCTACAGTCGCAATATCTGGCAGATTACGAAACATATGTTTTTTATTGTTTCTCTAAAAAATGTAGCAGTGTATTCTGTAGGATTTTGCTGCTGCAAAAGTGTCTGAAATCAAACTAGTGACATATTGCACAACACGTTAGTGAATATAGGCACATGTGCCAATTACTGGAGACTAGCAAAACTGAAGCACCACTAAATTGCATCTATCATTACTTCGAAAATCCAAAAAGGGACAAAAATATACTTGTACACACTCAAAGAGTGGTTAGAAGTATATTAAATTGACTTATTAATTGATTGAAGTATATTGTTAATTGAAAGGTGAAAACCTTTCAATTAAACAAAACTTTCGACAACCAAAATTTAAAATATATTTTAAGTCAGATTTTAATGGATTGATGCGAATGCTTCCCATAAGCCAGAGAAGAAGCTTTTGCAACAAAAATGGATGATTTGACACGAGCCCCAATTTTTTCTCTTTCCTATACACTGCGACCATTTAGTAACATGAATTGAAGTTATAATCTTTATAGTAAATGTACATTCAGTTGGTATATAGTCTTCTACTTTTAAAAGATTGGGTTCAATTTTTATTTTAGGACATTTTTGTTGGACGTGCCAATTACTGGTGACCTGCCTATTACTGGGGGGTGTTACCCTACATAGATTTAATTATACAGCGGACTGAAACTCTTCAAAATATGATCCTTCAGCATCAACACAGCGCTGCCAGCGCGTCTTCCATTGTTCGTAGCTCTTTTGGCAATCCTCGAGCAACATGCTGTAAAGGACTCTCGTCAAAGCATGCTGGGCTGTATTTTTTTCCGTCGATGGAGTGGAATAGCTCCCTTTTTAGGTCTGTTTTTTATTCGGAGGAAAAGGAAAAAGTCACTTGGAGCCAAGTCGAGGCTATGGTGTGGCTGTGGCAGTATTGTCATGTAGAACTTGACCAAAACTTCGACGGCGGCGAGCGACGTGTGTACGGGCGCGTTGTCGTGGTGAATCCAATCACTTTTGATTGCCTGGTGGACGCAACGGACCTGATCCCTCAAGCTGCGGGGTGCCCTAAGTGCTTCTCCATTTTCGTATCTCCCACTTTTCGACCGAGGTCAATGACACGCACTCACGCAACAAGCAATACGAACTCTCCAGTGTTCCGAAGCCAACTTCCGCAGCTTCCGTTCGTTTACCTGCACCCCTCACCACTTCCCGTCTGCGCCAGTCCGCGGACTTTCCCCTTCTCGCAAAACGAGCTGATGTGTGCATCACATGACTTTCTTTTACTTCAATTTAAAGATAATAGTGCCTCAGAATGAGCAAAAAAACACTTTAAATACTTTTATGCCAAGTCTGTTGCGAACCGAAGCAAAGAAAACGTTTTATACAGATAAATTTTCCCAATATTAGCAGTTTTAATGTGATTCAATGGTTAACTCTCTAAATATGGCCAAATTGAAACCAGATTTAAAAAAAAATAAAATAAATAAAAACCGCCAAATTCATCGCCAAGTTGGCGACAAAACTTGGCGACCAAAAGCTTGGCGATATATTGCCAAGTGTTTGCCAAATTATAGCACCGCTTGAGTTTACATTGAAATTAACAATGACTTTACCCCAAAAAGGTATAAGAGACCCTCTTTGGAACATCCGAATGCAATCAAAAGACAAGGTGCACAACTAGACCTCACTTGGAGTCTATGCGCCAAATTTCAACTTTCTAGGACATACCGTTCTTGAGTTATGCGAGATACATACGCACATACATACGTACATACAGACGTCACGAGAAAACTCATTGTAATTAACTCGGGGATCGTCAAAATGGATTCTTCAGGTGTCTGTACGTTCTTAGGCATGTATCCACGTGTGGTCGGGTTGAAAACAAAAATCAATATTCATTGGGGGGCGAGCAAAATGGAAATTAAGGCCGATTTTTGAGTGAAAATTTTTTCGCGAATACAATACTTCCTTTTTTGCAAAAGGAAGTAAAAATTAGTCTTATTATTCTGATTCATATCCTGTACATACCGTTATACGCTGTAACTAATCTTTATGAAAAGTGTACTGGAGGATATCAGCCATAAAACCTTTTTTTCTCTTTCCGCATTCCTTTCACCATTTCTTTTGTCATGGATTGTATTACATATTCTAGAAAATCATTAGTTATAATATGATGGGTGCAAATTTCTTGGCCATTTCCATTCCATTCTATTTGTAGAAACAAGAAACTCAATTGGTAGGGATCTATCGCAATTTTGTGGTTGCGAAAAACACAATTTGAGTTCAACACGTTAAAACTCAAATGGATGCTGGATGTTTTAATTTGTTTCATTTTACTTTGTTTTTATGAGTTCATTTTAGCATTCTTTAATCAAACTGGCAAACCTATGCAAAAAAGAAAAAAAAAAAAAAAGACGGAGAAATTGAGTGGCAGTTATCCTTGAAGTGAAATCTTTGAGACCAATTTGTGTGTGTGTTCTATTTTGTTTTTGCATTTTAGTAGTTAAAAAAAAAAAAAAAAAAAAAAAAAAAAAAAAAAAATATATATATATATATATATATATATATATATATATATATATATATATATATATATATATATATATATATATATATATATATATATATATATATATATATATATATATATATATATATATATATATATATATATATATATATATATATATATATATATATATATATATAATACGCTTTTTCTTCCCTCTTTAAATTAAAACAATTTTTTCTTCTATGAAATATTTAGACCTATCTAATTTCAGTAGCTATATCTTTGCGAGAAGGAAATTAAATAGAAATATTATACTTTAAAGAATAATTTATGTCCTTTGGCATGTTATCTAGAGGCTGATTGTTATTTAATCATTCTGCCTTTCAACTTAGTAGAACTCAGACGAATTGAGAGATCAATACGCCGCGTCGTTGCTAAAAATAGATCATTATGCGTTCTAACATTATAAAATACAGAAAAAACTATCTTACGAATAAAAAGTATTTGTTATCTGCCCACTTAATTTTTACGAAACAATGTGTTTTTTTTTTTTTTGAAAAAAAAAAAAAAAACTGTGTGAGACTTAAACTCTTTTTATATTTGAAATTAGAAGCATCGTCTAATTATTTACAGTTAAAATAATTCTGATTGAACTGTTTTTGAATTGAATCGGAATTATTTTATTTTTGTCTTCTAATTTCCCTTTCAAACTCCAATTAAAATCTTGTGGTTCACTTGTGTTGTGGCCATGTGCTAGCCTGTACATTTAAACATGTGAGTTGATTAAGTGATTTCTCGTTATTTTCATTTTATTCAATTATTTTTGTTGTATTAAATAATTAGATTAAAGACAAATGTTTCTATTTTAATCATGATTGAAGCTCTGACGCATACTGATCGATAAATTTCACTGGCTTACCATTCATATTCTTTGTATTTCAGCTTTTTACGTAAACTTCGTTTATAGATTTCGTCAATTTTTTCATTCTTATGAAAAATGTTTTTCAATCATTACAATTTCACGTCCTCCAATTACAAATCAGTCATTATAAAAAGTTTTAACTTTTCTTCTGCAGACAGCATAACGATAAATACATCTATGTGCTTTTGAGCGTGTGTTTGTGCATATTTAACTAATTTTGACTATGATTTTGACTATGACCTAAAACTTTAAAGCATTAACTGATAAGAGGAACATAATCTTCTCTAGAGAGCTGTAAGCATTATTGTCGCCCTTGTCCCTTTCTCCAGCACCCTCCATAAGTAAAATGTATGGAAACAGAAAGAATTTCCAAAGAGTAGTTACAAACTTTCAAACTAACTCTGTACTACAACCAAAAAAAAAAAAAAAAAAGATTAGAAAGTAACGACAGTTTTTGCTTTTCACATTAAAAATGCATTTAAGTAGTTTCTCCAAAATGATAAAGATCGTTAAAAAAATAGTAATAATTCTCGGTATTAGAATAATTTTTTGGAAGGAAAACATTTTCGCTTAATGAACGTATCTTTAAGTTTGGATAACCAATGTAAAGGTTTCAGTAATTACCGTATGTTTAAAGTTTTCTAAATTAATATTAGGTGTTATTATGGTTGTGCTTTGTTACAATTATTTAGGAAATCATTTTGACGTTATTTCAAATTTAGTTTTTCAAAAATTAATGTCAAAAACATATTTTAGATTCGATCACGTATTGAGTTTTGCGTTATTAAGGTGTTATCATGTTTGTTCTTGTTCCAAATGGAGTAATTCCGGGAGAGATGGACCAGTCAAAAATTTGGTTAATGCGCTCTTAATAGACTGAACAACTATCTCAGTCAGGTACAAAAAGACATTTTGTATGACGTGCTACTGTTTGCTTCTCAAAAAACATAATATTTTGTCAAATAAAAATCATTATTACTTTTTGTAAGTCGAATTATATTGTACATGGTCATAATTAGACAATCTAAGTAAGCTTTTGTATGAAAAGTAATCTATTTGTTTTTGGTGCTGCAATGTCTGAGTACAGGTCGGCTTCCTAATATCCTAAAATGGCGACGTGAAATCCACAGTGAAGGGTTAGAAGGGATTGTGCTTTTCATCCAACCAGGAGAGATGGACCACGTCTATACACGAGAGATGGACCATATACAACCTTGAATTTTTATTATATTGATTTTCAAAGAACAGAATTTAAACTACTAAAGATCAGTATTTTTCTGTTTTCTGAATATGCCAACTACCTTTTACATTAGAAAATTAGAAAAGCTACTTCCACACGCAGGAAATGACCGATTCTAATTTGAAAAATGCTGTTAAAGCAATCGATGAGAAGTATATGGGTGTGAATAAAGCGCAAAAACTTTCATTGTTCATAAAACTACTTTAAAGATAAGAATTGAAGCTATAAAGCTCATAATTTTACCAAGGGTTTTGTAGGACTGGCATCGGTGCTGGGGTGTGGCAATGAAAACAAAATTGGAATCCTGAGACTGCAGTTCCGTTTTTATTAGAATTCCTCAGTCAGGAGTAGTGAATAACAGAGAAAGAGGTAGATGTCACCTCATTGAAGCTGAGATGTGATAAGCGGGCTATCTGGTACATTGGATGTAGTTCTGCCTTAGCCCTTGTTTTGGGGCGTTAACTTATTGCTTAATACCCAAGCTTTGTCTTCAAATCACGAGTCGACCGGCATCATGCGTGACACCACTGCGGATACTTTGTGGTGAGATAAATTCACTGTATCTACCAGCTTGTTGGCACTCTCAGCTTTAATGAGGTGACATCTGCCTCCTGCTCGGTTATTCACTATTCCTGATTGAGAAGTTCTAATAAAAACGAAACTGCAGCCTCAAGATGTGATAACCAGGCTGTATGGTATATTGGATGAAGTTCTGCCTTAGTCCTCTGGCTTAGGGTCGGTTAACTTACTGCTAAACTTAAGTTTTATTGGTGTTAAAATTCAAATAGTAACACATGTAAACTTAATATTTAATAGTTTACTTGTAAGTATGTTTATTTGATTCTCATGCATTGAAAATAAGCACTTTTAAACATCATACATTTTCAATTATTTCATAATTTTATCGTGGTCCGTCTTTAACATTCAAATGATCCATCTCACCCGGACTACTTCTGCTGGGATGGAACGCCGGGAAAAAGTTAAAAAAATTTCTAACTGGAATTTTCCTTTAAAGATATGATCTTCCGCATTACAATTTTTATAAGGAACATCACACACAATGAGTATGTACAATGAAAAGTAAAATATATGTAAATGTACAGCTTTTAGAGATCAAAGAAAAAACGTGGTCCATTTCTCCCGTAATTTCCCTATTTAAGAAATCATTTTGGCGTTATTTTAAATTTATTTTTTTAAAAATCAATATCGAAAACATATTTAAGAGTCGAATACGTAATGAGTTTTAAAGGACAGCTTTCCATTCTAGAATTAAAAAAAATACGAGAAAAATGACTGAAAATGTACCTAATATAAGGAACATAAAAGTTGCAAAATATAAAAAAAAAAAAGTTTTTTTTTAATAGTAAAATTGAGTACTTTAAAAGTGCTATTCAATCTCTCAGCAACAACTATTTTCCAACTTATGGGTTTTTGACTCTTTGCTTATAAACTTCTTTTAAAAAGAACTGTAATTGTCTGTCTCAAAAGTACTAAACGTCTTACAATTTCGGGAGCCCTTAATGTTTGCTGTTCTCTTGAAGAAACCTCTTGATCAGAGAGCAGAAAAAATATGATACGAAAGTTTTATCCTACTCAAATTTACAAAATCACTATAAGATTTTTATTTTCTTACAAGCATCTTAACTAGATAATGAAAGACATGGAGGCGTTTTAAAATTGAGAACAAGAAAGTATTCAAGAAATGTTTTTTGCCGGTCTGATAAATATTGGATAAAACAAATTTTTACAATTTTGTCGAGAATAACGTTACTGTCTACTAAAATACACTATTACAATTTGGAAAGCAGTGAATAATATCTTTTAATAGGCATTCTGCCCAAAAGTTCAATACTAAAATAGTGGCAAAAATTTTACCTTGTACACAGTGAAACCTGTGTAAGTTGACCACTTGCGGTACACTACTTTAGTGGTCAACTTAAACAGGTGGTCAACTTACAAAGGTTGATTTATATGATAAGAGTTGATTCCGTGCCTGAAAAAAGCGGTCAACCTAGACAGATGGTCAACTTACAAGGGCGGTCAACTTCACAGGTTTTACTACCTTGAAAGTATTCTTTTCAGTGATATGTTGACCTGATTGAAATATGTAAAAACATTATAATCTTTATCAATATTCTGTCTTTAATAAAAATTAAAGTTTTGGAGCTTTGATTGAGCTAATAGAAATCACTTGTGGAACCTCTTTCAACGTTCCAGGGAACTTTATGGTTCTACGGAATTCAAGTTGAAGACTGTGGTCTATTGCAAATAAAATCAACTCCGCAAGAAACAACCGAGCCTTTAAAGGTATTAATGAATCAAATTTCGGGTTTCTTATGTTTTTTTGACACTCGCTGTTATACTGGTTAGAAATTTCGCTTGTTAACCATTAGTGGTCGTTTGCTCGATGTGCGTAAGCTATGCTTTGTCATACTTTCTCCAGGGATGAGATGTTTTTTCCACTTAGAGAGTTAAAAAGAAAAAATTTGGCTAGTAAAATGCAGAGCAAGGTTTATTTTGAAAAAATAAATAAATAAGTAGATAAAATAAAATATAGTAAAATAAAAATTAAAAAAAAACATCCTTTGGAAAATTACAAGTCATTTGGTACCTTTTTCAGTCTATGCGATAAAAATCAGTCTTTTATTCCCCCGTAGGCCAGGGACCCGCCCAGTAATTATATTAAGTAAGATACTGCTGTGTTCCTTAAACAGGAGGCTGATTTTACCCAAGAGAAGTTGACTCAATTCGAAACAATTTTTTCCCAAAAATTGATATCTCGAAAATTTCACATATACATATACACATATAAATAAAAAAACATGAAAAATATACACACACACACACACACACACACACACACACACACACACACACACACACATATATATATATATATATATATATATATATATATATATATATATATATATATATATATATATATATATATATATATATATATATATATATATATATAATCAAGGCCCGACTAACTAAAAGTGAGGCCCAAGGCCCACAATGGTTTGGAGGCCCCTCTCTATTCTATCACTTTAAAACCAAGGCAAACTAATGTTCGACATCATTTAATAGAGGTATATTTTCAATTAATAAGTCTCTAATTTTTATTATTTTCACAAAAATACATGATTTTTTAATGCTATGCACAAGTTTTAAAGAGATTTGGGGCCCCCTTAGAAAGGTGGGGCCCTAGGCCCTGGCCTAGTTGGCCTGTGCCTTAATCAGGCCCTGTATATAATTAGAAAGATTATATCAACAAAGGTTCGGAAACTACTATAGGAAAAAAGTAATAGCATTTAAAACTAAGAATATATTGAAGGTACATTTTTAACCTGATTTTTTATTTGTAGGGGAGAGTTGAGAGGAGTGAGAAAACTGCATTATACATAAATTAAATATAAAAAAATCACTTCTTGATAGTCCAGTAGATGTAGTAGGATTGAATATTCAAGGAAGAGTCTATAACTGTTACAACTACTAAACAAGCTAGAAATATTTTCTTGCATTTTATTTCGTCATGCTGCTCCATTCTTCCGCCCGCCGTCCCATTTCTCCCAAATCCTGCCTATTTAATAATATTTTAGCTATTTTTTAAAAAAACTTTTCAGGACCGTGGAAAGAATAACAAATCAGTGAAATAATTACTGATAGATTTTTTTTCTAGTAATAACTGTTCAACTTTTCTACACCTTCAGCTCTGCATTAAACGTACTGACACCGCACTAAAATTCATCTTTCAAACTTCAAAAAAAAAAAAAAAAAAAAAAAAAAAAAAAAAGAAAGAAAGAAAAGAAAAGAAAAAGAGTTCAAAATTGAAGTTATTACTTCCAAAAACATTTTCTCTCTTGCTAATTAAAATCAGTTTTATCAGTTTTGCATCCTAGGAAAAGAGATTAAATACACCATCATACTTTACTTCCAACTGTCTCGCACAGTTTCATCTTCGATTTCAGTGACGTCATCAGAGCATCATCACCGGAGGCGTGGTTTAAAGACAGAGGCAGAGGTGCAGTGTTTCGTTGTGTGCATTTTGTGGTTTATTTTCCACGTGTCTGGCAGTTTCGCCGGTATAGTTTGCCAACTGTTTTTACCTTGTGCTCTGTGACACAGATCTCCAGCGTGTCTGCCGCAAAAGCCTCTTAAATGGATTTGTAATTATTGCATCGACAATGATGTAGGATTTCATGCAGCACCTATTTGAGTCTTTCAAGAATTTTAAGTTTTTGAAAATTTAGTTTGCTTCCAGGTTAACAGATAATGTGCGAATTGGATTTTAATTACTTGTGTAATTTTGGAAAATTCCTTTAACCAATAGGAGATTTTAGACCTAAATATTAGCCGTGCGCTGATAATTTTCGTAATTAATTTGTAAATACTAAGAGATATCTATATTGCACTATAACTTCTCTCGGTAAAATGTTTTTTTGAAAGAAGTTTCTGTCTGGATAAGAAAAAAAAAACAGTAAATGATAAAAATTCTGTATGAAAATTTCTTGAATTAAAATTTGTTATTTACCATTAAAATGAAAAAATAACTCAAAAGGTGTGAAATAACTCAATAGTACAACGGACTAACTTTAACTAGAGTATTTTGGGTAGTTTTCGTGACATTTTTTTCATTCTCCCCCCCCCCCCCGTTTTCTAGCTCTTGACGCTTGAAATATTTTATTCTTCAACTGAGGTAAACTTAGTACAAAAAGAGTTAATTTTAAAATTTGAGTAAATTGTATCAAATATTTTTTTTGTAACGTTAACAATTTGATCCACTATTTTTTTAAATGAAAAATTGGTTGCTATGTAAATGTTGCGCTGTAAATTTTAACATATTTTGAAATATACTTTATTTTAATATAATATAATTTAACGTAATAATTCTGTCGGTATCATTTGTATTTAAAACTTTTGTGAACTGCAGAAAATTTCTTATGATTTCCATGCATGAATAATTTTTGCACGATGAGAATAATTTTGTTACATTAAAATTCATTCCCTCTCTATTTCAACTTCAAAGACATTTTGAATTTTAAGGTTTGAGCCTTTTGCTAAGTTCTAAGAAAAAAATATAATGCTTAATTGAAGACGTTCAGAAATTTCGTTAACGTTAATGGTAGAATATATTTATTTAATATGCGCATAAATAAAAGAAGCTTTGTATAAAAATGCTAATTATTATAAACTTAATTACAACTTACTATTACATACGTCATCACTAAATAGTTATGAAGAAGTACTTTTACCGAAAATGCTCATTGAAAATTCTTTAAAACTGTTTTCTCAATGAACTAATGCACTTGTCATTGAGTGCAGTTCTTATCATAATTCATTTGTGAAGCAGAAAATTATATGAAACTGAAATTGAAAAGTCAAGATGTATTTACAGTCGCCAAACCGAGAAAGAAATTGATAAGTCAACATGCGTTTCCAGTCGCCAAAACAGTTTTTCAAAACCAGTTGAACAGCCATCAATCCACCAAATATCCAGTCTCAGACGGAAAATATGTGCTGTTTGTTCAATCAACACATAATGTCTGTGGCAGACACAGATATTTCACTTACATCTTCGTATAAAACTTAATAAGTGTCAAATAGACTCAAGTCTCGGTTGCGTGACTAACTTTTTATTTGACCAGGGCGGAAGTTATGGCGAGATTTGATCCAATGCTACCAAGGCGACCACTGTTGATAGTTGTGACGGCGACAGCCTTATGGATAGTTCAAGGTTTGTAGAATCTATTTATCTTTCTGATATATTTAGAAATTATGTTATTTTAGCTATACTATTTTGGTAATTCTTATGTTTGATTTGAAATAGGTTTATTATCGGTGATTGGAGTTTAAATGTTGGTGCTGTGTGATTGCGAAATTTACTAACATTAAGGGAAGTAATGTTGTGCTTTTAACTCCAACATTTC
This sequence comes from Uloborus diversus, assembly GCF_026930045.1. Classification (NCBI taxonomy): domain Eukaryota; kingdom Metazoa; phylum Arthropoda; class Arachnida; order Araneae; family Uloboridae; genus Uloborus; species Uloborus diversus. Next base: position 50,711,174 of record NC_072732.1, read on the forward strand.
TGACAAATTTATACAAATTGTGTAATTCCGTCGTTATCAACAACATTTTGCAATCTTTTACTTTTTTTGTCGGTAAATAGTCAATCCCGGATTGATCAAGATCCATTGGTATCGGATCAAAATATCTGGAGATGGCTTTCTGGATATCATCCAATTTATCAGATAATTTTTCAAATGTAGCGATCAGAATAATGAGAAATCAAATGGCGCAATGTCGGGCGAGTTTATTCAGCGATTGTCAACAGGAAAAATCATGGGAAAAATCTGATGCGGCCTCATACTTCTTCCTTATTCGAGTATAAAATAATCGATGTTCTCTTACAATTAAAAAGAGCTTGTACTTATGGACACGAGTTAGAAGTAATACTTTTTTAATGCATAATTTTGAAGATACTTCCCTACCCTTATAAAAGTATAGTAAACATTGTAAATGGTACTTCCAAATTTAAAGAAATTTGTTGTCTTGCTGATGCCTGTGATCTGAACTTGTAGTAGTAGAAACTAAACAAGAACCTTTAACAGTAACAAAAATACATTGTTATAGAGCCTTCCATAGTGTGAGCAGAAAAGCATTTAAAGTACTTTCAACCAACTCTGTAGTTAGGGCAAGGAAGGACACTAATCAACCAAATTATTTGTGCTTTTTATTTCAAAAATAATGCAAATTGGTTTCAAACCTCCTTTTCTATTGGTGAGACCCCTCCCCCAATTCTTAAGTAGCGTTCGCCGAAATATTGTTTTTTCCATCTACAGCACGGCTTACAGCTCTCACGAGAAAACTCGTGTTAATTAATTATGGAATGGTTAAATTGAATACTTTTACCGCCCACAAGTTCGAACGTACATTCGCACGAACGAATATGCCGAAAATTCTAGTCATCATTCTTTCTGGGGTAAGCAAACATAAATTTTGCACAAAATTTGAATTAAAAAAGTTTTTAGGACCACAATATTTCCTTTACTTCGTAAAAGTAAGTAAAAATTCTATATAAAAAGTTATTTCCACCCCAACAGCCTTTAAGTATTAAAATGTAGTTATTTAGACATAGTAGCATCACTATGGGGGGGGGGGTATTGCTGTCCACCCCGATTAAAGCTCATTTGGGGAGGGGGAGGGGGACAACCAAAGTAGATTAAAGAGTTCGTAAAAAATATAAGCAATTTATTTCTGAAAATTTCCCATCAATATAACTTAAATTATGTTCAACCTATCAAATTCCAGCGAAAATAGCGCATAATGTTGTGGGAACGTGGCGGTTTCATATGCTTCTAGGTCAAGTTTTGAATAAATTACATTCGTAATTTATGCTTCTCTTGTAGTTTAAAATTTTGTTACCACCCTTTTGGAAATTGTTCTAACTTCAAGTGAAAATAAACATATCAAAGTACTTTTTTGGTGGTGGTGGGAAGGCGGGGGGGGGGGGGGGGGGAGTGGCACTGCAAATTACCGCTCTGCGTGACACTCGTGTTAGGAACGCTATTGTTTAAACTGCGTTACTAGAAAAGTACACCTAGTACATTCAAATTATCATTTTCTTATTTCCTGGTACAAAGTGCTTGGCTATATACACTGGTGTGCAAAAATTAAGGACGAAGTCGAAAAATTAGCATATCAGCTGAACGAAGAGGCAGAGCGGACAGAAAGACCAATAAGGAGATTAAGTAAGGTGATGTACGGTAGCACATGCGCAGATATGCAGGCAGACGTAATGAGGGAGTGTCTGAGTAGTATAAAGCATGTTGCCGGTGTAAGATCAGTATTTCTGGCAAAGAGATTGCACGCCGTATAGCAGTTAAAATCACACCGAGTTGCTGCATCAGCGAGAAATGGCGAATAATCAATCTGTTAGACGACATCTGGATGCTTTTACCCGAGGTCGAATCATTGGGAAGTTGGAGGAAGGCCGCAGTGTGACAAGTGTGGCTGCAGAGTTCGGAATTGCTCACAGCATCGTTTCACGACTTTGGAGACAATTTCAAACTACAGGAACAGCTATCCGGGGGTTCAGTAGTGGTCGTCCACAAGGAACCACACCCGCAGATGATCGGTATATTGTCTTACTGACCAGAAGAAACAGGCGGCAGAGAGCGGGAGAAATCGCTAGACACACGACACAGGCGACTGGACGACCGATATCGCGTTTTACCGTAGCCAGAAGACTGCACGGTGGTGGTCTGTTTGCACGACGCCCTATACGGTGTGTACCTCTAACGGCTGTCCATCGGAGGAGGCGTTGTCTGTGGTGCCGGGAACACCGGAATTGGAGAGACAATGAATGGGGACGAGTACTCTTTACAGATGAGAGCAGATTCAGTCTGAGTAGCGATTCTCATCGCATACTCATCTGGAGAGATCGGGGAAGCCGCAATCATACCTCGAACATCATTGAAAGGGACAGGTATGGAGGTCGCGGTGTTCTCGTTTGGGGAGGCATCATGCTTGGTAGTCGTATAGACCTTCACATCTTCGACGCAGGTTCAATCAACGGGACCCGTTATTGTAACGAGATTCTTCTTCCATATGTGCGTCTTTTTAGAGGCGCTATGGGTCCGCAGTTCCTTTTCATCGCACAGTAGCTGCCGAACAGCTCTTAGAGAGTGAGGATATTAAACGTATGGATTTCCCGGCACGATCTCCGGATCTCAATCCCATCGAGCATGTATGGGATTTTCTAGGCAGACGCTTGGCAGCTCGTACCTTACCACCAGTAACGATTCGGGAGCTTCGATTGGCGCTGCAAGACGAATGGGCAACAATGCCTCAACAACTCATTGACACCCTCATTCCCAGCATGGACAGACGCTGTGAAATCTGCCTAGCAGTCGGGGGAGATCATATCCCCTACTAAAGAGCGGATGTTTCTTGCTGGACACCCATCACAGGGATGTTTCGGCCTTCAGTCGCATTGCGCTCCATGCTACTTTTTCAATAAAGCTTCTTTTTATCCCTCTGATTTCTCTTTTAGTAAGTGTTGCTTACATTACACATGTCCTTACGTATTGGGGATTTTACGGTATTAAATGTGTTGATTTGGAAAGCTTTTGTACAAAGTTATATTGAAAAAACCATCTCGTCCTTAATTTTTGCACACCAGTGTATGTTTTAGATTATAGTAGTTACTAATTTATGACGTTGACTCTCATTTTCGTTGCAGTCGGACGGTCTAAACGATTTCCTTACTCGTTTGAGGCAAATCAATGTTAATTTAAATAGTAACGTCAGAAACTGGTGCACAATTGGCAATGTGTCGCCAAGTTTTTGGTCACCAATTGCTTGTCGCCATAGAAAAGATGCCGAATCCAGTTTTAATTTGACGATAGTTGGCGAGGTTCCCATAGGATCAATCTTAAACACTGTCAATATTTCAATTCAATTTCGTCGACTTGCAACAATCTAGGAAGCGTAAGTGTGTAAAATGTTCAAGCGCTCTCTCCATTACTTTTTACATTGCTCTATCTCTTTTTTTTTTCGCTTCTCGTTTAGTTTTTTTTTGCTTGCAATGTAAGATTTCAAGCGCTAAGTAAAACATCAAATTTTAAATTTGAAAGAATAAATGAAACAAAATAAAAAATATTTAAAAACAAAAAGAAGAAAAAAAAGTGAACATTAAAGAAAAAAAAAAAAAAACCCTCACCCTCGTTTCTGTAATTTTATCTTATATAATTAAAACTGAGAGTATATATGTATGTAACTATGTCCGAACTACTTCCGAACGCCAGTGAACTGACCATCGAACCAGGTATCGATAGATTCGTAATTCTTCCGTCCCTATTTGACTGTTTAACATAATCCTCCGATTATAATTAGCGGATGTATCAATTAATAACTACCATGCTTAGATTTTGACATAAAATTCTTATTTTTCGAAAGCTTTCCTCCATTCAAATTATTATTCAGTGCTTCATCTCAACTTTCCGGGTCATTGTTGAATAATGCTTTTATTAAAATTTGTAGAGTGAAGAAAATCATTGAGAAGAAAGATCTGTTGCCATTTTGTTTTCATGAATATGAATAAATAAAATTCTGGTTTTTGTTTTGAGGCTTTTACTACAATCGGGGGACAATTTGTCTGGAAATTTTACAGATTATTTTTGTTCAAGCGTGATTGTTGAACATGCCACACTTGACATAACTTTTATTTTCGAGATAAACCGTGCAAAGCCGGGCGACGCTGCTAGTTTAAATAATACAGATTATTTAACTGACGTACGAGGAAGTCACGTGTTGTGTCAACATTTTATATTTCTGTATAATAAATACTCTAAAAATACATTGATGAAACAAATATGCCCTATAGATTTTAGTCACCTCATTATATCCGTAAATGCTGAGTAACAGTAAACATGCCCTTTTCATTGTTTTTTTACGTAAGAATATACTCAATTATCTGTTAATGTCAAAACTTGTTTTTTTGGTTAAGGATTATTTACAAAATATAAGTATGACAGTGGTTTCTGTCAATTTCTCTTGTTAAACATTCAAACAAATCGCGTTTTCATTTCCATTTCATACGGTTCCATTCAATTCTATTCCCTACTTTTCTAAATTGATAAGTTTTGATAGTTTGGACTTCTCTACAGAAATTCTCTTTCTATTGTTTTCTAAAATATAAAAATTTCAAAGAACTGAAAAAAAAGAACAAAGAAAAAAAAAAAAAAAAAAAACGATTCTCTGTATCCTCGCAACATTTGCCTGAAAAATTGTTTGCAAAAGTTTGCTTCTGTCTTTAATTTTTACGATTCTGAAGTCGATGCCAAAGGTCTCACAACTTTCAATTTTATTTCAAGCTAGAAAATCCAATTATTACTTTGGTACTTTCTTGTTAGAAGCGAATAGATAGGTCGAAAACCATCTGGCAGAAAATAGCCGGTAGTCTGGACACGCACTTTTCTGCGCTTGAAATTGCTTGAATGGAATGATTTTGTCAAAGATGACTTTTAACTTCAATTTTTTTTCTGACCCTGAAAGTTGAAGGACAAGATAGAAAAGTCTAAATAAAACTCTTCAATTAAGTCGAACATCATTTCTTTCTCCAGAACATTATAAGTGAGATCAGTTTTAGCTTTATCTGTCATAGGAAATAAATTTATTCTGAAGATTCAAACTTCTTTTTATTTGTATTACATAAAAGTTGAGCAAAAATGAAAGTTTCACGTTGTAACATTTTAGTTGCTGTCGTAGCATATGAATTTATTTCAGTTGTAATAATCTGTTTATTCGCTTATCTTGATACATAGTTCATGTATGAAGAATAAAATGGCAGGATTTCTACATATTGATCCTACAATTATAGACTTCATTTATGCATATCAGCAGTTAGTTTAAATTATTTAAAATTGTTTTTCAAAACATCAAAGAAATGTTTTTTTTGATTTGTGTGATTCAAATGCTTTTCTTACAAATTTTTTCACGTAGCTAAACCTACTTAACCGCAAAATAAAAGTAAACAAGAGGGCTTCAGCATCTGCTCTCTTCGCTTCCAGCTCGCCATCCTCGCTAAACGGGTTGCTCCAGCTAGGTAGCAGCTTATCATCAAGTACTTTAATGATATAGCAACCGTTGGTTGTAATAACGTATAATAAAATACTTATCCAGCAGCTTATCATCAAGTATTTTAATGATATAGCAACCGTTGGTTATAATAACGTATAATAAAATACTTGAATTAAGACTGGACCCAAAGCAATCTTGGAACCAAAATTTCGGATAGGTCAGCTAAAGGGTTCTACACTAAACAATCATTTGCTTGTTTCGCTCTCTGGCCCTTATGCCCGCTACGCTAGCTAAACGTGTTGCTCCAGCTAGGTAACATCAATCAATTATTTTTACTATATAGCTCATCATCAATTATTTTTACGATATAGCAATCGTCAGACACAATAACGTATATTGAAATACTTGAAACAAGTCGGAATCCAAAGCTCTCTTGGAACCAAAATGGCGGATAGGTCGGCATGTCGGCCAAAGGGGTTCTACACTAAGCAGCTCTTTGCCTATTTCGCTCTTCAGCCTTTGTGCTTGCTACACGGGTAGCGTCAGCCAAGTAGCCGCTTTCGGCAGCTGCTTGGTATTGACTACGCATTTGACAAAGCATTGTGCAAAGAGTGCTTTGCCCCTGCTCACTTCTCCATCTCTGTTAATTTTACAACTTTTAACTTTCAACATAATTTAACAGGGTTTTTAAAATTAGCAGTGGATGTCTCTAAACTTGGTTCGGATCGATTTCGGTAATTTATCTGCCGATTATTGAAGCAACTACAAGAAAAACACTGCACACCAAAGCACATAACAAAAGAAAATCATTAAAGTAAAAATCTGAAAAAAGATCAACATTTGTCTTTATTCAGGAATGTTCTGATTAATTTAGAAGAAAGAAATAACATAAAAGTGTTATAAAAAGCGAAAACAACTGAAGGAAAATAAACCTAATAACATAAAAATGTTTCTTAGAGTAATGTACCTGAAAAATTTAATTAGAAATGCTCGAGGCATGGATTATTTAAAAGAGAGAATGAAAGATATCGACGAAAGAAGCATAAATGCTATATGTTCAATGAATTTTTAAAGTTTTTTTTTCAAGCAGTTCGGTTGTTTATTTTAGAAATTTAATTTGAAATGAAAAAAAAATCTAAAATAGCTAAGGGATTATTTGCGTATTTATTTTACATTTTAAATTTGAGATAGTCTATTTTAATGATATATAAAAATAATGCTGTCATACAGAACGTTTTGAAAATATATTATGGTTCGAAACAAATTTTCCTATTAATTTGTGATTACATTGGATTCAGATTTCAACTTATAACCTAGAGATTTTTTAAAACTATTCAGTAATCGTTAAAATGTTTTTTTTTTTAAAATTAAGAGATGAAACGTGAAAGTGAAGTTTTATGGTAAAGATTTCACAAACAGACGAAGTTTTGCTTAAACTGGCCTCTCCCCACATTTGTGTGGGTGTGTGTTTGTGTGTGTATGTATGTTGGGGGGGGGGGAACTATTTTATTTCCTCTAAACAATTTATTAGGAAAAACTAAAGTAGTCTTGTGGTATGATGGAATGAATGTGTGACCGACAGAACCACATTTTCTCCTATCATAAGCTTACTACAGAACTTCGTATTTTCATCATTTAGTTAACCTTTTTTTTTTTGCCTTTTTTTGCGATATTTTTGCGAGGTTATAAACTCCCTTTTCTGGTGTAATTTTTTCTTTGATTTTCACCGGAAAGTTAGCTGAAAAAGGAGAAATACTTTCTTAATGAATCTTAAATTAAATAAATATACACAAAAGCACGAAATATGTGGTTTAGCACAAAATATGAAGACATAGTATTTTATGCTGAAAACTTTTTGATACTACTTTTATTGAAATTCGAACACATTTAATGTTACGCTTTGCTTAGGTGTTGTGAATGTAATATTAAATATTTTAATTTAAATGGAACAAAAATCCTTTTCAACAACTCCTTAGTGGTAACATGGTCACCGAGGTAGACCGTCATTTTTCTTTAAGTTTTCTTTTTCCTGATGTTTCATATCGTATAAACTTTCTCATGAATGTGCAGAAATTTTTAAGTTTTGGAGTTTACCAAAAGCTGTGATCTTTTGGCATTGATAAAGGGACTCATTGAAACCCGGAAACAAGTGTAAGCAACATTTTTACAAATTTTGAGCCGGAATAATGCTTCTTTAACAGGCCAGTTATTGTTTGCCGAAGGGATTTTTTTTCTTATTTTTTTTTATTTACTTCAAGTTAACTATTCGATGGTTTAAATTATCCAAATATAGTAAATAATCCAGTAATGACTTCTTCCTGTACGCTTTAAATTGAAAATATAGAAGTAAATTAGTAGGTTACAGTACTTGAAATTTCGCTGTAACAATATTAAAGAAAAAAAAATACTAGAAACCCCTTGTTTTTGGTCTTTTTTACAGCTTTTGATTTCAATCATTCGTTTATTCAATATTTATAAAGTTCTTACTTTTTAACATCCAATATATCCCAATCATTTTTACACCATTTCGGAATTTGTTTTAATACGCAAACAAGACATTTTTACAGCACTAAGAGAGGAAATAACACCCAGGACGCCTGAACGGGATAGAGCCCACACTTCAAGTCTCATAGAGAGGTTGCAAAGCAAGAGTGTTTTACCGCTCAGCCACTAAAGCCGGTCTTCGTTTCGCTAATAGAAGTTTACCAGCTCTGTGCCGATGCTTATTTTTACACATGCGACGAATTCTACTGACGACAGGCGGGACTTAACCCAAACTATAGTGCAAAGTTCTTCCAACAATTAGAGTTTTTTTAAAAAAGTAATACTACACAATCCAGAATTCGAGTAACGTTACACCGTCAACACTGGTAACCTTACACAAATATTTTACTGTGGAAGGTTTGAATGACTTAAACCGCATGTTATTTAAAAGGTATTTACTTAGTCGGACATTTTAATTTGTACGGATTAAAAACATAACTATCGTAACTGTCGATAATCGCAGCTGAAGTGCAGCAAATTCCTATAAATTAATTTTTAAAATCAATATTTTGAAATCAGTCATGTTTCAAAGAATTTTTCTAGAAGCAACTTGAGGTAAAAGAAGGTTCATACTTTCCTATAACAATTGATGAATTTTGATTAAATACGATTTAAGAACTTAAAAAAAAAAATAACAAGAAAAAGCTATTGAAAATGTCAATTTTTGTATTGGATATTTTTGTACTCTCTTTTAAAGAGTCAGTTTTTATTGATAGAATTTCTAGAAAAGTCAATACAATAATAAGAAACTCAGTTCTTTTCCATTACTTTTTTATTTGATCGGTGATGACATTGCGTGGGAAGTGAAATTAAAATTATTATTGCTAAACTTCTTCTTGCGTACATTTAAATATAGTTTCAATTTAAAGAAGTAGTTGGAAAAATACTGAAATGTGTTAGTTTGAACGTTTATGTGTACGTTTGTATTGTAAATAGCCTAAAATATTTTGCTTGGAATTGCATAAGAGTAGTATTAAAATAATAATACATTTTATTTTGTATTTAAATTGATCAAAATTTAAAGAATTTATTAATTGTTATTTACAAAGTCTTAATTTTTCTTAAAAATTTTCATTCTAGTGAAATCCAACACCCTGTCATATTTACCTCTTTTGAGCACAATTTATGAAAGTAAATTATGAATCTCTTAATTCTTTGTGAGTAGCTAATGATTATAAGCCATTTTGTGAAACTTAAGTGCAGTCCCATTAATGAATAAAGTGCTTATATTTAATTATTTAATAACGCCATTAGTCATTTTTGAGCTACTAATTTCGCTTGAAATTTGTTTGTGAAACGAGGAACTATTATTTACTTGTAATAAATTTTCAAAGTTGTTTTGTAATATAATTAATCCACAAACTTTCTTGTCATAAGATGTAGTCATTATTTCAGAAAAGAAAAACTTGTTTTTAAAAATGAACAAGTGGGAGAAATTCAAGAATTTTTTATAACAATAAAAAATTAATGTTAAGATCTTTTTAAATCTTCAATCTTTACCTCAGAATCCATTAAGGCAGGGGTACCTAAAGTGTGTGCCGTGGTGCCCTGGGGTGCCTTGAAGAGGATCAAGGTGTGCCACGATGTGTATCTATATGTACGAGTACAATCGAGTCCCGACTTACGCGAGGGTTGCGTTCCAAGACACCTCGCGCAAGTCGGAATTTCGCGTTGTGGAATAAGGTATGTTTAGGAATTTTTTATAAGCATACCCAATTGTTTCAGACGTTTGCAAACACCCCTCACATTGTTTCAAACCATTTATTAACTATATATTGCAGTATCTTTTACAAAGGACCGACCTTTTCTGTATTTTAGAAAAAGCGTTATTATTTGACATAAAATTCTGTAATTTAGCACAAAATCAATGATTAATGGGGAGAGAAACTTAAAATAAAACAGTATGGTACTTACAGTATGTACACTACAGCATTATTAAAGCACTTAACAGTATAGCTATAGTAAATACATTTATAATTTAAAAAATGAAGAAGGAGGTATGCAGCGCGATCAGAATGTTATCAGAATGTATTTTATCAACGTTCATATGAAAAATGCAAAACAAAAAAAAGTTAAGAATCGGAGCGGTTATTTGTATAAACTAAAGCAAAGCGTTGTTTGGGCTAATATAGGGGGTGAACTTCCGCTTTCAGTGATGCTAAAGGGATGAAAGTCTATTCACAAAACCAATATTTAGTATCAACGAAACCAATTCTAACTCTCCACCGCTATTTTCCGAAAAATGTCATGTTGCAGGCGAGTAATTTGTGTTCGCACTGAAAAATTCATTACTCATGAAAAACTCGCGTTATAGCCATTTCGCGTAAGTCGGATCGCGTTGTAGCGGGATCCGACTGTATACACAAAAGAGATTGTCTAGGGTGCCGTGAAAAAAGCCAACCCTTCAAAGGGCGCCTCGAATCGACAAAGTTTGGAAACCCCTGAATTAAGGTATTAGTTGAAATTTGAAACAAAATGGTTTTTGAGTATGCAAGAAAAATATGTTTTAGGCATAATTAGAGTAGTTAACAGAAGTTTCAAAGAATAATTTAATCGAGAGATGATTTCTGATCCTTTATTTTGAAATTACTTTGTTTGAGTGGTTTTTATTCAAGCAACAAGGCTCACAGTTAATGCTTGACAGGGTGTATTTTTTTCTCTTCATTTTAGTTGACGTTTTTCTAACGTAGTTAATGATTTTGTGTAGCTTGAAAAATAAGTTTATTTATAGATGCTTGTAGAAAACACATCTTAAAATGTTATTGGATTAGTTACATTCGTAAAAAAAAGTTTTCATGAATGGTGGTAAAGAACTAAGCTCTTAAGTTTAAAATAATGAACAATTAAGTTGTGCAGATAAAATTAACTAAAGCAGATTGTATTATTGATAAAAATCTATACTATTATAATTCAACCTTCTCTATGTATATATGTACGTGTATACCTGTTCGTCAAGTAGTGTCTTCCGATTGGTTGTTTTGTGGATGGTGTCATCCATATACGAGGCACCTAGATTTGAAGTCACATGCCCTTGATCAGTGGCGGCCCTAGGCTTTGCGGGCCCTGGGCGAAGATTTTTTGCTGGGCACCCAATAAAAAATATTGATGATTGTATCAATTAAAGGGATGTCCACCGCAAGATTAATGTCAGCCCCCCACTACGAATGAGACCCTTCAAAAAAGTGAGAAAAAATCCCTAGAAGCAGCCTCTTAAAGATTTCAACGAATTGGTTTCAGCCATGCCTTCGGCCTCGTGTGCACCCCTGTTAATTTATAGATAAAACCAATTGATTATAATATCATATAATCCTAATTATACTTAATTAAAATTAACTAAACTTTTTTTCTCGATATAATTTACACATGATACATTTTATCATTGACCTTGGAGGGAGGAGATAATCAGGAGAGTGATTCAAGGACCACCTTAAATGCGATACATAATATCCTTAGTTTGAGGGGATCCGGGTGAGAAATTTTGAAAAAAATATATAAAATTCTGCATTTTGAGTCCTTATAAAGCATAATTCAAACTACAAAATATCAAGAAAAAAATAGGCAAACCTAAACATTTTATAAGTTTCACACTCTTTTGCAATCGAAGAAAATGCAAAATAAAAATTTTTCGTTTGTTCGACAAATCGTCGACATTGATCAACAGAGAGATGAGAAAAGACAACACACCGTCACTTGCTCACATCGGCTTTTGGTAAAGTTGATTTCTGATCATCTATCTCCAAACCCCACGACAAAAAAAATGATCGCAAGTAAAAAATGCATTAAACTCTTAAAAGAAACAGTGTGGAGATATAGATGATAACGAGAGAGTAACATCCTTGTCACTCAAACAATTTACAGTTTACACTAGATAAGAAAGAAAATTGAAGCACTTTTTAAGTAGACTCAAAGACTTATTTAATTATTTTCAAGGACTCTAGAACAATTTTAAACTTATTTAAAGCACTTCATTTGCACTTTACAGTCTCTAACATTTTAATACTTGATTGTATCGTTTTACCAAATTTTTCTAAACTTGTAAGAAACTTCTGTTTTAAGTTTTTTTTTGTTGTTGTTTTTTAAATACTGTCGATTTCTCCTTACAACAATATTTTTTGAATACAAATAGTGTGAAAAATGAAAAAGAATATAGGTAGAGCAATATTTTTTCCTTGTGCTAAAAAGATTAGCTGTATGCAATAGAAGTAAGATAAAGGCAAGCAATAACAGAAGAACCTCCAAAATACTAAATTTGGGATCAAATAATTAATTAGATATGAAGCACGTAAATCACAGCAAAAAAATGTCTCATGCTATATGTTACAGAAACGTGAGAACGTTTTGATGCCACCAGTAGCAAGGAGCTGACTTTCGCACAGTTTGATCTTCCCTCCTTTCCCTTGCATTGTCAGAAATTTTAAAATTCAAGGTTTGTACCTGCATTTTTCAAATGTTCAAGGTTTTCGAGCACTTAAAAATGAAAGGTTTTTCTTTTTTTTTTTCAAACTTTTCATTTTTTTAGGAACGAATCATGTAGTTTTTCGGAAGTTGGGGGCCCCCAACAAAACTGGGTCTCTAAGCTATAACTTCTTTAGCTTATAGGTAAATCCAGGCCAGCTGACAAAAATACGTTAATTTAGAGACAAGTGCGGTAGAGGGTGGGAGAAAGGAGGAATGGGACAGTTGCATTAATAAGCCGAAGTAAAATGAGAAAAATAAATTTCTAGCTAGTCTGGGAGCAGTTTCAGACTCTCGCTTTACTTTACTCAGCATCTTCAACATCTGAGATAGAGATAATTTTTACGCGGCATGATTTCGGCTCATCAATGCAGCTTTCCCACTTCTCCAACAGTCCAATTCTGCTCTAATTTTTGTAATTATTAATACGGAAGTAAATAAACCTTTGAAAGAAAAAAAACAGAAAATTATAAAAAGTAATCACACAATTAACGTAAAAACATCATCTTTATATTATACTAATAATAAAGCTCAATGTCTGGAAGATGTCCGGATGTCTGTGACGCACATAGCGCCTAGACCGTTCTGCCGATTTTCATGAAATTTGGCACAAAGTTAGTTTGTAGCAATGGGGGTGTGCACCTCTAAGCCATTTTTCGAAAATTCGATTTTGTTCTTTTTCTATTCCAATTTTAAGCCCATTTTTCACAGAAATTTAATAAAATGGGAAATAATTTGTTCTGAAAATTTTCTTTCTTTATCTTTCTTTTCTTTACTTCTTTATCTTTCTTCTTTTCTTTTCGTTTTAAATAACAAACCTGAAAGTCTCTCTGTATGGGTGTTTGGATCTCTGTGACGCGCATAGCGCCTAGACAGTTCAGCCAATTTTCATGAAATTTGGCACAGGGTTAGTTTGTAGCATGGGGCTGTGCACCTCGAAGCGATTTTTCGAAAATTCGATGTGGTTCTTTTTCTATTTCAATTTTAAGAACAAAAATATCATAAGATGGAAGAGTAAATTACGAAATTATCATAACGTGGAACCGTAACATGGGCACAAGCCAATTGGCGAGAAAATTCACCATACATTATTTGTAAATACAGGTGAACCAAAAGACCTTTTAATTTTTCTATTACGGGCGAAGCCGTGCGGGTACCACTAGTATAAAATATTACACTATAAGTATAACTTAATACGGAAATGTTTTTAACGCTGCCACACAAAAGTCCCCCAGATACGGTCGCAATTTTCGCAGACCGCTGCCCATCTTCTGGAGCATAGGTTGAGAATATTTGTTTTAGAACACATCTGTCAAAAGGTGAATTCCAACGGTAACGGAAGGACAGTTTTGCGAAAAAATCGATGCATTTCTGTCTGTGACCATATCAAAATACATATTTTTTCAAAAACTGATGCATAGACTTTTATCCACATCATATTAAGTTGCTAAAGAAGCCAAAGCCGATAATGTTTTGTTAGTAACTTTTTGTTTTAAAATCAAATTTAAAAAACGGTAACGGAAGGATATTCTTGCGACATGATTTTCACGCTATAATGTTATCCCCAAAAGTTCAGCTAAACTGTAAAAGGGAAAAGTTTATAAAAAATATAGCACATACAGGAGTGTTCAGTCATTATAGCCCCACCTCTAGTTTTAAAAAATAATTATTTTAAGCACATAAATTATATATTTGCTAAGCGTAACGGAAAGACAGTAACGGAAGGACAAGAAGTCCAAAACAATTAAACTTGAAAAATTTCAACTTACAAACATTTATTCAGCTAATACAGCAGTCTGAAACAATGATATATAATGCCTGAGAAATCTGTTGCAATTCTGAATTCTTTAAATATACAGTAATTTTATCACAATCCATATAACATTTATCTTCTTTCTCAGCAAACACGAAGATCATTAATACATTATTATGCATTCTCGAACAAGTTACTTCTATTCGTACATCTGCTATATGAAGTACCTGTCCAACATTGCTCTCTGTTAATTTCTTTCCCTTCAATCCAACTAACAAAATTTATCCAAACGTTAATGAATCCTTTGGCATATTCTTATGATTTGGTGTTTTAAATTCAGCAGAATCTTCATTTTTAACATTATTTATAACTGAGAGCTGGTGACTTTGAAGTGATATCTCGTTCGAATTTTTGTACTTACTGTATTCAATAACGTAACTTGTTACAGGATTCAAATAGTACATATTTTGTATGTTAGGATGAGACTTTTTTCGGATCCTTTTTTCTCCATCTTTTTGAAAGTTGATCTATGAATTTACTGATCTCTTCGCAGTGCGTGCGTTTAACGGTTACTGCTCTCAACAGTCCTTTCCCATGACTTGTGGCAACAAATCTGAAAGTAGTTTCAATTCTGTATTATTAAAATATAAATTTTAAGTTTTTAAGCATATGTTTCTGCTTGAATTGGCTTGTCATATCACAAACATGTCATACCAAAATGATTTTGACGTGCTTAGGAGTTTTTAAGTTAGTTTTCATGATTTTCATCACATACAATAAAATTTAAAAAAAAAAAAAAACACGAAATTTTTTTAAAAAATAAATAAAAGTTCCTTTTAATTAAACGTACAGATAACTTTTGCACAAATATAACTTATATATGTTTTAAATGTAACTACTAACTTTAAACAATAGCTTGTTGTATACTAGCATTCTAAAATTTTACCCTGTATCAGCTTGTAGTTAAATGTCCTTCCGTTACCGTACTGCTTTGTCCTTCCGTCACCATTAAAAACCATATAAATTAAACATCCACTAAAATTGTAAGTATGCCTCCTTGACGAGGGGCATAATTCTGCTTTGCATAAAAAACCATTAGTTTCCATACCCAATAGATTCTTGGTGAACTAACTGAGATGTAGTATTTTGGTAACGGAAGGACATCAAACTGTCACCTTAGTAATGGACCTATTTCATGGTTAAAAAAAGGAAACTTTAAATTACTTACCAAAAAGTTTAACTAGGAATTCAAAAGATAAAGTATATAACAAAAAAAAAAAGTGGTTTTTTGCTCTGTAAAAATACAAAGAGAAAACTTGATTTTGCCCTTGATTTTCTGGAAGTCATCAAATCTTTTGGGAAAAACAGGTTAAGATTCAAGAAATTCATTTATTTATGAAGAGAATGGTATATGGCAAGAGACAGAATGTTAAGTTTTAAAATTCAAGTGTCAGGCCGCCTTTTTCCTGGAATTCACGAAAAACGAAGATACTCCACTCCCCCGAAAACAACATCTGGGATTAATCTTCAGGGCCAACGAGAGGCCGTGTCAGCTTATAGCCAGAAATTTGGGGACTGATTCTTGGGGGGCGGTAGTGCACATTGGAGCTGTATTTGTGTAGGGGTAAAGGGGGAGGGGGCTATCGGTTCTCGAAGGACCCTGCTCGTCCTTGTTTCGCATTTATGATGGGGCTCCACGTTTAACAGAGCTTTTAACTAGGCCATACTTATTCTAAAAAGACGCTAAAAATCGGTAAAAAAGTTTTTAAATACGAGTCAGCGCGGGGCCCCCTAGCATCGGAGCCTTGTGCGGTCGCACGGGATGCACGGCCCTGGAGCCGCCCTTGCCTTTGATGACGTCATACACCAAACGTGTCACGTGACATTTGTGATAGATGACATCACTGGCACATGATGACGTCGCAGCGAATTTAGCCGCTAAACGTGCCAATTTTATTTCAAATTGGTAATATTTTTAATTTTCACCCCGACTACGTTGTAAGACATATCAAACTTTCAAAAGTAATAGTTTATTGCACTAAATTTAATTTGTGTTTATGACGCTGCACAAGAGGTAGTTCAACTTTAGTTATATCTTTCTATTCTGTTTTCACCTCTTGGATGGAATAATTTTTTGAATGATGGTTAAAATTTTATCTTTAAGTTCTACTAACTATAACAGTCAACTAGAAAATGATGAGCAATAAAACCTTGTAATGAATTGCATGAGATAAGAGAATATGTTCAAAACAATGTCATGATATATTTCATTTTCTTTTTATAAATTGATCACTAAATCTGTTTATATTTTATGCAATTATAAAAATACTATTTTCGATTTGAAATTCTCATATGTACATAAAAAAAAATGCAAGTTGATTAGCTTTTTTTTAAGTCAAGTACCTAGAAAAGAAACTTTTAGATAGGAGTAAACACAATCTGTTATTGGAAAAAGGCATTGAAACTTGTCCCATTGCGTGCATTAGCTATAAAAAGAGCGTACAATTGTAATGATGCCGAATGTGCATAGCTGTTGATTAGCGCGAAAGTAATTAAGGAAAATCGATTATCCTATTTTGGTGCAAATAATTCTATGATATCGAAAAACTGACACTTGTGATTCCATCACCATATAGAACAGTAATCCGAAAAACCGTTTATCTTTCTTTGAAAAACCATTAATTAAGCGACAAATCGGCTGTGCATATGTACAAAAGGATTCAGTCATTTCATTCGACTATCTATCTATCTATCTATTTATCTATCGATGCATACAACGTTTTTTTTCTGGCAAAAATTAAAATATCCTTAACTTTGAAGATTAATAAGAAAAAAAATAGCAATATAATAATAAGCGAAATAATTTCACATCCATTGCGTCCCAAATTTTTTTAACTTATAAACCAGATGGCGTGTATACAACATTATTTTTTCTGGCAAAAATTAAAATTTCCGTAACTTTGAAGATTAATAAGAAAAAAAGAGTAATATAATAATAAGCGAAATAATTTCACATCCATTGCGTCCCAAATTTTTAAAATTATAAACCAGATGGCGGGCAAATGCTCAAAGCATTAGGGGGTAGGATTTATCTTATCAGTATCATTATAAAAAGAACTGATAAGCTCAAAATACTTATGATCGTGCTGATAATGTACAACAGTTCCTGAATTAAAAACAATAACTTTAAAATGTTTCGACGTCTTGGCAAAATGCAAATATTGGAAAAAATCAAATCAGTTTGTTTGTTATTCCTTTTAACATTCTGCTGGCAAGAAGATTACTGTGGAAAAGTTAGAGTGCATATTCAAGAGTAGTTTTTTTTTTTTTTGAATAAAATAATGCGTGTCATTACGATTTATTTCATTTTGCTACTTTTTTTAATCACTGACCAAATTGTTATTAAAGCAACGAAATATGTAAATCTAGAAAAATGAATGTAACACGGAATATTTGAAAAAAAAAAAAGACTTAAAATTCCAGACATTTTGATTTAATTACCTATTTAGTTTCAGAGATTATAATTCATTCAAAATGTTTTGTTTTAAGCAAAAAATAAATTGCATTTTAAAATTAATAGAGACTTTCACCGAACAAAGATAACTGATCGTTTTAATACCATGTATGCAGATAAGCTTTTTTGATGCACAATAAACTGAACACTTAATGTTGCAATTGAATAAAATAGTTTATAGACAAACAAACTGGTGTAGTAAAAAAAAAAAAATAGTGCTTTACATGGTTTAGCCAAGTTTTAGTATAAATCGAAGCAACTTCAATGACAGATTTTAAAAACATGGAACTGAAATTTCTCGGTTTGATTTCCCATAATCATCTGATTGAATAACTTGATTTCAGAAAAATGTTCCAACACTTTGATTTTTATTCATTGTAGGTTCCATGAAATTGTGTGGACATAGTGACACTCGATCTTGTTCTGAAGAAAAAAAAAACAGATATGAAGACTACATCAAAAGTGATCATGTAAAACCAACTAATATCGTTTTGGTTAAATAGAATTTAAGTACGACATGACTTAGTATCTATATCAGATACGTACATCAGTCTGTATTGGTTATACATTTCAATTTTAGTTTATAATAAAAGTACATTCAACTTCTCTAGTTAATCTTAGTCGTTTCTGAAATAAAAACTTGGGGCATGCGCCAAAAATGAGCTGTCAAATTCACTGTCAGTTTGGTAATATTTGGCACGTTTCTCATAAAAGTCTGCATTTAATTTCGAGACTTCGATCGAAAATCTCCATGAAACTTTTTTGTATCTATTCACAGCATCGCAGCAAAGAGATACTCTTCATAAAATTCCTTAAGTTAATAGCTATGTTAGAGTTAACATACCGCCTTAGTCGCAATTAAATTGCGAAGAATTTTCCGTTAAATATTAATTCATAATTAAAAGAAAAATGATCAAATGAGCTTTGCTCTACAATAATATTAAAGTTAATCATTAATTCATAATAATATAATATTTTATTTTACAATGCTTTTAAGTTTTTTATCATATGATGAAAGTTTACTTTTCTAGTACTATATTTGTAACATTAGATGTAGATTGTTTATCTTTCGAACACAGTGCCACACTGCACTCTTAATCGACCAGATTTATTGTAAAAATAAATAAAGCTAATATCAAGAATTAATTAAAAATTCAGGCACAACTTTTTTTCACCAATACGTAAGTTCACACAACAGTTTTTACCTTTCCTAGACACGTTAGAACAAAATATTTAAATGGAAAAGTGTATTTGAAAAATGTATGTACCCCAAACAATTTTTGTAAAATATCACCTTCAGCGTCAAGAATGATAAATATAAATCCTTCTTTGCGAAAAAGTGATCTTTATGAATCCACGTATTTACACATTTTGAGTTAGAGAAAATGCCACGAATATTTTCGCAATGCAATCATTGTTTCTCTTGCAAATGCATATTTTGAAAATGACACCTGAATGTAATGTGTTACGGAGAATTTTCTCTTCTCAGGAAACTCATTTGTTTAAATAAACTAGCTATGGCCAGGATGCGTTGCGACTCCGCTCAAAGAAAGAAGGCGTTTTTGTTTGAATTCTGTCCATTGAGGTGTTGTTGGATACACAATGTTTTTTGTTTTTTTTGCCTGGTGTAAACACGAATAAATCATAAGGTTTTCCGACGCGTATAAGCAGGGATGAGATAGATGTCCTAACGTGAAGCATGGTTTTTCAAATTGAATCTACAGCTCTGTACTGACTATCCGAGTTGTGTCGATGATCATTGCAAATGTGAGTGTCTCCGTTAACTGCAAATGTTTGAGATAAAACGGCACATCTATTGGAATCATTGGGATACGTGACAATATTACATTTAAATTTTAAATTTAAAATGTGTTGGAATTTGTAAAGTAGTCAATTTGGCTCTTTAGTCTTAAGTTCCTGTAATATTTTTATGTCAAAAAAAGGGTGTCTTCTAAAAACAGAAAAACAATCATGAGTAGTAAATGAAAATCTTGTACCGCTTCAAAATAAAATTTTAAATTGCTTTTTGATATGTTCCTGATTGTAGATGACTGTGTTGAGCAAGAAAATAATTGAATTTAGATACCAGTTTATAAATTTGGATTCCACAAATGGATCATAAATCTGTTGTTTATGTTCAAACTGCTTGGTCTCAGTTCTCAAAATATAAACTTGCTTAACTTATTGATTTTTTTCTGTTAGTATTGTATCACATTAACCGACAGGATGACCAAGTCAAAATTATTCAAGGAAGTCTCCTTACACCCGAGCTTTTGAAAGCCTCTAATGCCTAACAGTTTGACTTAGCACAATTAATGCACCTTTCTTTTGTTTGCTGATGACACTGATATTTTCATAGCCTTGAGATCTCTTTCAAATTGGAAAAGAATCTGTAAAGATTAAATGTTTCCTGTACAATGTTGTGACAGTTCACCCTAGCATAAACAAAATATGAAAATTCGCAGATAGCTAAAATATTTTACTAACAAAACGGATGTTAATATTATTTCAAAAAAAAAAAAAAAAACTATTTTCCAACTTTTATCCCGTTAAATTTCATAAAATATTTTACGTTCTTTTATAATTTTATTTTCAAACTAGGGTGACTATTTTTGATGAATTTGACATATTTTTTTCAACGTTTTCTTCCCTCATTCTTGTTTGATTTAAATTGAAATGTTATGTCAATTTCTTTCTAAAAGCTTGTCAGATGCTTGGGCATAGAAATAAAAGAGCTGAACAAAGTCAGGAAGTGATGCATCATTTAACCTTTTTCAGGTTCTTGGATTTTAATATTGTAATTAGCAAAGTGTCAAACACTGCACTTTGAGCAAAGGACCGTTGATCAAAGAATGTTTGATTCTTCTCTGAATGCAGTGTCAAAAACCGCATGTCAAGCACTTTTGTTTTCAAGTAAAACAAAATTACCTGTTAATCATAACGAGTTCTTTGTTTTTTTCTTAAAATTATTATTTTTTTTTTCAAATTTGTATTATTTAACATTGAGAAGAAATTAATAAGTGATTAATATAAGTTTCAGTAAAATCCAATGCCCGGAAACTCAATATAGGAAAAAACACCTTCTGCACAGTAAACATTCATTATCTCTACTTTTTTGCGACTGAATCTCAACCAAGGGGTCTCCTAGGCTGTAAGTGACTTCATTTCTTTGCTCAGTAAATTATTTCTGTACTGTCTTCTCTGTTGGTAAAACAAAAATTTAGAAGATAATCGTTATTATTGTAAATCGCCGGTCAAGGTATAACGGGTGAAAATTTCTTCTACATTTGAACGAAACCATTGCCTTTTGGTGATATTTTGATAGTTGAAATTGTAACCCTAACTCCAGTGGATTAACCCTAAACTCCAATAGTTAGCGTTCATTGTTGACCTTTTTTTTTTTCGTTTCTTCATTTCCCTGAAATGATACAGTCTTAACAGTAAAACAGTTAAGTTACTGGATCGAGTTCATCCTTGTCACAATAAAGCCTTTCAATGCATGTTAAACATTACCAAAACATATTATCAAATTATCATGCCGTGGCGCGAGTTTCATTGTTGAAACACGCGCGTTACTCGATCATCGGCTATTATATGTATGAGGATGTGAAAATGGAGGCGAGATGTAGCTCTATTTAAATTGAGTAAGCGAATGTTTCCGAAGGAAATTATGGAAGGAAAAACATGAATCTCAAGCATGGGGTAAAGAAGTAATCCCTTCCACTATGCGTAGTAGGTTGTAAATAATTTATCTCGTGACTAAAGCTATAAAAGATGTGGGGATATAAACATGAGGCCGGCATCAGGCAAGAAAGATTCTGGGAGAGAATGGTACATTGAAATGGTCACTGAATTACAAATCTGCCTCTGTAAGGCTTTTTTTCCCCGTTTTAAAAATTCTGTCTTTATTTTACTTATTATTTTATTTTCTACTGAGTTTGACTTTAGAAGAATGGAAGCATCTACAGAAACAAATGCGTGTGGGACAAAATTAAAAATTTTGAGATAACTACTACTATCGTCTGTTTTGTGACATGAAGTGGCAATAGTAGCCTTGGTAGGTGCTGCTATACAACCTGTTATAGAAAAGGTTTTAATGAAAGTTTACCTACGGTTTGAACTTTACACGCGTTTTATTCAAAACTAGAAAGTCCCTTTGCTCCTCACTGCTTCAGTTTAGAAGAATCAATGTGCTTTATCTAAAATTATCAATAAGAAGTACAACTATCAATTATACTCATGTGTAATATTTAGGATAATTTTTCCTACCAAGTGAACTTACTTTAGTTTTTCAATTTTATAAACTCGGTAAGTGTACCAAGCAATATTTTAATTTCTTAATTTAGTGAAATACTATTTCAATTTGAGCAAGAAATTACAGTAATTTTACAAGAAGTCTGAAACGTTTCTCTAACTGTATATTGATTCCCTTTTCCAAACATATCCCTGATGTTTATACTAAAGGCAAAATCAGGGATTTTTTTTTTCAATTATATAATGAATAGAACGTGATGATTCTAAATTTAATTGTATTTTAACTCGAAATTATATGAGGCACTGCGGGGCCCTAAAGTTACTTAAAGTGACATTCTTGAACAATAAGATCCTATCAAACTTTTGAAAAAATTGTATTTTTAGAGCCTGTATTCAGTTTTGTACTTTCAATTTAAATATTTCTTGTCTTGTTATAGCTCAATTACGGCCATTAAATTTCAGAAATGTTATGATCAGAAAACGAAAAAATAATTTCCATAGCATAACATAATTCAATTGCTGTAATCGAAGAAACAAGAACACGCGAAATGGAACAGTTGGAAAAATGCCAGAACTTTCCAAAGTTTTGAGACTTGGTAATTGACGTTCATTTCAGCTGCATGTCAGATTCTTACATTGATTCAAAGGTCGAATGTCAAAACAGTAAGTTTTTTCACACCATTAGGTTAATCAAAAAATCTAATAACATACATTACGGGGATGAAATATGCATCATAGCACCTTTTATTCTTTCATCAAGCAACAGTAAGTTTTTGTCATATGATAGTACATAATATGAAGAGTTTCGTCGTTTATCTTGAAAATAACTGTTGTCCCGTAAATGTCAAGAGTGTTTCGTTTCAGAAAAACTTCACGTGATAAAAAATGGTAAAATTTACTACGGTAATTGTTTTTTTTTTCTTGTAATTTTTGATCTTTCAACTTAGTGGTTAACTTTTTCGAAAAAACTTGCATGAAAGTTAGTTCAATTTACTCTATGATTACATATTTTAAACATAATATGGCATCATGTTTCTCTTACTCGAAAAAATTATTGAATCACACAAATTGAATTTTTTTGTTTTTCAACTTTTATTTATCTGAGCATAGATGCACTTTTGATTTTTAGATTTTTTTTTTTGGCAAATTTTTCAAGTGATGCGTTTAATCTGGTTACAGTTTTGTAAATTAAAAGTATTCATTTACAAGTAATTAATAAGTAGTTATGATTTCAAGATTAGGATGGACCGTCACATCAATTCTCCATTTGAAACCGTTTATTTCGATTTCTACTTTTAAACTTTTTAAAAAAACTTTTGAATTATCCTTCAAAAAAAAAAAAAAAAAAAACTGCGACGAATCCGTTTCGTTGATTCTCATTGCTGTAAGGAACCGTTGTGCCATCTTAACACCGGCAATCGAATTTCAAATGTTGTACAGTAGTGTTCAAAGGTTTTACATCGCAGCCCCTTTATTCACCACAGGCATATTTATTTAGCTTATACTACGTAGTTAGGA